>NC_069386.1:14450833-14807500 GCF_027475565.1 Acinonyx jubatus
CATGTCTGTGCGTGTTTGGTTTCCTTCGCCTTTTTTTTTTTTTTAAGTGTGAAGAGGGAAATGAAATTAATTCCCACATGCCAAAACTCATTACCAAGAGAAGCCTGGGAAGAATATACTGAAAGTCATTTAACTGCTGACAGAAAGGAGGCCCAGGGTACCCAGATGTTCGGGTTTCAGGAGAAACAACATTTTAGAAGGAATTCTAGGGCCTTTCTTTTTCTTTCCTTTCCCAGAACATGTTTCAAAAGTCCAGCTAACGCTACCATCACGTTCTTTCTATTTTCGTACTAAAAAACAAACAAACAAACAAACAAAAAAACCGATATACTTCCAGTCAACTACAATAGACCTTCCCAAGGAAGAGTTTTCGGCAAACTTACACCACCATTTTGACCACAGAGGGTAAAACCTTACTTAGGGATAGTGCAGGTTGCTGGCTTTGAAAGAGGCTTTTGACAATTACGAGGGACATGTCCCGAGACTTCAACAAATACCTGCCTTTGCTAACATCCCTTGTTTGAACATCTGGCTCTCCACTGAGACACAGATCCACCTAGAGCCATTCGTTCAACAAATATTTGAGTGCCCGCTGGGAGTCAGGCAACGGTCTCCATGCTATCATAGAGCGAAGGGAGGCCTGCCCTCAGGGATCTTGCACTCCAGCGGAAGAAAGAGACCGTTAAGCCAGTGCGTGGGTGCTTTCAGGTGGTGGTAAATGTGTGAGGAAGAGTAAAGCAGAGATGGGGAGTGTTATAGATTGCATCACGTCCCTCCAAAACTGCGACGTTGAGGTCCTAACTACCAGGTTGGCTCGGAACAGGACTCTATTTGGAGACAGGGGCACTGAAGTTAAAGTAAGTTCATCAGGGCGGACCCTAATCCAGTATGACTTGTGCCCTTATAAAAAGGGGAAATCAGGATACAGACACACAGAGGAAAGACTAGTGAAAACACAGCGAGAATACGGCCACTTACAGGCCAAGGGGAGAGAACTCGGAAAAAAAAATAATCTCGCAGCCTTCCCGCTCTTGCATTTCTAAGCTTCCGAAACTATGAGAACATAAATTTCTGTGAAGTCCCCCACTGTGGGGTACAGGGTTACAGTAGCCGTAGCAAACTAGTACAGAAAGCTTTAAAGATGATCAAAGATGGTCTCTCACAGGGGCCTTTGTGCAGACATTTAAGTTTGGTGCGGGAGTGCAGCATGCCTAAATTTGGGGGTTGTCTACTGCCCGCCGAAGGACCAGCACCTACCTCTTAGATACGTAGCCTTATATGGCAGTCTCACTACTCGTCTGCCATTCCTACAATTTCTCTATCCTTCGATGGCCATTTTTTACAGAGACGTAGATCTGAGAGCTGGCGTGCCAGCTACACAACTCAATGACACAAATGACTCGACACCCCATACATACTCTTAGTAGTTTGGGATCGAAATTTGTGCCTCCGGAAAAATGCTACTTTCTGCCTGCAAACATCCTTCTGATCTGCTCAGAAATCACGGTAAACTTCAAAGTGACATCCCACTGTGCCAAGATCAACCTTGGTACACATTGTGGGTACGTTTCTCAGCCGTCTCTCTTATCGGATTGCAGTCAGACTGTTATTTCTTTAAATTTCGTATGGGAAAGCCATACGTAATCGTAAGTTACAAAGCAACGGTTTACTTTGGTTATTCTTTTTCATTTCATTGCTCCTTGGCTTGATAAAAATTCTGATGTCCCCTGTTCGGTTAGTCATCTGATGCCAGTTTATTCTGGTTTCTTTCTTTCTTTCTTTCTTTTTTTTTTAGTTTATAATTTATATCAATAACTATATCCTTGAGTGGTACCATGGGTTCTTGAACAGACTGCTATTATGTGTGCTTCTTGCAATTTGGCATCAGAAGTTGTCAGTCTACATTGCAGGATTATTTTGAAACTGATTCAAAGAGACATTATTCCGTGCTTCCTCACCACAGGCTAAAGGCCCGCTCTCATCTGGGAATTGCCCGGTGAGAGCAGCAGGCCAAATCTGGCTTGAATTTATCCAAAGAGCGGCCTCAGTGTTCGCATTTCAACGCTGAATGGGCTATTGAGTTCCACTACCGCCCCCCCCCGACCACTTTCCCTCTTGAAGATTGACCGTCTCTCATACAGGAATCTGTAGATTTTTCATTAACTTGCTCAAGTCTTTGCAATGGATTACAATGAGGTGTTTGCTCTGATGCATTTAGTGATCGGGCATTGAACAGGGCTAAAGATAGAAGAAACCGGTGTATACGAGAAGCAAGAATAAAATGAACCATTTTTGTGTGATTTTTGGATGGCCCATCTGGCTTTGAGACATAAATATGGTCCAACGCGTTCATTCGCAAGTGGACCCAATTTTGAAGTTCAATTTGGGGTAGACCAGAAAGCTTTTGACGTTGCTCAGAGCACCAGGACCTGTTTCTGCTGCAGAATTTCCTTGAGACATTTCAATCCGCAGGAGCTTTTCCCTGTCAATATGGCCACTGAAATCATAGTTGTAACTGAGCATTTAGGATTTAAATGTTCTCTGAGTATGTTTCCTGCTCATGCATTCTGCCCTTCCTGGTTGGCAGAGAAATGTTTGAGGTCAGGGAAATGTGTGTTAGGCACCTCCTGGACCATCCTGGCTTCTAGGCGGTTCCTGCTCAGTAGTAAGGAAGTGGCTAGAAACTCTTGGTTGGTAAATAAATGAATCATTTTCTTCCCCGAGAGCCTTTGCAAATATTCCTCGCTATTGTTTTTCTGCCTTGATTTCGGGTTTCACCACTATCACGTCCCATGGAGATTGGTATATCCACTTTTCTTTTTTTTTTTAATATGAAATCTATTGTCAAATTGGTTTCCATACAACACCCAGTGCTCATCCCAAAAGGTGCCCTCCTCAATGCCCATCACCCACTTTCCCCTCTCCCCTACCCCCCATCAACCCTCAGTTTGTTCTCAGTTTTTAAGAGTCTCTTATGCTTTGGCTCCCTCCCTCTCTAACCTCTTTTGCACTTTTCTTTTTTAAAAAAGAACATGTAAAAACTCTGAGGAAGGATTCCCATGGTGACTTTACAACATGAGGTAGTAACAACAGATGAACTTCAAAAGGACAGGAGGGCACTCACTTTCGAGTGCCCAGGGCTGACCACAGTGCCTAGAAGATAGAAGCTACGTAAAAATATTTGCTGGGGCACCTGGGTGTCTCAGTTGGCTAAGGGTCCAACTCTTGGTGTCTGCTCAGGTCATGATCCCATGGTTTCATGGGCACCAGCCCCACACTGGACTCCATGCTGACAATGCAGAACCTGCTTGGGATTCTCTCTCTCCTTCTGTCCCTGCCCCTCCCCCACACCCTCTCCCTCTCTCAAAATAAATAAACTTAAGAAAATATTCGCTGAATAAATGCACGTACGTGTAGAAGAGTTTTATACAAATTGACTATAGCTATGCCCTATCTCTGTAGAATGACACCACACACTTCTTTCTAGAATGACGTGTCTCATTTTCTTAGATTTATTTATTTTTTTTAATGTTTGTTTATTTCTGAGATGGAGAGGGACAGAGTGTGAGTGGCGGAGGGGCAGAGAGAGAGGGACACATAGAACTCGAAGCAGACTCCAGGCTCTGAGCTGTCAGCACAGAGCCCGATGCAGGACTTGAACTCACGAGCCATGAGATCATGACCCGAGCTGAAGTCGGACGCTTAACCGACTGAGCCACCCAGGCGCCCCTAACTTTCTTATATTTAAAGCAAAGTATCTGGTTGAAATGCTTTGGGCTAAAAGCATGAGTTCCCCTATGGGCATATTAGGAAGGAAGCAGAAATCAGAGAATCCGCAAACCTGATTAGTGAGGAAAAAAATTAAGAATTTTTAGCGGTGGGAGAAGCATGTAGGGGCCCAAGATGTAAAAGAGTCTGGAGAGGAGGGACAATTCAAACAATGCAGCTTCAGGGTGACATCTTCTACAGAATAAGGCTGGGGCTGGGGCAGAGCAGGTCGGGAGAAGGAACGTCAATGACAAGTTCATGTCATAGTTTTGGTTGTTTGCTCTGTGAGGCCGTGAAGCTATTTCTCACATCGCCCCGATCACCCCCAAACCTTCGATAAAGTCTGTGCGTTCCTGAAAGCCTTCTACGAATACTGCTCACGAAAAAAGCAAGGAAAAGAGAGCCGGGTCCCAATGGCAGTGGCAGAAATGCAGTAATAGCCATCGTGGCTGAGATCTAGTGTGTTCTGTGGGCGTTGAAAGGAGGGGCAAACGAACCACATCTCCTGGGAATTCACAGAACTCTCAAGAAAGTTTATACATATTTCATGCATAATTTTAGGACAAGCGTGTTCACGTTCGTTTTGCTAGCCTCTCAAACTACAGAGTCCCCTCAGTTGCTGTTCAGGCTACAAAGGAACTGATGTTTTATTTTATACTAGCAAGTACATTTCCAAAAGGATGAATATATTTTAAAGTATACTTTTTCTGATTATAATAGTCAAGTTCAAGGTACAAAATGTATAAAACATTAGCAAAAAGGAAAACAATTCAAAAATACCCATAATCCTTTCCCCTAAATACAACTGCCGTTTGTATTTTGTTCGCTAATCTTTTTTCTTTCTTTCTTTCTTTCTTTCTTTCTTTCTTTCTTTCTTTCTTTCTTTCTTTTAAGAGAGTGAGGGAACACAGAAGTGGGGGAGAGGGGCAGAGGGGGAGAGAGAAGGAATCTTAAGCAGGCTGCCTGCTCAGCACAGAGCCCAACATGGGGCTTAAGCCAAAACTCGGGGCACCTGGGTGGCTCAGTCAGTTGAGTATCCAACTCTTGATTTTTGGTTCAAGTCATGATCTCACGGTTCATGAGTCCAGGACCCACATCGGGTTCCATGCTGACCTGCTTGGGATTCTCTCTCTCCCTCTCTCTGCCCCTCCCCTACTTGCACTCTCTCTCACTCTCACTCTCTCTCTCAAAATAAATAAATACACTTAAAAAAAAAAAGAGTCAGATGCTTAACCAACTGAGCCACCCAGGCAGCCCTTGTTTGCTATTCTTCACGACATTTTGCTCAAATCCTTGAATCGTGTCTAGCCTTGTGACTTAAATGCCCTGAAAATGGCAGAGTTGCAGTTCCAAACCTACTCTTAAAGAAGCTTTGCACATTTCCATTCTTGCTCTTAAAATTTTTCTCTGCCAAGAAAACAAGCTCAAGGCTTCCTACCATAGAGAGGAGATGCCAATTGTCTTAAGCAAAGCCATTCTGGATGAGACTGCAGCTAGTCCATTTACACATGTGTGAGAGAGCCTAGCCAAAATCAACAGAACCACCTCCCCAGACAACGACGGACCACAGAGACATGAGGACCCCCAGTCTTGTCCCGTAAGAATCACCTGTTGACCTTCAGACCCACAGGAAATAATAAATCAGTGCTTATAGTTTCAGGCCAATAAATTTTGGAAGAATTTTGTTATACAGCAATAGCTAACTGATACATCTTATTTTGGAGAGAACAAAACCAGGTTCCGTTTATTAAAGATTAAATGACTTGCTCAAGCAACATACCATATAAAAACAGAACCGGAGCTTTAATTCACGTCTTGTGTGCCCCAACCCAGTGATTTTTTCCCTGATATATGTCTTTCTAAAACAGTTTTTATATACTCCTGTTTTCTTAAACTCCAGATACTATGTTCAAATTCTCTATATTTAGTCTGATAACTTCTATAGAAGAGATGAATTTTCCTGTATATTAAATGTATAAACTACTTCTGTCTCCAACTTGCATAGTTTGTTTTCAGGGAGTCTCAGATATTCCATTAGATCCTAGATATTCTCCGGAGAGGTCCACATTACTTTGAACTCAAAATGTATACGCTAATGTTTATTACCTGCTTCAACTTATATTCCTTTACATACACACACGCAGCACGGCTCCTTGGCTTCCGTATCTTGTTCAATGACAGCCCCAACCTTGTGGTCATGCATGGCAAAAATCTTGAGGTCACCTCTGACTTATCCCTCTCTAACAGAAACCAGATATACCATATCCCATGGCACGGATTTCTCCTTCCGGATGTCTCCTATGGCCATCCCGTCCACTTCAGGAGCCCTGCCATGCCCCTAATACACACCGTTTCTATTTGTACATTGACGTTTTCCAATTCTGCCTCATCGTGCTTCTAGTGGGAGAGACTGGAAAGCTAAAAGCTATAACCTCCAGGCTCCTTTTCAGTTCTAGATGTGGATTAGTCCTGTCACTTAGATGCACTTAAACAGGATTTGGAAAGCGGAAGGAAGACGTTACACTTGTCAGATCGCTGACTCCTTTGTAGCTCTCCCTATCTGTAAACTAGACCACAGAAGCTGAGGTGTGACAGTGGCAGTGTCCTAGTTTCCATTGTCTCCAGCTTCCTGAGTGTCAAGAGGCAGCTGAGAGCTGAAGCAGTGGCCTCAGAAATAGTAGCTTCCTGCTGGGTCCATTCTTTGGTATTCTGGAAGCTTCCCTGGAAAGTCCACCTATGTCCTATTCCTTTAGCACTTTCAATGATCTTGTCGACACTTAACTTTTGTATTAAGTCCCATTCTCCTCATAATGTGTGAAATCATTTCTAAGAATTTGAAAAATATAATTAAAATCCATTATGGAATATGGAACTCTGTGCCCTCCCCCCCCCAAATGGCTAATACAGGTTTTTATTGAAATGTCACTCCGTCATTTATAGCTGCATTTCTCTGAGTATAGCTACACCAGGAGCAATTATTGGTGAAAAATGAAAACCCTCAGCCCTAATGAATCATAATCTCCAGAGAGGACCTAGATACATGCCATTCAATAAGCACCTCAAGGATTCTTATGTACCCTAAACCATGGGGATTGCTGACTTACAATAATTGTGCAAGTGTTGGACTTCATAGAAGATCTCAATAAATAGAAATGATGCGTGTGTTTCATTTTCAGACCCACACAGTGAAGCTAAATATTAATAACAAAGTATTGTTTCATAATAAACAAATAATTGAAAAGCATACATATCCTACTCACTAAAGAATCCCAAAGAGGGAAGGAAAATAAAATTATAAGCTTCTTTGACAATTTTATACATATACACACACACATATATATGTATGTATAATTATTACATAACATGAAGTTATAAATGCAGTCTAAGGTGCATTTAGAAGCAAATTTATAGATGCAAACACTTGTTATTAAACAGGAAAAAAATGAAGTCAATTTAAGAAGTTAGAAAGAGAACAACACGATGAAAACCAAAGGAATTAGGAGAAAAAGAATAATAAAACTAAGGTAATATACCAATAAATTAGAATAAAGAAACTAAATGGAACCAACAAATAAATATACGAGTTGATGTTTGAAGGGAATATATTAACAATTGTTAAGTCTAATCACAAAGAAGAGGAACTAAATACCAAAGTTTTTTAATGAAAGCATTAAATAATACAGGAAAATATTAATACTTTGAAAATATAAAAAGATTAGAGGGGTGCTTGGATGGCTCAGTCAGTTGAGCGTCCGACTTTGGCTCAGGTCATGATCTCCCAGACCATGGGTTTGAGCCCCGTGTCAGACTCTGTGCTGACAGCTCAGAGCCTGGAGCCTGTTTCAGATTCTGTGTCTCCCTCTCTCTCTCTCTGCCCCTTCCCTGCTCATGCTCTGTCTCTCAAAAATAAATGAACATTAAAAAAACTTTTTTAATAAATAAATAAAGATAATGCAAAGAACTACCAGGAACCTGCCAAAAGTTCAGTAAAATTTTCTTAACTCCTAACAAAAGACTCGTGTCAACAAAACAAATATGGAGGACATACCAATGTTCACGAACATCCCATTCTCCACTTCTGAGTGCCAGCTTCCTAACTACCATAAAGGTAGTCATGGCCATGTGACTAATGCTAGCCAATGAAATGTGAGCAGAAGTGACCCATGTCCATTTTCAGGCCAAAGCATTTTCTTGCCATACTCAATTCTGCAATCCGCCTTTCCCCGGCGAAGGCAATTGTGAAAGCATTTTTTATATAAAGGTGTCCCAAGGTAAATTCAATCTGAGTCACTCAGTTAACATGTGGAGGTGACTCTTCTGATGGATTGCCCAGCCTTATAGGGGGCTTTGCCTGATGAAGCAATAAATGTTTACTGTGTAGAACTGAGATTTGTGGGTGGCTACTGAAAGAAGGTCTGTCCAAGGCAATGAAATGACTACTCAAAGGTGACCGACATTCCCACAATACAGTTAGGCTATAAAAACAGTTAGATAATATGGTGGGAAATTCTGTTACATTATCATGAATATTAAAATAAATATATCATGACTATACCAGGAACATAAAGCTTTATTTAAATATGAGTGTAATAAATGGGAAGTCCTACAGGATTCCAGTCACGGGATTGGAAGAGGCGACAGTATAAGTTTTTCCACCTTCTCTCAACTTCATTTAATAATTTAAATGCAACTGAATAACTTTTAATTAAAATGCTAACGTAATATTTTTGTAAACTTAACAAAACCATTACGGAATACATCTGAAAGAATAGACAGTTGAAAATAACAGTTTTGGAAAGTAGTGATGGGGATCTATGCTATTAGATACTTGGAGACCGTATTCGCCATGTATCCAAAAGAACATGTGTGCAACATTCATTTGGAAAACAAAACAACGACAGCAGAAAAAAAATCTCTTATAACTTCATAATGAAAAAACAACCCAACTTGCAAATAGACGATGAATTGAACAAATACCTTACAAAAGCACATGAGCAGTAAGCACGTGAAAAGATGTTTAACAACAGCTGTCATCCAGGAAATGCAAATTAAAACCCCAATGAGATATCACTACTCGCATACTAGAAGAGTTAAAATTTTAAGCGACTGATAACAGGACGTCTTTGCAAAGATACGGACCGACAGAATACGGTTGTGTGAAAGACGAAAAGCACTTTGGAAAAGAAATGGCAGTTGCCTTTGAAGTTGAAATGGATTCTTAGCATATGGCCCTGTAATTCCAATGCTAGATGTTTACCCAAAAGAAATGAAAAGATATTGCCCACAAAGTCTCGTATAGTGATGTCCATGGCAGCTCTGTTTGTGACAGCAGAAAACAATGCAAATGTCCATCAGTAGGTACATGGATAAGTAGATCGTACCCTCTCCATATCATGAAATATTGCTCAGCGTAAGAAAGAATGAGCTACTGGGGCGCCTGGGGGGGGCATTCCATCAGTTGAGCGTCCAACTTCGGCTCAGGTCATGATCTCACCGTTCATGAGTTCGAGCCCCGTGTCCAGCTCTGTGCTGACAGCTCTGCTGCTTCGGATTCTGTGTCTCCCTCTCTCTCTGCCCCTCCCCCGCTCACGCCGTGTCTCTCAAAAATAAATAAACGTTTAAAAAATTTGTAAAAAGTTATTACAGTTTTGTATGTAAAGTTATACCTATATAAAGTTGATTTTTAAAAAAATGAAAAAGACTACTAAGATAATGTCATCTTTCTTGACCCTAACATTCTATGGTGTATGTTTAATAACTTGTGATAAGGTAAGTTTTAAAAATATTACCTCTCCCTGAAGAATTCCCTGTAATGCCTCCAATTTTAGAAGAGGCAAAGTCTTAGGAACAAATCTCCAATGGTGGAACTTGAGAAAATAGAATAGAAATACTATCTTTCCTGTCTCTCCTGTGTTTCGTTTACTCTAGGATTTCTTTCTTTTTTTAATGTTTATTTATTTTTGAGAGACAGAGAGAGACAGGACATGAGTGGGGGGAGGGGCAGAGAGAGAGGGAGACACAGAATCCGAAGCAGGCTCCAGGCTCTGAGCTGTCAGCACAGAGCCTGACGCGGGGCTTGAACTCACAAACCACGAGATCACGGCCTGAGCTGACGCTGGACGCTCAACCGACTGAGCCACCCAGGCGCCCCTAGGATTTCTATTTAGACTGAACTTCCTACTGATGAATGGAAGAGATAAGCAAATCATGCTTACTCTGTAGTGTTGACAGAGAAATCAGTTGTACTTTCTGTGTTCAATGTAGCTGTTTTTAGACTTCAACTGATACCTAAAAACTTCTCATTGAAACAGAAGGCAGTGCATATGACAATGAAAGATCAATTGGAATCAGGTATCAAAAAGAAGAAACGGGAAGGGAGGGAGGAGGGAAGGGAAGAAGGGAGGAAGAAGTGAGGGAGGAGGGGAGGGGAGGAAGGGAAGAAGGACTAGGACAGCATTTGATAAGTCAGAAACAGATAAGGCAGATAAAACAGGACAGCCTTTGTCTAGAACATTTCTGTTTGGCTAGCTTAAGGCTATGCTTTGCTATCATTGTTTATCTGGGAACTTTTATGATGTATGATGACATCAGTCAGAGGCCACTGAGAGAAACCAATTCTTCTTTGAAGATGCAAACTAGCCAACTATTCTCTTCAAAGGTTAATTAAAAAAAATAGTATTAGAATAAGCAGGAAGCCCAAAATCTAAAGCCAGATCATTTTGAGGTTCTCTTAACCCTTTCTTCTATCTTTGTTCTATCTTCACCAAAGTTGATAGGGCGCCATTTATAGGAAAGTCTTTTTTAATTAAAAAAAAAAAATCAAATATTTTACATATGGTTTATGAGCTATAGTCAAAGGCAAAGTCATGCAAAGGTCACTCCTTACTTGCTCTTTGTGGAAACTAGAAAACGAATGAGCACTGTTCTCCCAAACTTGGATGGCTTTTCTACTAACATCACTAAAAAGTCCACAGGGGCCATAAGGAACAAGTTAAGAGTGGGAACAATTGCTCCTCTCTCTCTCACCCACTCACTCTGAAAAATAAATAAACATTAAAAAGGGGGGGAGGGGTCGCCTGGGGGGCTCAGTCGGTTGAGCGTCCGACTTCGGCTCAGGGCATGATCTCACAGCTCGTGAGTTCGAGCCCCGCGTCGGGCTCTGGGCTGACCGCTCGGAGCCGGGAGCCTGTTTCAGATTCGTGGCCCCCTCCCTCTCCGCCCCTCACCTGCACGCGCGCGCTCTCTCTCTCTCTCTCTGAAAAATAAATCAACATAAAAAAACCAAAAACAGTGGGAGCAATTGGGGTGAATGCGCTTGATGGAGAGGTCAGAATCCAGTTTCCTGTGATAGGCGAGTACGATTTCTAATGGCAGGGCTGGGTCCCTGTGTCCATCATCCCTCGGCTCAGGCCGAGGCCTGCAGCATCATAAAGCAAACCTGTGGATGTGTCTTGAGGCAATTAAGAGATCAAACACCCGTAGAGAAGTGTGGGGCTCTGGCTGGTCTGCAGTTGAAACCTAGGCCATAAAGTTCTGGAAATGGGGGGGGGGGGGTTGGCTCTCAAGCCAATGATTGCCACATGCCAAAACATAAAGCAGATTGCATAATGCGTAGGTTTTTCATAATTTCCTCCAATTAGGTTTTTATTAATGCCTGTCAACAGCACATCATGGGCCTACATTGCGTCAGCAGCTGCTGAGGACCATGCCAGCCCTTGATATCCCAGCTCCTCTAAAAGCCTCTGGGAAGCCAAGGACCCCTCGGCGCCGCCGTTTGAAGGCCACCTCCAAGGGTCTTCCTAAAGAAAACAGAGCTGAGTTGGGGTTTCACCGTGAATGGTGGAGCATTCTTGCTGCAGGCCGTTTGAAAGAAATGAAATGGCTCTCCATCCCCACATGAATGCCCTCACTTCTCTCCATTGTTTGCAGACAACTTGATTTAGTGCAAGGCCTCTGGCATCTTTCTGGAATATTTCGAGGGTTCTGGTCTATTTAAGTTCCACCCTCCTTTACCTTCTCACGCGTAATCCGGGAAGACTGGTTGCTTCCAAAGGGGGATACTGAGGATGTGGTTGATTTCAGAGGCAATCTGACGCTGGGCTTCTCGAAAAAGGAGCTAGGGAGCAGCCTTTTTTTTTTTTTTTTTCTTTCTTAATGTTCATTTATATTTGAAAGAGAGAGAGACAGACAGACAGAGCATGAGCGGGGTAGGGGCAAGAGAGAGGGAGACACAGAGTCCGAAGCAGACTCCAGGCTCCGAGCGGTCCGCCCAGAGCCCAACGTGGGGCTCGAACCCACGAACCGCGAGATCAGGACCTGAGCCGAAGTCGGCCGCTTAACGGACTGAGCCGCCCAGGCGCCCCGAGAGTAACCATTTTTATTTATTTATTTATTTATTTATTTATTTACTTATTTACTTATTTATTTATTTTAATTTTTTTTTAACGTTTATTTATTTTTGAGACAGAGACAGAGCATGAATGGGGGAGGGTCAGAGAGAGAGAGAGAGAGACACAGAATCCGAAGCAGGCTCCAGGCTCTGAGCTGTCAGCACAGAGCCCGATGCGGGGCTCGAACTCACGGACGGAGAGATCATGACCTGAGCCAAAGTGGGCCGCTTAACCAACTGAGCCACCCAGGCGCCCCAAGAGTAACCATTTTTAAGCAAGGTTTTGGACAGTAAGTGAACTTCGCTGATTACTTTCGCTTTCATGGAAAACACAGTAAAATTGAGACAAAGAGACTATTTTCCCCAAAACAAAAACACTCTTTTTATTAATCCCATAAACGTGAAGCCCCTAATAACTGGGAACCTTTTCATGAGCGAGAATAGTTCCATGCCAAGGATTCAACTTAGCAAAACCTAGACACCTGTGGGGACACTGGGGGCTATGAGGAGGCCCAGCCTCTAAGGGAAGGAGCCTTTCTTACGGGGACGAGGTCAGAAGGCGAGATAAATGGGAGAACTGGCCTGGATCTCAGAGCGAGGGAGGTAGATTTAACGTCAAATGCCACCAGAGTCGATGCCCAAATATCTCCTACCGTGGTGGCGACAGAAGTGTTAGCCAATTATTTGGAAGAATAACGTCTTCTTCAGCATCGTATATGTATTATATGCAACTTATTATTGAGTTATTATAACACAGTATGGAAAATTGAGGGGGAGGCTTACCCACCAGACATTTATTTCTGACAGTTCTGGCCGCTGTGAAGGTCAAGATCAGGGTGTCGGCCCATTTGGCTCCTGGTGAGAGCGCCGTTGCTGGCTTACAGATGGCCTCTTTCTCATGACACAGAGAGGGAGAGTGGCCTCTGGTGTCTTGTCCTCTTCTTATGAGGGTACTAATCCTATCATGAGGGCTGTACCCTCATGGTTTCATCTAAACCTAATCACCTCCCAGAGGCCTCCCCTCCTAATGCCGCCACACTGGGGATTAGGACTCCATCGTGGGAATTCTGGAGGGACTCCAACAGTCAGTCCGTAACAAATGACTTCAACGGTGGAGAAGATGGAACGAGGAAAAGGTAGCTGGGAAATAAATGTGATAACACAGAGAAGTGGAAAAAAAAACCCTGAATTAGAGTGGTGGTGTGGAAATGGCGGGGGGGGGGGGGGGCAGATAAACCTATGTGACATTTTACAACAATTAAAGGGTGGTGTGACTAAATGACAAATAACGGGGGCACCTGGGTGGTTCAGGGGACTAAACATCCGAGTCTTGATTTCAGCTCGGGTCAGGATCTCACAGTTGATGAGATCGATCCCTGCATCAGGCTCTGCACTGAGAGCACAGAATCATGTTTGAGATTCTCTCTCTCCCCCCTCTCTCTGCCCCTCCCCGACTTGCTCTTTCAAAATAAACAAACAAACGAGCATTTAAGTGACAATAACTGAGACGTTGAACCTAAGAATAGAGGCACTGATAAAGTTTTCTTGCTGGCTTGGTTTTTCTTTCCAGAGGAATGGAAAAAGGTAGAGAGGTTTGGCTGGTTGAAGGTGCACGGATGGAATACTTTAAGCCAAAAACATAGGTGAGAGGGCCAACTCTGTAACGTCCACGTAAGGATGAGCATTCATTCAGGGATCTTTCCCACTGCAAGGAAGTTCTGCCCTGCAGATACGTTTGGGATACACATGCCACCGGCCACAGTTAATTGAGTCACCTAAGGGCTCACATTCGAGATCCAGCAATGTAATTTAATCTCTGTGGGTACCTTGAACTGAGAGTGGGATAAACCCTGAGGTCTTAAAGGACACAGAGGAACAAAGAAAGCTGGTCCCGAGGGAGAAGGGTACCCAGAGAGGTGAAAAGGAGGCCGTCCTCAGGGTGCGCCATTACATGAGCCACTGAGAGAGAGAGAGACACTGAGGGAGAGGCCATCTTGGATCCTATCTTCTTTTTCAGCCTCTTCCCAAGATCTACTATCCTTCTTCACCTTCTCCCCTTCTCTGTGTTTTCTGAGGTAGCTTCAGCTCATTTGTATTCCTGGGAAGAAGAGAACCTTGACTGAAACAAGGCTGGAGACGGGCCATGGTTTGAGATGTCACCAGCGTATGGTTAGTAGGTAAGAAAGTGAGCAGTTCTAGAAAGAGAACACAA
Source organism: Acinonyx jubatus (assembly GCF_027475565.1). NCBI lineage: Eukaryota > Metazoa > Chordata > Mammalia > Carnivora > Felidae > Acinonyx > Acinonyx jubatus. The sequence goes on from NC_069386.1 coordinate 14,465,203, forward strand.
GGGCACGCATGAGAACAAACAAGTATTGAAGGGTAGCAAAGTCTGTAGGAAAAAAAAAAATGAGGTAAACCAAGAAGCAAGAGACCCGGCAGAAGTTGTGTTTTAGGAAGCCGAGAAAGCAGTGGTTGTAATAAAAAGGCTAAGGTGAATTCCAACGGGGAAAGTTTGTGATTATAGTAAACGTGACTGTTATCAAATATCCTTTTTTCTTGTTGGTGCTGAGAGAATACATATACAGCACTTGGAAGGGTGGATTTATTCCCCAAGTAGTGCCGAATTCCAAATGCTGACGTCAGTCCTCACCTCTCCATCAAAACAGAATCCTCGAAAGGCTTTGTTGGCTCACCAGCCAGTTTCCATTATTGTTCTCAGTCAGTGTGTATGTCCCATCATTATCCAGGGAATCATTTCCAGGAGGATCATTTCCTTATTTCCCCATATCCCCCATTGCTGATCACAGTGACAACTTTATTAGCAGCTCCCTAGGTAGGCAGAGGTAGAAACCAGAAATCTGTCGGACTCTTCAAAACTGTTGGCGGGAAAGTACAGGGAAGTGATTGGCTAACAAAGTTCGTTTCTTCAACTGCCAATTATTCACGTAAGCACACTGTTACCTCACTGGAAAGCGGGGCGAGGGTGGGGGGGGTACGGAATGTAGAACTCTCTGAAGGCAGGATTGGGCCGTCTTGGTAGATCCAACAGCCTGTTGATCATTTGAGCGCTCAATAAGTCGTGGCCACATTGAAAGGGAAGTGCATTCCTCACTGCACAAAATTGCCACCATTCTCCGCGTTCCCGCGGAATTTCAACCATTTTAAATGGCTAACGTTTCCAAAGGTGGCCCACCCAAGGCAAGAGTTCAAGTGCTGTTAGCACGTATCGTCAGCACGTATCGTCCAAACTAATTCCTCCCAATTTTTAAACTCTGTTGCAGGACACCTTGTACGTTTTGCAATGTTAAGCAAGTATTTATAACAATCGTTAGCTTTGTGCCCCCGACTCTAGCTCCTTTAATTGATGAAACTAATCCAATTTGCTAACAAGTAAGTAAACCCGGGGAGAAGAAAGGGGAGAGATAGCTAGTAAGTTTTTAAGTGCCTGGAAGAAACTAGAAGTCTCTTCTTCAATAGGGCTTCTTTTTAAATGAACAAAAGCACGTGTGGCATTTGAATGTAATAACAAATTAGAAGCGAAATGTAGGCAATTCAGAATGTTTGGGGGGAATACGTGGGTTTACAGAGTCCAGACCCTTTTTTTTTTTTTACTCTCTACATTAGAAAGGAAAAAGTCGAAAAGCTTTTCAAAGGGCTGAAAGAAATACTCAGCCCAGCTTCGTGTAGTGGCAGGGAAATAAGTTTCCAGGAATCCTCAAACCTTTCAAAACTCCCTCGCATTTTTTTTTCCCCGAAGGGAAGTTTTAAAAGGAGGTCTTGATCTTGACTTCATTGTTCTTCTACAGTAAGTCACTTCTCGGCCTCCAGGCCAGGACGGACGGAGCCACAAGAAATTTCAGTAGGTCACTAAAACAGTGATTTTACTCACCGGCGTGGAGTGGACTCGGGGTGATGTGTTAGTAATAATAAGTGCCAAGCTTTTGAGTGATCACGGGCGCGCGCACACACACACGGACAGAAGCAAATTTCTTCCTAGATCACTAACATTCTGTCCCATGCATGGGGACAAGCGTTCGTGTCTAGGAGAGATGCGTTAAGGCACCACAGCCAGCTGCCAGAAACTACCTCTCCTAAGAACCCTTTGGAAAACATAACTCACTTGTGTGCTACCGCCAAAAACAAAGTGTCATCGCTTTTTTCTCCGGGCAAAGCCTGTGCGGTAACTTGACCCCACGGAGCACGACGCATAGCACAGAATAGCGTGAAAGGAAGGGCAGCTGGGCCTTAAAATAATCGTTACTGTTACCTACAAATAATCATCTATTAGGTGGATTTTTTTATACACCGGGCCTTTAGTCTGAAATAATATATGGGGTTTGCTTTGACGCAGGACAATACGGACGACATCTCATCATCACAAAACTTGGATCAGAAGAAGTCTAGCCCCTTCCTTGTGTCTGGTACGAAGCTAGAAATGGTGCCTCTTGTATCTCTAAGGCTCATTTCAGCCTCGAAAGGGGTGGCACTGCAATGCCCTAACTGGTAACAGGAAACTGAAGTTGAGACAAATTAATGTTCCTCGGCCAGCAGACAGCCGAATTGAGTTTGGGGCTTTGGTGTCAGAAAAGCCACCGACGAGCCCCGAGCTGTACTCTTCTGTAACAGATCCATCACAAAGCATCTTAGAATTCTACAGGTAACAGAGACTTTAGGGATCATCTCATCTTCCTCTTTGAGGAGTCAACCCCCCCCCCTTTAAACTCTCCTGTCCTGAACCAAGTCATGATCCTTCATTCCCTACAAATCTTGTCTTTGACCAGTGTTCCCAGTCAACCTACCACTGATCTCACCATCCAGTGGATCATTCCATCCGAAAGCCCATTCTTGAGGACATGTTCTCCTTAGATTTTCAACCTAACTCATTACCAAGTGCTGCCCACAGCCTCTCTTAAATATCTCTTCATTCTGTCCACATCTAGCGTGAGCCCCTCAAGTCTTGACTGCTCAACTGTAATAACGACCTACTCGCTTGACCTGTTTCCGCTCTTGGTCTCCTCCAAGTTTCCCCCAATTTTGTCCAATTTGGATCTGACCATACCTTGTCCTCTTGCCACACACCTGCCTCTGCAACCACTGTGTCTGTCATACTGCCCTTGCCCCCTCGCTGTCCATCCTCCGACCCTGCACACCTGCCTCACTGCTCCCCCGCACATTCTGTTCGCTCTACCTGTGCAATACTTCATCACATCTCACCTCAAGACCGGCTCCCTCCCTGAAGGCTCAGATTCCCCCCTGCGCACTCGGATTGCCATTTCTTTCTCGCTGTTGCAATTCTGCTGCATCCATATTGGCATTTGATTAATGTCGTTCTCTCCCAGTTGACTCCAAGCCCTGTGAAGGGCATGTGCCACCTCCCCGAGCTCACTGTTGAGCCCTCAGAATCTAGCAGGGTCCGTGCTATATGGTAGATGTTCAATAAATATTAATTGAATAAATCCTCCCTCTCCATTTTATAGATCATAAAATTGGGTTCCTTTGGGGGTAAGTAAATCTCTCAAGGTGCACAGCTGGTTAGGGGCAGAATTGGACTTTAAACCCACACGCCCTCACTCCAGGGTCACTGCTCCTTCCCCTGTGGGCCCCTCCCAGCAACCCGCACCCGCTTCCGATCTGCCCCGATTCTTCTGATGCCTTGTCACCCCCTGACGCACGCATACACTAGCTGTATGTACAAGGCACAGTTCTTTGCAGAGCCAAGATGGCAGGGACCGAAGGACTCCATCCTCAAAGTCACGAGCACAGTAAACAACGCCAGCTTCAAAACTGAATCCTCAATAAGCCCCTCGATCCAGGCGTCCCTTCCTCATGGCAGGAGGACGGTTTTCTCAACTGTCACCATCCCATCAATGATTGGCTTCAGTAGGGAGGGAGACGGTCCTTCTAACACACGATGGAAATTGAAATTAATCTAATTCGTTTGAAGGAGCACTTCAGCGCCATGGTGGTAGGCGCAGAGATAAAAGACGGAAAGACCGTTGGAAATTGATGGTTATGTTCGGTGTAGTTTTAGATTGGAGGTAATTTCCAGAGATTTGTTTTATCATTAAAATTCCATACGCTGATGAGACCCAACTGTTTAACTCTTTAAATACCCCCAGACAGACACACACACACACACACACACACACACACACGCACAACTTCAGGTAAAAGGCTACAAAGGTTAGAGACAAATCAGTTCCTACTTCTGTATTTCTTCTTTGGTTTGGGTGGCTGTGTAAGGTGTCTTTTTTTTTTCTCTCTCTCTAGTGTAAAATACATAAATAGGGTGCCCAAGATTAATTCGTGTGGTGGCTTGTGATGAATACTTGGCTTGATACCAATACTATTTCTGTCAAAAGCCTAACCTTCTGGGGCTCCTGGGTGGCTCAGCCGGTTGACTCTTGATTCCGGCTCAGGTCATGATCTCACAGTTGGTGGAACCAAGCCCCACATCAGGCTCTGTGCTGACAACATGGAGCCTGCTTGGGATTCTCTCTCTCTCCCTCTCTCTCTGCCCTTCCCCTGGCCATGCTCTCTTTGTCTCTCTCTCTCTCTCTCTCTCTCAAAATAAATAAATAAACATTTAAAAAAGTGTAAGCTTCTCAATGAATTATCCAGTGCTCCCACACCTAGATCTGCCTGTCGATGTATGAAAAAATCATGGGCACTCGGCCTCCGTTTCTCATTAATAATATGGCACTTGCCCATATTTCAGAAGGAAACTGATGGGGCATTATTGAGAAATAGTGACCGCAGTCCAAACAACTGAAGTGCAGCTCAAGAGAGAATAGGTCAGGAGCTGCTTAATAATGCTTTGTATAATAAAATATTCATATCATCATATATTTCCCATCATAGAGGATGGATCTTAATGCCATTTTAATATTTTTTTCCGACTAAAATAAAATTTTAATTAAGGCTAAAGATATATTGCCTAAGGAAAGCTAAACTGTTTAAAATTATTAACTGCTTGAATACTTGTTGCTATCCTACAAACTGCCATAAAAGAAAAGAAATTAAGTACTGGAGAGATTACCGCAATTTTGAAAGCTGTACCACCGCCCCCCCCCCCACCTTCCCCTTTTAGATACGCCTAGCTGAGCCATAACTATTTTTCTCCACTCAGCCAGACTCCAGCTTTGTGGCTTTTTTTTTTTTTAATAACCTGGCTTTTCAAGGCCCTGCTCCTGAGAGCCTTTTCATTTCTGCCGCACTACCTACAAGCAGATTTCTTCCAGTTGCCCCACACAGTCCAGTGGCCTCCCTTTCTTCGTTGCTGAAGCATTTCATTGCCGTTTCATTGACGGGGTGGTGTTCTGTTACCGTGCAATCAATAGTTCAGCGCTTCCCAGCACACCGATTAGCTTGTCACTCAGGACCTGGGGGAGGTCGTGTAAATCCCAGAATACCAGGGGCCAGGAGTTTGGAAACGGAAGAATGCAAGCAACGCTCCCCCCCACTCCCCGCCCCCCGTGGTTGTTCCCCACCTGTTGCTCTCCAGCATGTGCAGAGTGAATTAACTTTGTGTGTGTGTGTGTGTGTGTGTGTGTGTGTTGCAATATGTCTTAAAGGTCAACGGCGATGGAAGGTTTAAGCTTTGGGAATATTTTCCCTCATTACAAAAAATCCACCGCTCCCGATCAGTTACTGGGGCCGTGACCAAAAGGGAATTTATTCTCCGATAGCTAAATTTGACCAACAGGGTGGTGGGTGGGAGGAGGTGGGGGGGAGCGGGGGAGGGAGGGGGAGGAGTCAGAAAGAGCATCTAGGGAGGGAAAAGTTGGCAATGCAAGAGAATGAAAAGATAAGCACGAAAGGTTGATGCATGATTTCTTGGCCCGCAGACCAAAAAGCAGGGCAAGTATTCGAACTAATAGGGGATTAGATAATTACCGTCTGTGAGGACATGATTAGAAGGGATGTTACTTTAATATATATATGTGTGTTTAAAAAGGCTTCAAATTCCATCGTGGAAAGCTGTGCAATCAAGTACTTAAAGTGTCAATGATGCCTTCCAGTCAACCTCAGGAAATCTTTGTACAGATATTTATTATCCAAAGCCACGTCACCTCAGACCACAGAAGGAAATTCTGCGCTTAGTACCTAAAGGCACTACGGTCTGAGAAGGGTTTCCTTTCAGCTCTCGGAGTTTTCTTGCAAAACCTCCATAAACTCACCACAAACCACAATGTAAACCAGTGCACTTCAGCTATAACTCGTTAACCTAATTCTCCCAAATTAATTCACCCATTTTAAAAGGGATTTCTCACTAATGATGCAAACAGGAGCGCTCCAGAGCCACGAGAACACCCATTGGAATTCAAAGGTTGGCAGGGAAAATATTAATCTTGGGGGCGGGGGCAGGGGCAACGCATAAGGAAAACACTGAATCCTGCAGGGCCAAATGTAATATTTTTAAAAGTTTAACTTAATTCCATCTAAGAAATAAATATGTCCATTTCAGGACAGAGAATGTATGTGGCCTCCCAAGTCCATTTCCCTCAAGGGATAAAAGAATGTGTATTCTGTTTTCAGTGGCGGGGTCCCTTATCTTTCTGCTATTCCATATGTAAGGTTGCTAGACAAATGTTACAAAGGGTTGAATTCTAATTGGGTTTTTATTTTTTACTTAGTTTTTAATGTTTTATTTATTTTTGAGAGAGAGACAGAGAGATAGGGGCACCTGGGCGGCTCCGTTGGTTAGGCGACCAACTTCGGCTCAGGTCACGATCTCGCGGTCTGAGTTCAAGCCCCCGCATGGGGCTCCGTGCTGACAGCTTTGAGCCTGGAGCCTGCTTCGGATTCTGTGTCTCCCCCTGTCTCTACCCCTCCCCTGCTCACGCTCTGTGTCTCTCTGTCTCTCGATAATAAATAAACGTTTTAAAAAATCAAAAGGAAAAAGAGAGAGAGAGACAGAGACAGAGAGAGACATAGTACGAGCAGGAGAGGGGCAGAAAGAGAGGGAGACAGAATACAGGCTCTGAACTGCCAACACAGAGCCCGATGTGGGGCTCGAACTCACAAACCACGAGATCCTGACCTGAGTCAGAGGCTACACTGACCCAGCCACCCAGGCACCCCATCTAATTGACTTTTTCAAAATGTGAGTATTTTATTTTGTTCCCTCCCTCCTTCGTTTTGCTCACGTATTTAATTGCACGGGCATTTCCGGCACCCACGCCACTGTAACTGGCAATGAGGGATGCCGGGATATGGATATGACCCGACGAAATTAACCCGCTCTGTGGACTCCAATCTTCTCAACTCTGCAACATACCAAGTCCTGCGGGGTTCGGAAACAGAAACTCAGTCCCCGTAGGTGGTAAACACAGCAATTCCACTAGGCTGACTCAGCGTTGGATTCTTTTCCAAACTCTCTTGCTTCCTCTTTCTCTGCAAGCAGTACATCCTAACTTTGCACATGTTCTCGGAAGATTTGGTGACCTAAAATCAAACAGGGCTTTCACACCTTGAGAAAATGACACCCCCGCTGGGGTAATAGGCATTGTTTCTCCTGCGAGCGTTCAATTGTTGCTAACAGGTGCTTTTTCTCGAAACACGCCGCTACCTTTAGCAGGTGAATTCAGGAGCTGCTACAGGAACGACTTAAAACTTGTGTCACTACGAAAAAAAAAAAAGGGGGAGAGAGAGACAGATACAAAGAAGAGCGATCTGGTGTTGCCTTGTGATTCTCTGAGAATTTTCCCCAGCGCTTGCCAGATCCACCCACATCACTCTGGTCCCAAAGTAGATAAGTGATGTACGTTGGGTAGACAGATATTTGCATAGACTTGAGAGCGTAACGCTATGTTTACAAGAAATGGGGAACGATATTGGAAATTTCTTTTATCAACCTTCTGTTTAAATTTCCATCTGTAATCAAAATTATCTTAGCTGTGGGGTTCCCGTGTGGCTCAGTTGGTTTCAGCACAGAGCCTGACGCGGGGCTTGAACTCACTAACTGCGAGGTCATGACCTGAGCCAAAGTTGGACACTTTCACGGACTGAGCCATCCAGGTGCCCCTGATGTATCAAATTTTTAATTATTTTGTTTAGTTCAAAAATATTGTATTAGTTCGTGTAGTTCAAAGAACATTGTGTTTCTGTTACCTTTCACCGTATGTTAACATTGCATAAATTTCAGAATCATCTCAATTGTTTCTCTAAACTTGGGCCCAATCGGCCATCTTAAATAGCAGTAGCCACCAAGAGATGCTGCTGGAACATACACAATTCTCCGGTATCTGCTCAGTTCCGTGAGTGAGTATACCGTTGCCTAAGGAATTCAAGAAATGACGTGACTCAACTCCATTGTTCTTTCTGGATAGGATTAAAATCTAGGTTTTTTAACTACCATGGGAAACCTGACATCCCAGGGACATCCAGAGCTCCAGTACCCTGCCCAAATCTTATTGCAGTGGCTAATTATATTTTGGATTTTACTCGATTGAAGGTTCAAGAAGAGTTCACGGGAATTATAGCTACCATACATCTAGATAACATAACAATGGTAGTAAATAGGCGGAGGAACAAAGAGAGAAGTCAAAAGGAAGCCAGTAAGGCACATGCATTCTGGCACCGAGTGGGGGAGGGTTCAGCTCGGAGTTCAGGCTCAGGTGACTGCCACTGTTGTCTCAACTGCCACCCACAAAGGTCTGAGGGTGACACTGCTTGTAGTTATTCAACAAGTTGTAGCAGACACCGGAGATGAAATTTTATTTGACCACCCCAGAGCCATAATGGAGACAAAGTGAACGGTAAAGGTCTTTATTTTTATAGAAACCATTATATAAAAACATGCCAAGTTGACCTGTTGAGCTATAAATTCTGTTTATCTAATTATCTGGATGACTTAAGGCTGAATTTATCTGAATTTCATATTATGATTGGCTTTACATTAAGCACTGCAAATGTGAATTCTGCATCCCATGCAACAGATTCTTCTTTTCATTAACCAATTTTCAGGACCTTTGCCTGATATTATAGTTTTTCAAGAACCGGCTATAAATGTACGCAAAATCCCAATTCTACAAGTTCTGTTCATTCGGGTCAAGGCTCTTCATTCTTGGGAAAATCGTTTCCAAATCCTTTCTGCTGACGACACACGCCGTCTCTACCTCCACGTGTGCAGCAGAACTTGCTTCTTATTTTCATTACTTTGCTTCATCATCTACCCTCTGGTAGGAAGAAGAGGAGGCAAGGATGGTTGGAAAGGAGAATGGGAAGGATGGGAAGGGGAATGAAGTTGCTCCAAAGAGTAAAGGGTGCCATATTGTCAGTGTTCATTGGTCCCCAGCACCTGCAACCACATTGTCCGTGTTTGTTGGTCGGGGCGCTCTCAGAGCTTTCTGCTTAAACATCAGACCTTCCAGGTAGTGGCCTAAATTAGCAATCCACTCTAATGTCAGCAGTTGTGATGAGGAAGGAGCAAAAACGTTGGGGTCAGGTGGACCTGGTGTTAAATTCTACCCTTGCTGCTTAGGAACCTGTCTTGAGACGTTCGTTGGGTCTGTTACTTAACCTTTCTGAACCTTAGTTTAGCCTCAGTTGTAAAAACGAGATGACAGGGTGGTCATTCCTTATCGGCAGTGTCACTTGCCCACGGTCACCACCCATCCAGAAGCAGATGATCCTCCCTCTGACGTATGATCAGAAGGTCAGGAGGAGCCTAACGCTATGTCATAATGCCTCTGTCATTCCTTCCCACAGTGTGTCAGCATATGGGAATTTTATCGTCTCACATCATCACAAGAAGAATGAATACAGTACAATAGGATATTTTGAGTGAGAGAGAGAGAGAGACCACATCACGTAACTCTTACTGCAGTATTTTCCTAATGGATCTATTTTGCTATTAGTTGTGTTAATCTCTTGTTTTAATTATTTTTTAATGTTTATTTATTCTTGAGAGAGAGAAAGAGAGACAGAGACAGAGCGCAAGAGGGGGAGGGGCAGAGAGAGAGGGAAACACAGCATCTGAAGCAGGCTCCAGGCTGTGAGCTCTCAGCACAGAGCCAGGCGCGGGCCCGAACTCCCAAGCTATAAGATCACGACCTGAGCCGAAGTCACACGCTTAACCGACTCAGCCACCCAGGCGCTCCCCATTCTTAATCTCCCACTGTGCCTAATTTAGAAATCAAACTTTCTCATGGGTATGTATGTATAGGAAAAAAATATAGGGCCTAGAGGGTTCAGTACTATTCACCTTTGCAGGTATCACCTGGAATCAAGCATCAGTCTTGGAATGTGGCCCCCGTGGATAAGGCAGAACAAATGCAACATCGGTTTTCAGGACCGTTATTAGGATTCGCAATATACGCGAGCACCTGGTAGCTTGTTTCATTTTCATGCTTCTTTATTTCTTTTGAGAGCGAGCGCATGTGTGCGTGCACACAGGGGAGGGGCAGAAAGAGAGGGGGAGAGAGAACCTCCAGCAGGCTCTGCCCCGTCAGCACAGAGTCAGACAAGGGATTCGATCCCACGAACTGCAGGATCACGACCTGAGCTGGAATCGAGCATCGGATGCTCCACCCACCGAGCCGGCCAGGCACCCCGTGCAGCATAACACATTCTAAGCCAAGTGGCCAAGTCACATGATTTTCCAGATCGTGCGTTGAGTCCCAGCGCCTTTGGTGATGGTCCTAACCCTAGTGTCTTGAAGACACTAGAAAGTCATATTATCCAGGCCTCATCAGGGGACCTAGGAGGGATCACCAGGTTGTCCGTCCAAGGAGACGGGAATGCAAAGAGAGAGGTGCGATGTTTTTAAACTTCTAGTTGTTTAAATTGATGTTTTTAGTACTTCTTAGTGAACTATTAAACCCTAGGCAAAGTAGTTTCTAGCCATCACTTCTTTGAGACAACAAATCTATAAGGCAGGTACTGTGTGCACAGATGCTCTAAAGTAGAGAAAACAGACACAGGGAAGAAATTCCCTCCCGGTCCCCTGGCCTATAAGTGGAGTTGATGAGATTTTAACTCACACAGTTGGACTCTAGAGCATGTCCTGTTAACTTCTATGTCAAGATAAATACAAGGAGCCAAGCAACAGATCAGGGTTGTGATGGAAGAGGTGCTGAAGGATTGGACAGAAGGAAGAGGAGGGAACACAAATTTTAGGTACAGAAGTCAAGAGATTCGGCAAGGCACCAACAGGTACCTTTGGTTGGTTGACTTTGGCTCAACAGGTACAACTATTTGTTTCAGGGCCAAGGACAGCCTCTCAAAGGGACCAGGCTGAGCTAGAAAACTCAGCACATTTCCGTGCAACTTAACGACGTCTCCTTCTGAAACCACAAGGCACGTTCTCAAAAAGAAGGCTTTTAGATAGACATACGGATGGCCAAGAAGCATATGAAAAGATGCTCAATATCATTCACCATTAGAGGCATGTAATTCAGAACCACAATGAGATACTGTTTCACACAAACTAGGATGGCCATCAAGAAGACAGACAATAACAAGTGTTGACAGGATGTGAAGAAATTGGAACCTTCGTACGTCGCTGGCAGGAACGTGAAAGGGGAGCAGCCACCACGAAAAACAGTTTGGTGATTCTTCAGTTAGTTAAACAGAGAATTGCCATATGGCTTAGCAACTCCACCCCTAGGTATATATCTGAAGGAATTGAAAACATGTTCAAACAAAACCTTGTATACAAATGTTCAGAGCAGCACAGTTCATAGTAGCCCAAAGGCGGAAATATCCCAAATGTCCATCAACGGATGAACAGATAAACAAAATGAGGCATATCCCTATAATGGGATACTATTCGACCATAGAAAAGAATGGAGTTTGGGTACATGCTTCAACCCGAATGAGCATTAAAAACATCACGTTATGTGAAACATGCCAGGCACAAAAGGTTACGTACGGTATAATTTCATTTATATGAAATACAAAACTCAAGTCGACGGGGCACCTCCGTGGCTTACTCGGTTAAGCGTCTGATTCTTGGTTACGGCTCCGGTCATGATCTCATGGTTCGTGGGTTCAAGCCCTGCCTCGGGCTCCACGCTGTCCATGTGGAGCCTGCTTGGGATTCTCTGTCTCCCTCTCTGTCTCTGCCCCTACCCCAATCAATCTCTGTCTCTCTCTCTCTCAAAAATAAATAAATAAACTTAAAAAAATTTTTTCTTGTAATCGAGTCAAAAACAAAAACAAAAACAAACCTGGAGATAGAAAACAGATGAGTGGTTGGCAGGGCTTGGGGGCTGACAAGAGACAGGAAGTAACTGCTTCATGGGAAAGGGGATTCCTTTTGGGCTGATTAAAATGTCCTTAGTGATGATTAGCTACACTGTCACCAATGGCAGTAAATGTCACTAATGGTAAAGTTCGTGTTCTACGTGTATTACCACAATTTGAAGAAAGAAAAAGAGAACCTTTATGGAAGCCCAATATGTCAAATAGATCAAAATATGGCCTCTGGCATAGATACGGACCCTGGAGTCATTGACTTCCAGCCTCACTGGAAACACTGTCATTAAAGCAGAGAAGGCCAAGTTTACTCCTATAACCCGGACCCTGCAGCTCTGAGGAAAAGCAGAACTGAAATGTCTCTGTTGCCCACACGGAAATGCCAACAAAGCTTTGAGCCAAATGCTGAAGAAGAGTTTTTGCTGGCTAGAATTTACAGAATCCACTCGAAGAATGTTAATTTGCGTGGAAAACTAAAAGCTAGCGCCTCAAACAAACAAAAGTGCAGGGGATTTTTAGGGTTATTTGTAAGTTTTTACAGAGAGAAAGCATTAGTCAAAGTACCAGAACTAGTCTCCATTGGCTGTCCTGGGAAAAGGAAGTGTAAGGAGTCGTCTCACTTTATAGCACAAATTGCCATGTCTCCATTATTGCCACAAAGCCGGGCTCTACCTTTTCATTTAGGTTTGGGGACACGTCTCCCAACATGAACCTAGCATTTTAAGGAACACGCCATTCGTGGCTTTGAAAGGTGGAGTGGAGGAGGTGGAGTTCTCTGTGTCCACTGGTCCGCTAAGAAGCATTCCACTTGGTGGGCGGAGTCAGGATTCAGGATTCAGCCTTTCTCCGGGTGCTGCAAAGGAATTATTGGGTGACCGTGCTCCCGCGCTAGAACCACACTTGAACTTGCAGGCTCTTATCGCTTCTGTCCTTTCTCCCTCTGGACAGTCTCCGACAGCCGATTACGAGGCTCCAAGTGTTTGCATCTCCGCCTGGCAAGGGGGGTGGGGAGCGTGTGGGATAAGATCCTTTCTTCATCGTAAGGAGTAGATTTTCCTCAAGGGCGACGTGGGCAAGTGCTAGAGTTAATGCTGGAACCAGGCTTTCTGGCCACTGAGTGTGTGTGTGGCCCAAGAAACAGCTCTCGACTTGTTGGTAAGAAGCCTTAAACCCAGATTATAGCACCTCTCTCTCCAGAGTGCTCTTTTTGGGTAGGAGGTGAAAGGTCATCCTCTCAGACTGGATAGTTGTACTCAAGCAATTACAAGACCCCAGCGTTTCTACAAAAGAGATCTTTGAAATTCCATCAAGAGATTTTTTTTTTTTTTTTGGCAACTGATTTACAGAAGAGTACCATTAAGCAAAGGGCAGCATCGTTCAAGACCATTTGGTGGACGAGGCCGCAGGTTTTAAGTTCTAGTATAATTATTAACAGCAAAAAATTAAAGATGTCTTAAAAACTTGTGAATAAGCGACTGTGCATTATCGGTCCTATTTGAATCGCCTAAAAAGTATCTCCATTTATTTCGTCAAGGTCCAAATATCAAAAGAGGTGAACATTGAACAATTGAGATGCCAGAATATACAAGAAATCTGAGCAGATGTAGATAGTACTCAGTAGAACATGGTGGGTGGCCTTGGACTCCCAATTACACATCTTTATTTTCTCTGTTCAACTTGGGGAATTAAAACTGCTGAAATGAAAACCAGATTCGATTTTTCTTTTTTTTTCTTTTCTCTGGGCACCATTCAACCAAGGACAGTGACTTGCTCGAATTTTCTCTGTTCTTGAAGGGCAATTGTCAAATGTGAATTCTCCAACATGAGGTGTTGAGTCGGTGTATTTCTGTGTCAGAGTGCAAAGCCTGTTGTGGGTCCGAGATGCCCTCCTTTGGCCTTAATATAATCAGAGAGAATTTAGGTCAACACTTGTGGTGTAGTGAGTAAGTTTATCCATAGCTAATACTTGCTTTCCTTGAATTCCTTTAGGGCACTGCACACATTTTTTTTTTTTTTGACCAGATCTTTGCTCTTGTTTTCTCCACACTTGTTGAGAAGAAAACCATTTTGACAAAGAGAATTTCAAAGCGGAAAATAAATGACCCGTTTTAGGAAATACCTTCGCCCTAATAGCTTCTTATCTTGTCCCGCACAAAACAACCACGCTCTTCAACAACATGTCCCAGCAACTTGTAAGGAAGTCTGAAGAATAATTAAGTGGTGCATTGCTATCGCTAAATCGAGGGCTGGAAGTTGGCACGTTCACACTCCTGGGCTGTAAAATGGAGGCCCAAATAATCATTCACTCGGTTTGCAAATACTGACCAGGAACGTTGAGGTTTCGATGACTTCGCCACAAAGCAGAGCGACGAGAAATCAGCCTGGAAGTGACCTCAGGGTACGGTCGTGAAGTACAAAGTGCAGAAGGTTCCAACGGAGCGTGACCAATAAAGGATGACGACTAAAAAAGGCATTTAAGTTTGTCACGTATTTAAAATTGAGTATCAGAGAAAGATCAGTTTACACTGACAGGGTTAAAAAATAACACTTTAATGAGAACTTTTCAGGGTAGAGGCCACGTGTCTGACGCCATCTTGGGCCTGGAAGGGCACATGAATGGAGGTGGGGTAGGGACAGTAATGTTCTTATGCTTCCTGGTATGCTCAGCTCTTAAAAAGGTACGTTAAAGTATCACTTCAGACAACAGAGATGCAGTGTATCTATAGTTCAATTTTTTGAGATATAATTGGTATATAACATTGTATTAGTTTCAGGAGTACGACAGAATGATTTTTCTTTCAAAATGATTACCACAATATGTCCAGTTAACATCCTTCACTACACAAAATTACAACTGTTTTTTCTCATGATGAGAACCTTTTTTTAATGTTCACTTACTATTGAGAGAGAGGGAGAGAGAGAGACAGACAGACAGAGAGAATGTGAGCAGGGGAGGAGCAGAGAGGGAGGGAGACACAGAACCCGAAGCAGGTTCCAGGCTCTGAGCTGTCAACGCAGAGCCCGAGGCAGGGCTCGAACCCACGAGCCGTGAGATCATGACCTGAGCCGAAGTCAGACGCTCAACCGACAGAACCACCCAGGCGCCCCTCGTGATGACGACTGCTAAAAGATCGACTGTCTTCACATCTTTCAAATATGTGATAGAGCAATATTAACTATAGTCACCGTGTTGTACATTGCATCCCCATGATCTGTTCTCCATTTTTCTTTTTCATGAGGTGGTTCTTCTTTCCAAGGAAACCGCAAAGAGGCCAAGTCCTTAATGCCCTCCTAACCATTGAATGTTTGCTCTGAAAACCTTGGGAAATAGCCTCCTCGTTCCATTCCTCACCTAATTCTTCAGGAAAATCGCCTCTGTGAGTGAAAGAGTTCAGTAGTCCCGCTGATGTCCGTAGAGTCTGAGCAAATCTTTCATGAACTGCAGGAAACCATAAGCCTGGCCCACCTTGTGTGAGGTACTGTTCTGGGCCATAGACGGAAAACAAGAAACAGAACAGACACAAGTCTTGCCCTCACGGAGTTTAGGTTCTAGTAGGGAAGGACAGACAGGATCGATGAAGCACATGATTATTTGTTATGTCAGCCGGTAATATGAAATGACGAGGAGGAGAAAAGTAAATCAGGATCCAGCGGAGGGCACTGATATCTCACCTCGCGTGGAAATGGAAGGTTTCTCCTAGAAGGTAACCCTCGGGCAGAGACCCGAATGAAACGCGTCAGCGCCATGGGGACATCCGGGGAAGAACATTTTAGACAAGCGGAACAATAGAGGCAAAGACCCATCCACCCCGTCTGCTCATCCGAGCAGGAGTGTGCAAAGAATAACTGAGTAAGGGAACAGCGTGGCTGGAACAGAGTGAACAAGGCGGGAGGGTGGGGGAGAGGCAGGAAGCTGAAATAAAGCTGAATCACAGATGAGCAGAAGGAAAGCTGGGGAAGCTACTGAAAAGACTTGCTTGGGAAAGAGTTGTGGTTCCAGAGGGATGACAAGTGGGAGGGTTTCTAGTACAAGGGCGCCGTGAGTCCAGAGCAGGTCTTTGGAGGGCCAGGGCGGGGTGGAAATCGGTGGTGGTGACTTGGCCCGAGGTTTCTTCCTTGCCAACTAAACGATCCTTCAAAGAACGGAAGGAGTTGCCTAGGGCTGATCCAAACCTGCGGTAGATATTGCGGAATCCTCTCCACCAAACCCCAGCCCCATGGCCCCGCCACGGCCCCCACTCCAGTTACACGACCCCACACATGAGCGGGAAAGCCAGCAAGCAGCTCAGCTCCAAATTCCGGGTGTGGGAAGATTCATATTACATGAGTCAACGCATCTTCACTCCTCGAATCCGCCACAAATGAAAGCACTTCCTCTGCCCCCTCACAACATCTGGATGCTGCCTGCCGGGCCTCAGAGGCAAGTGGAAACATCTGGGTATCAGCAAAGAGGGGGAGCCGGGTGGCATCTAAATACGGTTTTGCCAAGTTGCACGAGTGAAAGCGGTGAAAAAAAAAAAAGAAAAGAAAACGAAAGTTTGGCCTTTGATGATGTAAATGGACAGGAGATTTCAATACACTGGTCTATTTTCCGTCCAGCCTCCTTACCCCCCACGAGCGCCGTCCCCCCCCCCACCCCCGCCCCCGCCGTGGGAAAAAGACATGGCTTGATGACCAAGAAATGTGGCTCTGTGGCCAAGCGGGCCTTCCCCAGCCGATCTGACTATGGACTCCTGAACGTGGAGCCTTTTTTTTTTTTTTTTGCCCTTTCCGCTCCAGCTAGCTAAGTTCCCCTCGGCGACTCTGCAAATCTGGAAATCCTGGGTAATTCTGGCACCGGCCGATCTCAACTCCCACTCTGCATGCTTTTTGTATGACCGGCTTTCACTCAGGAGGCTGGAGGGAAAAATGGAAGCAGTGTGCCTGCGAGGGAGACATGTGGCCCTCAGTCGTTTGATTCAGCGCCTACATACGACACGGCCATCGCTGTCAAACACAAAACCAGTGCAGCTAAAACGCTTAGCCACGTACTGGTCTGTTCCCACAGCTCCTGCAGAAAACCCCGAGTAACCGAGCCTCCAACGTATCCCCTCCTCCCCTCTCCAGCCCGAGCTTTAATGCGGAGGGGGGCAAGCTTCCTGGGGCTGTTTATTTTGGAAACAGTTGGAGCATCTGACCTCAAATTTTCCCATTGTTCAGCTATGGCCGTACAATCCCTTATACGAACTGAAATATCTTATAAGAAATGGTAAGGCAAACTTCGGTGGCTTGGGTAGAGGCTGGTTTGTTACTAGCAGGATTATCTTATTATTATTATTATTATTATTATAAATATTAATATGATTTTTGGTAATAAGTGGGTTTTTTTTCCTTTTTTTTAAAGTTTATTCATTTCGAGAGAGACAGAGAGGGCAAGTCGGGGAGGGGTCCAAAGAGAGGGAGA
Organism: Acinonyx jubatus; assembly: GCF_027475565.1. NCBI lineage: Eukaryota > Metazoa > Chordata > Mammalia > Carnivora > Felidae > Acinonyx > Acinonyx jubatus. The sequence goes on from NC_069386.1 coordinate 14,482,501, forward strand.
CAGAGAATCTCAAGCAGGCTCTGCACAGTCAGCGCGGGGCCTGACGCGGGACCGAACTCACGGAACGCGAGATCCTGAGCTGAGCCGCAACCAAGAGTCAGACGCCCAACTGACTGGGCCACCCATTTAAACCATTACACTTGCAGCCTTCTTGTGAGTAACTGGGTTCTCATAACCACCAGATATTGAATGTTCACTCCATTATATAAAACTATACTGAGGGTTTTACGTGTACGTTCGTTTAAGTTCTTGTCACATACCTCGGAGATCCATGGTGTTAAGTGTATTTTACATATAAGATAGCCAAGGCACAGAGGAAAAGGAAAGCGAGGGAAGTGACTTCTTGCAGTCACTCAGACAGCAACAGGCAAGGCCGGGATTTGAATCCACATCTGACTGATTCTGAAGCCCATGTATTGAACCACTTGGCTAGATTGCAAGTTCACGTCTAGAAGTGGGAAGACATCTTCCTGCTAAATAAATGTGCATGCTGGAAAGCAAAGCCAGGGAATCTGTACTGTGACTCCCCCAACCCCAGTGTAGAAATCAGCCCTCGAATTCCCAGCCTCCCTTGCATCTCCCAAGGTGCCCCGGGCGTGTGACATACTCCTATGAGCATTTGGTTCAGACTCCTGGTGGAGCTTCCATTTTCTTGGTATGTGTGGCAACATAAGCCTCCAGCTTTGGGTTGCAATGTGGCGTTCCCAGGTTTGACCTCCAGCCGTGCTGACCACAGCAGTGTTGCAGAAGTTCCAAGAGTCTTCTAGAAGCTCAGGAAGGAGCAGTAACAATTGTCTGCCCATGCCGCAGTTTTGTGGCTTGATGTGGGATACGTTTCTGGACACAGCCAAATCTATTTCTGCAGCACCCCCCTGACAATGATTCTGTGAGCTAATTTCCTTTATTAAGTCTCTTTTCTCTCTCAACTAGCTACGGTCGATTCTATTGTTTGCAACTACGAGCTGAACAATACGTTCCGAGGAAAGACACATGGATGGAATGCATGTGCTTCCCCTTTCCCTGCAATTGTGTCTGCTGACCTGTCATCGAATGCCACCGATCCCCATAGAAACTGTCTGATCCCCCACAGAAAGTGCTGAGGTTATCCTGTGGGAAATAACACCTAACATCTCCCGTCATGGCATGGGAGTCAGAAAACAGAAGCTTGGGTCGGCCAAGAGCTTCTCTATTTGACCAAAACAAGGAAAAAAAAAAGAAGAAGAAGAAGAAGGAAAGGGAGCTTCAATTTTCCCACTGGAAGCCTCACCCACAGCGAATACAGATCCATTTTGTTAGGGGCAGGTCTGAAAACATGGTTCTTTCCAATCGTGCCCACAGGCCCCCTGGGAGTTGAAAAACACGAAATTGTACACAGTGGTGTTCTACTTCCCTAGAGTTGTGTTTACCACCCTCTGCTGATTCCACATGTTTCCAGACGAAGTCAGGCTCCATTTCGTTTCATTGAAGCAAAAGCCGTTCAGCTGTGCCCACAGTGGAGTAGAAAAGCATTCCACTCAAATGTTACTTACATCCAGGAGCAAGGGATGAGGGCCAGAAATGAAGAAGTGAAGCGTATGGTGGCCTTGACCGGGGCCAAGCAGAAAGCCGAGAGAACCCAACCACGGCTGATGCAAAGGAGCACAGGCAGGTAGTGTGGGAGCACAGCCAGGCTCGATGGGAGCACCCAGGAGACTGTGGTCTGGGCAGGCAGGTGGCACAACAGGTGGGCATGTCACAGGAAGAGCTTGAGTCTAGGACAGGTAAACGGGTAGCAGCGGGTGATCCAGGAGCTTTGGCGGCAGATGACGGCTCCTTTTTCTCCCCCCCCCCCCCGAAAGAAGGTCTATTGAACACTGCCAAAACATAACTTCGATTTAAAGTGGCAATGCAAATTCATTTAGCCGTGAAGCAAGACAAAGTTAAATGCCTTAGAAATTCATGATGTCTCTTTTGGGCAATAAAGGTACCACTTAATAGCTTATTACTCCAGAGTTTATAAATTCTGGTGATAGGTTGGTTGTTGTTTTTTTTTTTAATAGCAAACTTTTGCTGTTCCTACCCTGTGTTCTTGAAAAATACGAATGAGACTAGATACTTGACGAAGTAGAATATCCCTTTTTTTTCTTAAAAAAAAAAACACTTTTTTTTTAATGTTTATTCATTTTTTTTTTTTTTTGAGAGAGAGAGAGAGAGGGAGACACAGAATCTGAAGCAGGCTCCAGGCTCCGTGCTGTTAGCACAGAGCCCGATGCGGGGCTCGAACTCGGGACGCGGGAGATCGTGACCTAAGCCAAAGTCATCGCTTAACTTCCTGAGCCACCCAGGTGCCCCAACAAATTAGAATTTCTAAACTCCCTTAGAGAAGTTCCAAACCACACTGGGTTACATTAAGTTCCAGCATCTCCACTATGTGTGTTTTTTTTTTTCCCCGTTAACATCCAAAAGGCAGAAATCCAACCTTAAAGGCAGCAACATATGATACAAAGGAAGTCTCAGAGTGGAATATAGAAGACAGTCCAGCATAATTTTCAGTTTGGGGAAAAAAAAGTATACACACACACACACACACACACACATATGGGCTTAAAAATTTTTTTACAGAAGTTAACAAGTGTAGCATCACAATCTGTGTGTACCTCAACTTTCCATTCTTATCCTATCTTCTCCAAACTCACGCTATGTATGTTCATAATCCTGATGAGACAGCAAAAGCGCATGATTTTTGATCTAATAGCTTCACTTGTAAGCAATCCATGTGAGCAAGGAAAAATCATATAGGCGGCCAAAATGTAGGTGTGAGATTATTTATAATAGTAACAATAACCCAAGTATCCGGAAATGGGGGAATTTTTAATCTGTATTATGTAAAACGATAAAAAAAATACTTACTAGGAATATTGTAGAATCATTAAAAATATAAATTGTAAACAATATTCGTTAGTGAAACACGTTTCTGAAGTGAACGTGTAGCCTCCAAAACCACGGGTCAGTGATCCTAACCTAATTTTTCTTCTCAAAATGCCTGTGAGAAAAGACTGGAAGAAGAAAACAAAACAAAACAAAACGCCAAAGGATTTTCAGCCATGGGATTTCCAACGCGTTTCTGTTTCCTTCTTCATAGCTTTCCCAATTGTCTTGATGATTATGTAATATTCTTTTTATGTAATTGGAGAGATCGGTAGGTCTGACTTACAAGCCCTGAAAGAAAACCAAACGCTGACCAGGCAATACTTTTTCAGTTTTTAACCTGGTTTGAAGTGGCCTGCTCTTCTGACCTAGGGGTTAGAAGCGGTTGGGGGTAAGGGAAGTAAGAGGGTCATGTCTGCACCAGAAGGACAAAGGATGGAGGTCAAGGTGGTGAATAATCTCAGAAACAACATTTATTGTGAAGTGACTTGCTTCCGATTCAGAGAACAGCTTCCACAAGGTGACGGAAACCTAGCTCCCCTAAGGAAGGGCTACTTTGGGATCAGCTAGAAATTACCCGGACAACCCCGGTTCTCAGCTGTCATTCTTTCTTGCAATGTGTCCTCTAATATCTCTGCAAAACCCCCTTCTTCTGTAAAGACGATCATGTCTTTAGGGGCCGGTCTGTCTTGTTTGCTGGGTGTTTACCATGGCAGTCTCTGTGCTTTATATTTCTTTGTGGTTTTTTAATGTTTGTTTCTGTCTGAGAGAGAGAGAGAGAGAGAGAGAGCACAAGCACTAATGGAGGAGGGGCAGAGAGAGGGGGAGAGAGAGGATCCAAAGGGGGGCTCTGCGATGACGGCAGTGAGCCCCGTGCGGGGCTCGAACTCAAGAGCTCTCAGAGCCGAAGTTGGACGTTTAACCGACTGAGCCACCCAGGCGCCCCAGAGTACTTTAAATTTCTAACTGGAAAGTCCGGGAATTTGGTCTTAGAGTGGAAAAGAATATTGGAACCCTTTCCTGTCCCAGAAAATCTGATACTTCTAAGTACTCTTTGCATTTAGTTTAAGTAAGTGTATTTAATGCAATGAAGAAATCGATGATGTTGCTGGAGATAATGATGATGAGTGGCCCAGTTTCTTTAGCTGCGAAATGAGGAAACATCTATTTTACAGGGTTTTGGGGGAGAAGATAATGAGATGATTCCCTATAAAGCCCACGGCAGCGTCTGGCAATGACTTATTTATTTATGTATTTATTTACTTACTTCCTTATTTTAGAGCAAGCCCGCAGGCACGAGAGTGGGGGGCAGAGGAAGGACAGGGGGACAGGGAGAGAGAGAATCGTAAGCAGGCTCCGTGCCAAGCACAGAGACTAAGGCAGGGCCCGATCCCAAGACCCTGGGTTCATGACCTGAGCGGAAATCAAGAGTCGGAGGCGTAACCAACCGAGCCACCCGGGCAACGAGTAATTTTTTAAGGGTGTTTTCCGTTGCAGTAGCCGGTCCCTGGAAAATAGATGGTTTGAAAGGAAGAAAGCACTAGAAGGCACTGTCACCACAATGTCCCTGGAATCACAGAGGGGGCAGCAAAGTGGCTTTGCCTTTCTTCAGTGGGCCGTATTACTTATAATTTCTCTGCCCCTCACTTTCCCCCCCATGTAAAGTGGAGTTGATAACAGGGCCTGCTTCACAGGGTTATCATGAGGTTGAGGCCAAGTTTTGAGGGGAATGCCTGGCAAACGGTCGTCACTGGAGGTAACCGCTAAGGGAAGTCTCTTCCTATTGTGACTTGTTGCACAACGGCACACATGAAATTGCTTAGGGGGAGGCGGTCCCCGTTCTGTGAGGTTTGCTTGGATGCCCAGGGTCACGAGCCCCTCTGCTCTGCACCCCCTTCACCCACAGAGGTTTCTTAGGTATGTGTTCCTTTCCTCCGTCCTTCCATAACTAATCAAGTTCCTGACTGGGCCTTATTCATTCCCGCGGCCCCCGAACTAGCACCCTATTTGTCTACACTGAATGTTGAATGCCAGTAGGAATAGACTAGAACACCTACTGAGTCTGGACAACGGATTTTGCTAATGTTAGGCTGTCTTATCTCCCTCTGTCCCCCCGCCCCACCCCCACACACATATACTTTATTCTTTAGGGGAATTTTGGAAGAGAAGACACATTTCACCTCACGCATTGAAAGGTATTAATAAATCTGTATTCAGACTCCTTTTTAATAAAATTCACATAAAATTGTTAGAGTCCTGGCAATTAAAACGATATCACTGACTCGAATTACTTCACTCTGCCTAATTAGAGAGATAGCTGCATTATTCCAACTTGAACTGCTAAGAAAAACCTCAAGCAGAAGACACTTAACCAGTTACTTGTGTGCTGCTAAGAACAAAAACAAATTTCCAACGACAGGCTCACACAAAACTTCCTGGGTAGACAGAGCAGGGCTCCCGTGTGAACACGGCAAAAAGTAGGTTGGACTTCAGGCCTGGGGACTTGGATTCTGGCTCAGGTGACCCTGGGGAAGTCACCGCACCTCTCCGGATCTGATTTCCTTCTTTGCATAGCAAGAGGGCTGACAAACCGGTCTGGAATTCAGGCTCAGGTGGAAAGGCAAATACTGGGGAATAACTTCACCCTGCTTGGAGGATTGGGGAGGGAGGGGGTTAGCGATGGGAGCAAATAGCAAGGAGGGCATGAGTAGACGCCTTTCATTAAGTGAGTAACTATTCGCTTGAAATTTCTGGACGAAGTTTCTAGATGCTTCCCAAACCGTGCTTTCTATCTGGATTTTCCCTCACGGCTCCGGGGCATCCTTAAGTTGTGCAGCGGACGTTCCCAGGCAAAGTCTTTCAAGCCCTTGGGCTCGCCTACCGCTGCCCTTCTCATATCAAAGGGGGCTTCCTGCTGAGTTTGTTTACACCATTAAATTTCCTCACATGTAAAGCCGGGAGAATTTTTCCAGGTGTTCAAATTCCTGGAGGGTGGGGAAAGTGCCGAGGCCTATATTAGATCAATACCACGCTAGAGTGGAACACAAAGAACCTTTTTCACGGTGTGGCCCCCTCTGGAGATCTCTATTTTGGAGGCTGCCTTGGCAGGGCCCGAGGCCGTCTGTCACTCTCCTGTGACACCGACGGCCCGACCAGGGCGGTCGCGGGGCTCTAGTGCGGGGGGGGGGGGGGGGGGGGCGGGGGGGGGGAAGGCGCAGAGCCCCGGCACCGCCTGGATCCGACCTGCGCCACGTGCAGGGTGGCCCCACAAGACTCACCTGTGGGGCGCGCCTGGTACCTCTGGATCGATCGCTGCGGGTCGCCCAGGCGGCGTCGGAGCGCGAGGGATCAAGGGATCGGACCGCACCCCCGCGGTTGAAATCAGAAGGGGAGGCGGTTGCGTCCGGCCCGAGCCACAGGTAGAAATCAGAGCACGATCCCGGGCTTCCCCGAACCAGGTGAAGAGAGCCGGGAAGGTCACCCACTCAGTCACCAGGTGGTGCATTTAATTTAAAAGGACTGTTAACCTTGTTTATACAAAATAACACCAATATGCAGAGAAGCAGTAAATCCATTGTCGTTAAACAGCGGGGAGCCGCTGGCGCTGGCAGCCTGCCCACCGGCGACGTGAACTCGGCTGGCACCGGGCGGGGGGAGCGGCGCGGGCCGGGCGCGCACGAGAAGGCCCGAGCCGTGCCCTCGGCGCCCTCCAGATGACTCTCCGCATTCTTGTCACATATATTTAGAACAAGAGGTGTCCGCTTAAAGAGAAACATTTGCGAATCACTTAAACGCAGGCGCTTGGGAGCCTGCCAGTTTGCACCTTGGGAAGTATGTGGGCTCGGTTTCCAGCCAAGCCGGGAACTCGTGTGCACCTTCTCTTTTCCCTCCGTGTCCCCTCGAGTTGACCCAAGGTGAATGTCCCTAGCACCTTATTAATTTTCTACGCCGGCGGGCTTTCCGGAGTCCAGGCCAGGCTCGCCTGCGAACGCTGACGGAGATAAATGAATGATGCACGGCTACAGAGAGAGAAAGAGAGTGGTGTTTCTTTAAGCAAGGGACAGATTAAAGTTGAATTCCTGTTGACGGAGGCGCTGGTGTCCACATCCTCCTTGTTTACCAGCAGCTGTCCCCGTTAATGACACTCTGATAAGTTGCCGAGGCTGCCCAGCGGTAGGGGGTGACGCAGATAAAGGGGCCTCTGTTTAAATAGCCCAGTCCTCGACCTCGCTCCTTGTAACTTGCCTTCATTTAACAATCGCTGAGACTGTTCGGAAAAGGCAAACCCCGGGAGCAGAGGCTTTTACGCTCTGACTCGAGAGTTCACAGCGTTAAAACCCGCGGCCGCGGCCAGCCCTCTCCCCCACCTCCCCCTCCCGGGGGAGGGAGGGGGGGGCGATGAGGAGTGGGGTCCCCGGCAGGGGCGCGGGGAGGGGGAGAGGCGGCAGGTGGGCGAGGTGAGGGGGTCAGCGCTAGGTGTCTGGAAGAACTCTTCATTTTGTCCGAAAACCGCGGACACTTCCCCACCCCCAACAAGTCTTGGAAACTGACCCGTCAGGGACAAGGTTAGCCAGTTACTGTTCTTTTTTTGAGGGCCCATTCAGCATGAGGGTTAGCCCCCCGGGGGGAAATGGCTTTTCGTACTTGGAACAATCTCCCTCTTCAGATTGTAATGTTGAAGGGGACCTTGCCCGGCACCCAAGCTGACAGCTGAGAAGGCAGGTGCCCAGGATACTAAGGGGCTTGGCTGAAGTCCGCTGGTGAGGTGAGCCCGAGATGGGGGCTGGAACCCAGTTCCCCATCAGACAGAGGTATACAAAATAATACACATATTTTATGACTTATATCTGTACAACATAGTCCTATAATATATCCTATCTACATCAGCATAGGAAGAGGAAATTTAAATACTATATATATTTAATGCATATATGCATTATATATTATATATATATATATTTATATAAAATAGGCACAGATCTTTAAATTTCCTCTTCCTCTTCTGCCCAGGCAGACAGCAGCTCTACAGTGCGCTCTGCACTGAGAGGCAGCCAAAACCCTCACCTGGCCCCGATCCTATCCTGGTAGATCCCTGGGCTTCCCTCAAGACCCACCCCCCACCCTGATTATTTCATGAATACAATCTATCCAAAGATCAACAGTCCTGGAATCCTCTAATCTTTTTCATGTCCTAACTAGTCAAGCAGACGTACCTCCAATAAATCGAATGCAGAGAACAAATTTATTTCTGCTTTTAGGAAATGAAGATGATGCGAACCAAATGGTCACGTGATGACTCAGATGATTGAACCAATTTCTATTCACCTCCGTGTTGTCATCTACGGGATGTTCCCGAGCCAACCCAAGAGATTTTGAGGCGGGCGGGGGGTGGGGGGGGAGGGAGTAATTAAAAGCCAGACAAAGTATTTTGAGATGCTCAGAAGGAAGATGTTAACGGTTTTATGTATGTGATTGCTTCAGGAAAGTTCTTTTCTGTATCTTTAAGGACAAACCACTCTAATGTATTCTCCAGTGGCAACAATAATGAGATTTCTCACTCGTATTTCCAAACTGTAGACTCCACAATTTTCTCTTTATAATAAGGTATTATAAAATTATTCTTTCTTTTTTAAGAATGTTTATTTATTTTAAGAGAGAGAGGGATAGAGAATGAGCAGGGGAGGGGACGAGAGAGGGAGAGAAATAATCCCAAGCAGGCCCCACAGTGTCAGCATGGAGCCTGACATGGGGCTCAAGCTTACCAACCATGAGATGACCTGAGTGGAAACCAAGAGTCGGACACTTAACCAACCGACTGAGCCACCCAGGCGCCCAATAAAATTATTGTTTCTACAGAATCTAAATGTAGCTTATAATCTCTTTATGGCATTTTTTAAATTATCGGCTATGATGTGTAGAACCGTGTGCCCCCTAGATGAACACGTTGAAGCCCCAATGGCAGGTACCTCAAAATGGGACTTTATTTGGGGAGGGTCTTTACAGAGGTAAATCAAGTTAAAATGAGTTCTTCAGGGTGGACCCTAATCCAAGATGACCGGGGTCCTTATACAAAAGGGAAATTTAGACACAGAGATGCATACAGGACAGAAGATGCCTCCCGATGTCCTAGGAGAAAGGCCTGGAACAGATCCTTCCTCTCAGCCCTCAAAAGGAACCAGAGCTGCCTACACCTTGATCTTGGACTTCCAGCCTCCAGAGCAATGAGACAATAAACGTCTGTTGTTTAAACCACCCAGTCCGTGGTGCTCTGTTACAGAGCCTTGCAAAACTAATACACCAACCAATTTTAGCCATCTCAGTAACTTGAAAAGTCCCCTATAATCAATAGTTTAATTTTTTTTAATTATAAAACAATTCAAATGGCTTAAAATTATTTTTACAGTGTTGCATGTAAGGAAGTCAAACAGAACTGAGAGTTATTATACTCAACTGTATCTTGAGCAGGATTTGGGGAACTTTATATAGTTTTGTTCCCTTTAATTGTTTAACCGTGGTTTCAGTGATAAAACTATAATTCAATCGAAGCACAATTTTTATAGTAACCACATTTACAGTAAACATGAGTAATTTAAATGAATACCAATTATAGGGATTGTCCCTCGCTTAGCATATTTCACCAAATTACATATCATAGAAGGTAGAATCTTCTCTACCTTATGAGCAGTGCTATTTGTTGAATTCTTCTCCATCATTTCACCCACATTTTTGATGTATAATATAATTGATGGTTGAGCGGTTTATAGTGGGTATTATCAAGGACCCAATTGTGAACAGAGATTATAGAAAAGCACAGTCAGTCAAGAAGGTTTGTCAAGTAGGTATTCTGTATAAAGTCCTAGAAGGAGAGAAAGATGCAGAGGGGGCGCCCGGGTGGCTCAGTCGGTAAAGTGTCCGACTTCAGCTCAGGTCATGATCTCGCAATTTGTGAGTTCGAGCCCCGCGTCGGGCTCTGTGCTGACAGCTCAGAGCCTGGAGCCTGCTGCGGATTCTGTGTCTCCTTATCTCTCTCTGTCCTTCTCCCTGCTCATGCTCATGCTCTGTCTCTGTCTCTCTCTTGAAAATAAATAAGCGTTAAAATTTTTTTTAAAAAAAGCCGCAGAGGGGGTACTTCCTATCTTTGGGTAGCTAAGACCCTAATTGGTGAAAAAGGCCTAAAAGCAAGTCAAGAAAGCAAATTAAAATTACACTTACCAACAGTACCTCATCAATCCAAAAGAAAACAAATTCAAGATAGGGGACCGCAGGTCTCATATACCTTCAATACTAAGTCCCAGATTACACCTGCTACCTAAACTTCATTGTGAAGAGTGCCACCTTTCACTCCCGGAAGTGTCCAGCTTTGATTGAAAAAAGTCTGCAGTCACCCTACCTCAGAATTTCTCAACCTCAGGGTCTTTAACAGTTTAAGCTAGCTAATTTTTGTCACGGGGAGCAGCCCTGTGCACCTACTGTTCTCTCCCCACTAGATGCCGTTAGCAATGCCCTCACCCAGTTGTGACAACCAGAACTGTCTCCAGATATTTGCGAACGTCCCCTGGGTGGGAAGCAAAATACCCCCCCCCCCCAGCTGAGAATCACTGGCCTAGCCCAAGATTATATGAAGGTTAGAAAAGGGCATGCATAGGAATGATGATTAAAGCATGGAAAACTATCTTGAGAAAGTTCAATTCCAACATCTGTAGATAAGGAACGTGAATGGGCTGAAGACTGAGGAGGACATTCTGCATATAAAGGGATGAAAATAGAGAAGAACAAGTTGAAAGTCAAAAGTACAGGAGAAGGCAGTAACCAGGAATATAGATTGGGGCATTAAACCAATTAACCAACCAATTTACCAAGCTACAGCTATATCCAGGTACCTGTCAAGAATATTTAAAAGGTAACATGTTGCTAAAACCTCTCAGTTCGTGGGCATTCGCAATTCTTGGTATAGTGCACCAGAATTAGGCTGGTTACATCACTGGGCATCTTCAATACAAATAGAGGGGAAGGGTTTGTGCCCGGGGTGGCTCAGTCGGTCAGGCATCCAACTCTTGATTTTGTCTGAGGTCATGATCTCATGGTTCCTGGGATCGAGCCCGACATTGGGCTATGCACTGTCAGCACGGAGCCTGCTTGGGTTTCTCTCTCTCCCTCACTCTGCCCCGTTCCCCACACTCACAAATAAATAAATTTAAAGACAAAGAAACAGGCTTCCTCAAGCTCTTCCTGAGAGAAGAGCAGTGTAGAGCACGATAACAGAACATGGAGAAAACCTTATTTATTTCGTGTCTCCTGTATCCCAGATGTTTTTCAGAAATGATCTGGTTTAATCCCTCACCATGTTGGCAGGGACAGCATTAGCTTCCCTGGGGCTCAGTTTCCTAAACAGCGGAGTGAAGGAAGGCGGTGTTACACATTTCTCAAGTGGCAAGGCAACGACTCGAATCTGATCCCGCTACACCAAGCCCTGATACGGGACTACCTGAAGCCCCATGTCGCTGGCAAGACAGCAAGCAGAGGAACTTCTGAGTGCAAAGAAAACCCAGCCAACTTAAGAATACAGGAAAAGAGGTACCTGGGTGGCTCAGTTACTTGAGCCCCTGACATCGACTCAGGTCATGATCTTGTAATTCGTGAGTTCCAGCCCCGCGTAGGGCTCACTGGTTGCCAGTGAAGAGCCCGCTTCAGATCCTCTGTCCCCCTCTCTGCCCCTCACCCACTCCTGATTTCTCAAAAATGAAAGAAAAAAATTAAAAAAGAATAAAAAAAAGAATATAGGAAAAATGACCTTTTTTTTTTCATACTGAGAATCTGAAAAATGGGGAATGGGGTTGAGACTTGCTTCTCTGTACTTGAAATTAATCTTTAATTATCGTGGGTCTCTTCGTCAAAATGGAGAGATCTTCATCTGGTTTCTTTCATTTGGATTAGGGGTTTCTAGACTGGTTGATGTTTAATAGAGGCATACCAGCATGATTCTCAATATTGGCTATGGTGAAATCCCTCAAAAGGAAGACTTACGCTTTAATTTTTTTTAATATTTTCTTATTTTTTTTTAATTTTTTAATGTTTGTTTATTTTTGAGAGAAAGAGACAGAGCATGAGTGGGAGAGGGGCAGAGAGAGAGGGAGACACAGAATCGGAAGCAGGCTCCAGGCTCCGAGCTGTGAGCACAGAGCCCGATGCAAGGCTTGAACCCACTAGGGGTGGATCATGACCTGGGCCGAAGTCGGATGCCCAACCAATGGAACCACCCAGACGCCCCAACCTTTTCTTATTTCTGAGAGACAGAGAGAGAGACAGAATGTGTGCGAGGGAGGCACAGAGCGAGAGAGGGAGACACAGAATCAGAAGCAGGCTCCAGGTTCTGAGCTGTCAGCACAGAGCCTGACGTGGGGCTTGAACTCACGGACCGTGAGATCATGACCTGAGCCAAAGTTGAAAGCTTAACCGACTGAGCCGCCCAGTCACCCCTGAAGACTTACACTTTAGATGTCTGTGTAAGACTCTCCCAGGCAAGGATATTCAATATCAAGAGGCAGGCTTTCTTCCCATCTCATTTCATCCTTCCTTCTTCACTGACTAGGTCACACATGCGGCTAGAGGGAAGTTATCTGGTTACAAGGAGATCGCCACGAAGACACGAGTGGTATCAGTTATTACCATCGCTTGCTTTTCTTTGGCCCTCGACCTCCCTCGGCCAGCTGGGGGAAAACAAAATCCTCACAGCTCTGGGCTTGTGGGACAGAACTTTCATTTTAACGTAGCCATGTGTTATTAGTAGTAAGGAGAATTAATACGTCCGCAGACATAGGATACAAGCTGGGCCAGAAACTGTGCTTTCTGCCTGTCCAGGGTGGACCAGCATGGTGCCTTGCATCCACCATTTCGCTGCATCAACCCCCAAAGCCCAGAGGGAGGAGACGTTTTGTAACCCCGTTACTTAGGTGAAAAAAAGGGAAAGAAGATCGTAGAGAAAATAAACAATGGGCTCAAGGTCACATGACTAGGAAGTAATATGGCTACAGCCCATCCCCGGCCGGGTCCACCTGCCTTCGGGGTATGTATTCTTTCCACTAACACAAGCGATTCAAAGAGAATTTAGCTATTTAGCTCAAGAAAATGAAGAGACCACACTCCCAGCTTACCCCAGCGAAGAGAGAAGGTGAACCCCAGGTCAAAGAAGAGGTACCAAGGCTTTCTGGTTCCCAGGCTGTGGCTCGCGTCCACACCCTGCGGTGCACTAAATGACATCCCTCCTAGAGGAGCAGTGGTTGAACATTACCTCGTCGTCTGAAAGACTTAATGACTCTGATTCCAACCCTCAGGATGTCAACATGATGCTAGACTGTGGCTTTAAAGGATCATTTCCAGCATAGGTGATATTGCAGAAAGTTCAAGGAGAACTGAGCCGGGATCTGAGCACAGGGTTTTTTTTTTTTCTTTCTCTTGCTCACCCCTTCCATTCATGTCATCTACAGAGCCCCTCGGAGAAGGAGACAGCCAGCTCTCCCCAGCCGGACACACTGTTATTCCTGGATGGGACACCTGTCCACAGCCTTGTGGAAGGTCCCAGGAGAGCCATGTGCAAGGGAACGAGGAGGTTGGAGGGTGTCACATGCTTCCCCCCTGCCCCCTGCTCATCCAGTGCTCTGGGAGAGGGCTTGCGGTAGGAAGGAAGGTGTGCCCCGTCTGTTTCCACCGAAAAAAACGCGAATGTGAGGGAGTACTTAAATCATGTGAAGGGGGCCCATAAACACGTGAATGGATGCAGGTATCTGCGTATTGCTTCAACAAATACGTATCTACTGTCACCCGAGTGACAGATGGCCTTCTAGGAACAGGGGTTATGGTTGTGAACATAGCACAGTGCCCCCTGCACCTTCTATTTTGTAGGGCAACCAGAGGATCCATATAAGGTCTTTCCAAGGAGGCGACATGAGAGCAGAAAACCAGATAAAGCACAGGAACCACCAGCCATAAGGGCATCTGGGGGAAAGAATGTTCCAGAGAGGGAGGAACCGCCATTACAAATCCCCGTGGAAGGAGGCCATTGGTAGAAAAATGGAGGATGGAGCAAATGAATGAACTACTGGGATAGCTACAGCATTCATTTTCAACTGCTGTATAGTATTCCTGGTAGGAATAAACCGTGCTCATGAATTTCTCTGTTGACGTACGTTCAGCTTTTTCCAGTTATTCAGTGTCATCAGCTAAGATGCGCAGGGTGAAGCTTTCTTTAATGTCATACGTCAGGACGTCCAGTTGCTGGCCACCGTGAATGAGATTTTTCTGCTTCGTTACCTATTAGGAAACTCTTCTCCACATTGATTTGCTCTAATTTACCTCCCCTGCCACAGTACATGAAAACCCCCTTTGCCTTTTCCTCACATTTTCTCCACTATTTGGTGCTATCAGATTCCTTCTTTTTTGTTGTTGTTGTTGCCCATCTATTGAGTTTGAAACAATCTGTCTTTGTCATTTTAATCTACATGCCCCTCATCACAAAACAGGAGGAAGGGGTGCGATTTTTTCAAATGTTTCTTGTCGATTCAGGCTTCCTCTTTCACGGTTGCCTTTCATATCCTTTTCCCCATTTTTCTGTGGACCATTTCTCTTTGATTAACTTGGAAAACTTTTTAAATGTATCCTTGATAGGAATTGTGAGTATTGAAATCTATACTCTCAGAATGTAGGATTTTAAAAATATTTGTGGATGCCTGTAAACAAAGAGAAGAGTTTTCACAGAAGAGTTTTCACTCCAACCAAATTCAATGATCTTGTTAAGATGTGCTCTTTTCATGGTTTAAAAACTGATTTCCTCTCCTCAGGCCTTAAATATACTCTCTTTCCTTTTTTGTCTAAGGATTCTAAAGCTTTGCTTTCTGCTTTTAGCGTCTGAAGTTTATTTTTGTGTAGGTATATCTATATCTGTTTCCTTTCACAGGAGAACCCATTCTTTGCTGATTGGTGTGTAAAACCATCTCTTAATACTCCCCATATCTGTGTGGGTTTGTTTCAGGGATCTTTATTCTACCACCTGCCTGTACCACCAGAACACTGTTTTGAATACGACAGCTTTAAACTAATTCCATCTCTAACTTGCTGTGTGCTGCTTGTTATTCTCTCTGTTCAAAATCCAAGCTCTTTGGGGGCCATGACTCTTTCGAATGAGTGAACTAGTTCCATTTGGACTGACTGTTTCTTGGGTTAAAAAATATATATATATTGAGATTTTTAACGAACATTTTAGATTCGTTTTGGGATAATTGATCTCTTTAGGAAAATAAATTTTCCCATCTATGTCATGGATCTCCATTTATTTAAGTCTTTTTTGTGTCTTTTCAACACTACCGTACAATAATGTTCACACGTATCGTCCATTTCTTAGATTTATTCTCAGCCCCCTGGTGGGTATTGAACATGGAATCCTGGAAAGATTACATTTCCTGGTTGGCCATTGCTGACACTTAACCACACAACTAATGACACATATTGATATTTAAATATTGCCCTTGTATCTGTCAAATTCCCACAATTATTTACGTGGTCTATCAAAAAAACTGTACTGTCCGGGGCACCTGGGTGGCTCAGGCGGTTGAGCGACCGACCTTGTCTCGGGACATGATCTCACGGTTTGTGAGTTCGAGCCCCGCATCGGGCTCTGTGCTGATGGCTCAGAGCCTGGAGCCTGCTTCCGATTCTGTGTCTCCCTCTCTCTCTGCCCCTCCTCCACTCATGCTCTGTCCCTCTCTGTCTCAGAAATAAATAAACATTAAAAAAATTAAAAAAAACAACTATACTGTCTGTAATCATGACAACGATTTCATTCCAATAATATGGTTCATATTTCACTTACTTGTATGATGTGCTGTCGAGGACCTAGTGGCAGTAATAAGTGAACTCATCGTCTTATTCCACACTGTGAAAGGGAACATTACTGATATTTTAGCACCAAACATGATTTTTTTTATTTAAGTGTTTATAGATAAATTTATCAAATTGAGAAAGTTCCTTTTGTTTCCAAAAAACTCAAGGAATTCTGATAATACTTCTGGAACTTCAAGTGCCATTGCTGGACTGGTATCAGGCATGTAATGAGTGTGGCCCATTCTCCATCGACAGGACAGTAAATAGTTAACAACATAAAATGTCTAAATATTCATAGTGTTTATAGATGATACACTTGCTCATTGCCCTCCTGTGGGCTAATATTTGGGATTTAATGGTGGAAGAATGTAACATTTTCCAGAAAAAGAGTCTCTTTGGGTTTAGAATGGTCTCTTTTGAGCATCATCCCTAGAGAGATGAAATTTTATCTCTTGCCTCACAAAAGCAACGTTGAGAGCTCAAAATGTAGAAAAATTATATATTAGAAAATTCTCACGAGAAGTATGAAACGAGCAGACAGTATACTAAGTTTAGTTTCAAATCTCTTACTCTGACAGCTGCTCAGAAATAACTTGGGGGTTCCAGGGGCCTATCAAAGTAACATCCACATTTCTGGATGAATTTACTTTAAATGAGGATATTTTTCAATACATTTGTTGATAAGGCCGAAAATATTTACAAGGTTTTCTTTTACTTAGATTTTCTTGCTAATCACACCCACTACTCTAAGGGTGAAAAATGACATGTTTTTAAGTAAATATAATTGAAATTGGAAAATGATATAGTAATTTTAAAGCGTTCAAGAAGGCAATATACACCATTTGAAGAAAAGTAAGAAAGAGAGAAAGACCAAATTCCTGGAAATATACTGGGGGAATCCATTGATTCAAAGAAATAACTAACTAAATAATGTGGCTTCAATTGAAGTCAGGAACTGGACCAGTTACCAGAAAAATCTTCTGTTTGTCAATGAAAGTGACAACAACAATGACTACAACAACAACCTGAGATATTAAAAAAAGCAGATTAAGGCAATAAAGTATCGTCTTGCCCTTCTTATTTTAGATTACCTTTTGTTTGCTCGATCCAGATATCCATAGGTCAAAGGCAAGTAGGTATTTTGTTAAGTTAGCTAATGGTCCATATGACATCAGAAACATCCAGTCAATCCTTTCATACTTGGGTTCTCAGTGGGAGAAAATACACCAAAACAGCTGCATGATGGGGATTTTTATTTTTTTCATAATTTTCGCCACTCAGACTGCTTTCAAAGTTTTTGTTTTGTGTACTATGATTCCTACTTGAGATGTCATTACATGTGGTAAGAGCTAAAATCCCAGTTTTATTATTATAACTCAAAAGTATTACGAGTTTTGAAACAGCAGGAAGTTATTAGAAATTTGGATTTTAAAAAACGTTATCACAAACCTCTTTTCATAGCAATCGTTTAGATTATTACCTTATGGTTTAATTCTGTACTTATTAATGTTTTTAAGAGAATAAATCTTAATATGGAAAAACCTGGGTAGTGGGTCCTGAAGAGTTATATCAAACTGAAAAGAAATATGTCCTTAAAAGCCTTCTCTTCTACCCATTTCCTGTAAATCAAAATAACCCCAGATACTCCTTGAAGTCATTATCCAGTTAAACTCTGGTAATAGAGATTGCTGGGATTTTTTTTTTTTTTTTTTTTTTTTTGAGGGAGAGAGAGAGAGAGAGAGAACAAGCAGGTCAGGAGCAGAGGGAGAGGGAGAGGGAGAGAAAAATCCCAAGCAGGCTCCATGCACAGTGCACAGCCTGATGAGGGGCTCGATCTCACGATCCAGGAGATCATGATCTGAGCCGAAATCAAGAGCCAGATGCTTAACAGATTGAGTCATCCAGGTGAACTTCCTGAGATTTAAAAATATATCTACTTCTGACTTGAAAAAAAGTGTCCTAGATTTAATAGGGTATCATAGGACATAGGCCTGTGGCACCTGTGGTTTTAGCAAAGTTCTTTTATTTACTTTTTATTTTTTTAACGTTTTTTAAAAATTTATTTTTGAGAGAGAGAGTGGGGGGCGGGGCGATAGCAGAAAGAGAGGCAGACACAGAATCCGAAGCAGGCTCCAGGCTCCGAGCTGTCGGCACAGAGCCCGACGCGGGGCTGGAACTCGTGAACCTGGAGATCATGACCGGAGCGGAAGTCGGACGCTCCACCCACTGAGCCACCCAGGCGCCCCTTCTGTTCAGCAAAGTTCTTTAAGGGACTAGATGTAGAGTAAATATCAGTACATAAATAATACTACCACCTAGGGCAATGTAGTTGACCTACTGCAGACTACAAAATGACAATAATTATTATAATAACAGATCACCTAGCCTTACAACAATCCGGTTTTTATATACCTGTTTTACAAATGCAAAAGATGCCTGTCCAAGAGCAGCATGCGCACGGCTCCAGGGCCATAGGTAACAGGTGGCAATGGAGAGATTTAAATTCAAGGCTCACTCCAGAGCTCTATGCTTAATCAGGGAACCTGAGGAAAACAAGGTCCCCTCATGAAATCATTATCAGCCTCAGGCTCTCCCTCCACACTCCTTCTGGACCCCTCTCGTGTCAGAACTTTCAGAGGCCAGACTGCCTTTTCCTATGACCGCCTGTCCCCCATGATCCTCCACGGTTGCCTACCTTCATGCCTCTAAACACGTGCTGTTGTGGAGAAAGTGGAGAAGAGGAAGGAAGGAAAAGTGTTGTTGCTGGAGGGGGACGGTATAATCCTGTCCTACCAATTCTGTAAGACTCAGTTCAAACCTTACCTTCTCCCTAAGCCTTCCCGATTGTCTCTCAAGTAGGCACTGGCCAAAGATCTGCCAGGTTCTGGTCGGCAGACAGCTGGAGCCTCTCCATCCGTGGCTCCCAAGTGCCTGTGCATGGTAAGTTTCATCTACGCCCCCACACTAGACAGCCCCCCATCAGGACAGTTACAACGCAAGAAACAAACGTTATCTATGGCCGTAGTTTTATCTAGACCCCGTTAGCAGCGAAGACGTTTCTGATAACAGTTTTTAAACCAACTAGTTATTTGTACGTTTTCAAAGAAGTTGTATGCTTATTTTTCTGAGTTCCTTAAGTTCAACTGTTGCTATTTATCTTGAAGTGAGACTAAATATTTTTCGATTTGGAATGACAGGCTGATATGGCCCAAATTCTTTTGCCCCGCCAAATTCCAATTTCTTAGAAGGATGCAGTTTGCAAATTTATTTTGGAAAGGCCAGTTGCCTCAGAAGGTCATTCTCAAGCTAAGTGGATTTATAAAGCCTATTTTTTTTTTTTAGGCTGTTAATCCTTTTTCCAATTCCCTAATGCTCATAACATAAAAAAAAAAAAAAAAAGAAGAAGAAGAAGAAAAACTACGCAGGCCCAAGACATACCAAAAATAATAACTTAAAGTTTCACGTCTTTATAGATTGTCCCTCCTCTCATTGGTGTTTGGAACACATTTTAATGTGAGAAGGAAAAATAATTCTATCACCAGTGATACCTCGAGTGCATGCAGGGACTTTTTTTGGTAAAGTGCTCAAATAGCTTTTCACTTGGTCTCTAGATGAGCAAATAAAATAAACAGATGACAAGAAGAATATCGGCGTGTTTCTCTCTCTGTGTCAGACACTGGACACATATCATCTCATTTAATCCCCAGAGAAATGCAGTTTTAATTGCCTACCCGGGAACAGAGAAAGCGAAATTTGGAGAAAATGGAGAAACTGGTTACAATGACACAGAGATGATTAGGATTGAAAGCCGGGTGGTACGTCTCTACCCTTGAATACGGTGCTACGGCAATTATGCCAATAGGGCTTATGCTCAGGGCTGTCGTGGGGAGTGCAGCCGGGGGGCAAACCCTCGCTCCCTCTCCACCTGACCTCACACCATCAAAGGCTAAGGGTCACCAGCTTGCTGCCCATCTGGTTCATGTCTACCCAGGATGGGATTAGGGATGAGTTGCTCTTCACGTAAACCTTTCTTTGAATATTAGATCGACCTAGGATGGCAATAAACCTATGCTCATCCTTTCAGTTTAAGGAATTAGAATTAGAACCTCTTTTGCGAGATGTGAATCGAACATGAAACGCTGTGTCTTGAGGCAAAAGCCGATGGACTCCTCGCAAGGATAATATCTCTTGTCCGTATCCGCTTTAACGTTTTGCTCAATTTGGTCGACATGGAAGCCTAGAATTCGGAGTTTTGAGAAAGACCTATGAGACGCGTTCCATTCATTCCAGTGGAAGTGATCCAGCTGGTTAAGAATGTACTATTACCTTTAGAAGATGTTTTCCCACTGGAGTTAAACTGGGTTGTTTTGTTATTTACACCACGATCTATATCACCAGTGTCGTTCTTAAAGTACACACCAACTCACCATCTGCAATCAGGTTCTTTTCACGTACGCATCCACTCAATAGTTGTTTATTTCCGCCCGGGACAAAAATGACCCCGTACGTTAGGTGTGTGGTATCCGTATCACAAATGCTTTCAAGTTTGCGCATTGCCCTGGCTTCGGGCATGAGACACGCTCAGGTGAAATCTTTCCCCTCTGTGTAATCTTGTAAATGAGTGAGAGAATTATCAGCCTCATCTCTAAAAACCAGTCTTAGAGTTTAGGCTGGCAGACACCAGCTGTTCCCTAAATACAAGTTTGTTGAAATGATGGAAGCCACCAGAAAATATCCAAATCTACTGTTTCCAAAATATCTTTGGAATGCAACATGTCTTCGGTTTAATAATCGTTAAGGAGACTCGTGGACTCGATACCACGTTTGAAGAAATACTTAAGTAGTGACGACAGGCACCGTAGACCCACAACACAGCCCCGCACCCTGATTTGGCTTTGATGTAGTCATTTTTTTTTTAAAGGCACTTAACCATCGAGAGCTCTGCTAGGCAGAAAATGTGCACTGCTGGTCATGAATGCTTGCTAAGCAGAAGATTTAATTTCGGGCCTTGGGTTCTCTCCTACACACCTTGGGGATCTCCTTCAGGATTTTCCAGGGCTCTTCTGCTGGTCTGCACATGTGGACCCGGGGGGGAGGGGCGGTCGCCGGGAACATGCTCTCGGCTGCGGATCCATCAGAGTCCAGATCTCTGGGTTTCTTGCCCAGTACACCATCATTTGTAACAGCGGCCCCTAAGCTGGGGTCCTCACAGCTCTTGAGAACTCCCGAAGGGAGCAGTGGAAGCCCTACAATCTTTTCCTACATTTGGAAACGCCTAAGAAACCCCACATTCATCAATGAAGCCACGCTGTGTAGTTAATAAATGCAGTGGGGGTACTTTTCAATTAAGGGAGTCGGAAGCAGATAACCAAAGAGGCCCTTGCACTTTGGCACAGAATATGTTCTGAAGAGCTATGGGAGAATATGAGCTGGCACGCACGTATTTTACACGGCCACGCGGGTGGATATACACACGCACGCGACAGCTTCACAGAGTGTTAATAACCAATCGCCCTGCAGGTCCGTGTGGCTGCAGCCGCCTCCTTTAGGAGGCGCATGCATTTGACTGAGGTCATGGGCTCTCAGGTTTCCATAAAATGAACTCAACACAAGTACACAGAAAGGGAGGGGAAGAAAAAGAAGGGACAAAGGGAAGTAGGGGCGGGAGGGACCAAAGAAGGTCTAAGAATGATTCAGGCGCCTGCTTGTGCCTCTGTAGCTTTAGGACACCTGACCTCACCTGATAATTCACCAAGATGCAATTGCAAAGTCAAGGCGTTTGCTAGGGGCCCCGCGGAAATGGCTTCCCTACATTGCAAGTGGGGAAGAAAAAAGGAAACCAGTTGTTCTTTTTCCAAAAGGACATAGGCAGACGGGGAGTTCTCCGGCACCTCCGAGTCAGCCGGGTCTATACGGGATTCAGGTTCCCGATTCCCAGAAGGTAGACGGCCTGGGCACTGGGACACATGACCTGGATGTTTGCGGATCGTGCTTGTGTCTACAGTATCGACAGATGTGATCTCGTGTCATCAGCCCGTGCTCTGACTCAGGGGGCTGCTGCAGGAGAGGGATCCCAGAGCTGACTCGGGCCTCACCCCCAGCACTTACCGGCTCTCCTGCGAGGCCGCCTTCTGTTGGTATGGCGCTCCCAGGCAGATGGGCACGAAAGCATCCTGCCAAGAAAACAATATGTGCGTCGTGTGAGTAGTTTAGAGGGAGGCTTCCCATCCCAGAATTCCAGCTGAGAAGTTTGGATCCTATAGTTCTATGCCTAGGAAAAAAAAAAAAAAGTGGCGACTCCCAAATCTTCGCCCCTTTCTATCTTTCCAGGATTTATTCACGGGCAGGAAAAACACCACTTTGGCAGGAAATTGAGATTCGAAATCATTGTTGCTTCAGATTTG
The DNA here is from genome assembly GCF_027475565.1 of Acinonyx jubatus. Lineage (NCBI taxonomy): Eukaryota > Metazoa > Chordata > Mammalia > Carnivora > Felidae > Acinonyx > Acinonyx jubatus. The sequence continues at coordinate 14,504,685 of NC_069386.1, forward strand.
AGTTGTTAGGATTTAAGTTTTCAGATCGCTTTTCTCAGTGCCAAAGAATTCGCTTTTTCAAAGGAAATATTCTTCAGATGCTCAGTAGACAGCAAAACTAAACAGCCAGGGAGGTTCACGGAGGGGTGCCCGGTGGAAGGAGAGGGATGTGTCCTCACCCGCCCCCACGGCCTTCTGGGACTTGGAAGAACACCTCTTAAAGGCTACTGAATGACACTGACCCCTATCAAACTGAAAATGTCCCCATTAAGGATACCCGTTTGCATACCCCCCAAGCATTCGTACCTATCGTGAACAAATGCCTAGATAGCGAAGCTTGTGGATATTTCCCTGTGAGCAGGCCCAGCCTTCAGGTTCAGTTTTAACACCATTAACTGAGCCCCTAACAGCACCAGAGACCCTCGAGATCCACCCATGAAGCCCAGCAGAGACTGATTTCGCTGACAGTATAGCCCTGGCTTCTATGTCAGTCCAGGACCTCACGGAACAAGGAGAAATGGAGAGTCAGATGGTCCGTCATACGACAGCTCCCCCAAATCTGGGCTATTCTTACCAACCCTGAGCAGACTGTATACCTTATGCCCCAGAGGCTGTCCACTGAGCTCAGAAGCTGCCCACAAACGTGCCTTGTTCAGCCCTCGGCAGAGTGTGATATGGTATGACAGGATATATAAAATGAAGTATACGTATAAAATAAAATGCACACATAAACGAAAGATGCGAAATATGTTATAAAATAACATGTGTATTTGGAAATTCTTTTCTTTTTTAGTGTTTATTTATTTTTGAGACAGAGAGAGACAGAGCGTGAGCAAGGGAGGGGCAGAGAGAGAGGGAGGCACAGAATCTGAAACAGGCTCCGGGCTCTGAGCCGTCAGCACAGAGCCCGACGCAGGGGCTCGAACTCACGGACTGCGAGATCATGACCTGAGCCGAAGTCAGACGCTTAACCGACTGAGCCACCCAGGTGCCCCAATAACTTGTATTTGTAAAATAATATGCTTATCTACTCTATGCGTAATGTGTGTATATATGCATATATATCCAACAATTTTTAAATCTAGCGATTCCGTATATTACAATGATAGATAATGTGCCGAGTCAGGACCCCTTTTCCGCACAGAAACAGTAGCCGGAGACATGGCTTCTCCTTCAGATGTGTACACGTTCTGGGGTTTGGCTTACCAGCTCAACTTCACTCACTGCTTTTGGGGGGATTCAATGAAACACTGTATGTAAATAACCTCAAGATGTTCCCGGCACGTAGTAGGGATGCAATAAAATGGTAGCTGCTTTTGTTTATTTGTCTAGCCCGATGAGGCGTGTTGAGTTTTCGACCCTGTTTTATACACAGAGTCTTCTAGAAACCACTCGCGAATCTCTATTACCTGCATAACAAACACCGTACACGGTTGGGTATGTTTAGTGGCGTTAATGTCCAATACAGGAGAGTTTGGTCAAAGAGAAGGTAACGTCAACCTAAACATATATTACTAAAAATGTCTCTGCGTGTGGCTGTTTTTTTTTTTTTAATTAAAAAAAAATTTTTTTTTCAACGTTTTTTATTTATTTTGGGGACAGAGAGAGAACATGAACGGGGGAGGGGCAGAGAGAGAGGGAGACACAGAATGGGAAACAGGCTCCAGGCTCTGAGCCATCAGCCCAGAGCCCGACGCGGGGCTCAAACTCACAGACCGCGACATCGTGACCTGGCTGAAGTCGGACGCCTAACCGACTGCGCCACCCAGGCGCCCCGCGTGTGGCTGTTTTTTACAACTTCCCAAGTCTGGCAGTGAGATGAAAACAATTTATGAGTGACGTGTAGATGAATATAAATACATCCAGTGTTTATTCAATGTACAGGTGTCAGGCATTAAAAACACAAAATGAGGCAGATGCGATAACTGTGCGAAGCCTCAAAGACTCTTCCTGAAGAAAGAAGATTCAGTAGCGGGACTACCTGATGTAGCCCCACAGCTAACGTGAATTTTCCTCATATTCGCCCGAATAGTGGTGAATTCCCCAAACCAATCCTACTGGAGGGCATGAGGGAGGACAGACATTAAGTGCAGCTTGGGGTGGGGGGTGGGGGACGGTGGGAGGGGAGAAGGGGACACAATGACAAGGAAGCAGGAAGGAGTTATAAGCTCTCTTAAGAAACTGGGAAGAAAATTCAAGTTGGACTCAACTTCAACCCCTCTTGCCTGGTCCCTTTCCCCTCTCACCTTGGCCTTCCCACCACCCAGCGGATCTGCTGCACCTTCCTTCCTTCCTCCTCCCCCTAAGAACATTAGGTGTCTTCATGGTCTGTTAAACTTTTTCGTGTTACTTACCCCCCACGGCTTCAGCTGAATGCAATCTCATCGTGGTAAACACTGGGAAAGCGGAACCATAGGACCAGGCCACCAATGCCCCTGTGGGAGTTGTCTTTGCTGAGACATCAGGCAACCAGTTGGGGTATTGCGGGTCTAAAGAAGAAAAAGAAAATTTACTGAAGTCCACTGCAAATGTTTACATTTCGGTGCCAATAGATGGTTGAGTCTTCGTTATTTTTGTATCCCCAAATCTGCCTTAGGGCTATGCCACAGTGTGGGCTCAGATAGATGTTTGAGTGATTGAGCAAATATAATTTGGGGGCCACTGGGTGCCTTCTATTAAAAAGTACAAGAGTACACCTGACTGGCCGCTCCTTCTCAGCCCCCTACTCTATTTTTTTTTAATTTTTTTTAAGGTTTATTCATTTCTCAGAGACAGAGAGACAGAGCGTGAGTGGGGGAGGGGCAGAGCGAGAGAGAGAGAGAGAGAGAGAGAGAGAGAGAGAGAGGGAGGGGCACAGAATCTGAAACAGGTTCCAGGCTCTGAGCTGGCAGCACAGAGCCCGATGCGGGGCTGGAATTCATGGACTGCAAGATCATGACCTGAGCCAAAGTCGGATGCTTAACCGACTGAGCCACCCAGGTGCCCCTCAGCCCCCCCTTCTAGATCCTCTTCCCTTGTTTCATCTGTCATTGTTGGAATAACTTTGACTCTCATGTCTTCTCTGTATATTTTCATTCGTATTTGATAGTCTTATTTCACTTCTTGGCTTTAAATACCATCTGTTCTTGGCTCCCAGAGTTCTGTGTCTTGGCACTTGCCTCTCCACGGAGCTCCAGACTCATGAATCCAACAGCCTACTGGACACCTTTACGTAGATCTTAAATATGTACCTTAAACTTAATGTGGTCAGATCAGATCTCATGGTTCCTCCATACCTCAGACTTCCATTCTCGCTCCTCTTAATTCAGGGACAGCACACTCCATATACCTATTTAGTATATGACTCTAGCCCCAAACCCACGTGTTCTTGATTCTTTTTTTCCCCACACTGCCAACAGTGGATCCACCAAAGAATCCTTCTGTTTCCATCACCACTTCTTTCTGACTCCATTGCTATAATCCTGGTCCAAAGCACTCTCATCTCTTGCCTCCTTCCAGCAGCATCTCTTGCTACTTCCATTATTCTAGAACCCATTCTATTTAAGCAATGTCAATAAGACCATGCCACTCCCCAGTTTTAAAACTCTCCCGCAACTTCTTAATGCATTTACCATGAAATCCAAACTTTATCCTGGTTTCAGGTGGCCTGTTGAATGAATACTCTGCATAGTATCATGACATTGATCCTAAACTGAAGACAACACCAATGGTAGAGGCAACTTAAGCTCTTGCTCTACTCTTCATGGTCTGCTTGACCTTGGGCAAGTTATTTGACTTTTTCAGACCATAAACTGGGAGTTTAGGAAGGAGACTACATCTAGCATCTTTGATGAAGTTGGAAAAAAAAAACTCTTCAAATGGAAGAAAGAGCAGAAATAGAAGACAAGGGACTGGAATGTTGGTTAGGAGGAAGGTGGGAGAGAGTGAGGTCTAATATCTTGGGAGGAAATGTATTGGTGTATAGGTGATGGAAAAGATCTGTGATAAGGAAAGCCATTATCGCCCAAGGAATGGTAGAACTTGCAGTTATCGTATGAGATGGGATTTACCCCTGATATTTGGAATTTTTTTAAGTTTATTTATTTATTTTTGAGAGAGAGAAAGCATGAGCATGAGTGGGGGGGGGGGGCAGAGAGAGAGAGCGAGAGAGAGAGAATCCCAAGCAGGCTCCCCACCATCAGCACGGAGCCTGATGTGGGGCTCGACCTCACAAACCACGAGATCATGACCTGAGCTTAAATCAAGAGTTGGAAGCTTAACCAACTGAGCCACCCAGGTGCCCCTGGAAATGTTTTTTGTGTCCCTGTCTCTTCCATCAAAATGAACTACCCTTGCCTACCACATCAATGAAGTGGAACACAATGACCTAGCCCACAGTCTGTACCAGAAAATCATGTTTTGTCTGTATCCGTTGTCTTGAGAGTAGGGAAAGTGGCCCCACGGCGTGAACAGTGACAGAATATTAGAACTGTCAATGAATACTGATTTTGTGTCATTCTTTTCATTATGATTTTGCCTATGTTTAACGCGCATAACATTTTATTAGAGTAATGCGGGTCAAACACCTATAAGAGCATGTACCCAAAGCAAGTCCCCATACAGCTGTAACTTCCTCTTTTGCCTTCCTGATAAGAGTTTTTGGTCAAACTTTTAGATGTGACTAGTTTTCATGGTGCCTATAACTCCGTATTCCCCCTTACATTTCAATTCTATTTTTAAAATGTAAAGATAACGTTTCTACAACTAGATTAATGTATTCGTTAAGAAGACAGCCCGGGCGCCTGGGTGGCTCAGTTCGGTTAAGCGTCGCCTTCAGCTCGGGTCACGATCTCACAGTCCGTGAGTTCGAGCCCCGCGTCGGGCTCTGTGCCGACAGCTCGGAGCCTGGAGCCTGCTTCGGATTCTGTGTCTCCCTCTCTCTCTGCCCCTCCCCTGCTCATGATCTGTCTCTCTCTGTCTCAAAAATTTAAAAAAAAAATTAAAATTAAAAGAAGACAGCCCCTGTCTCACACATCCACCATCAGCCTGTTTTCCACAGACACCAGCCGAGTATCTTACAGTATGACCCCCCGCCCCCACCCAGGACTCCATGAGCTCTTGTTGACTGATGGACGGAGATTAGAAGAGACCACCACCTCAGAGACCACACTGTGAGAGGGAGAAGTAGGGCTACAGAGTTTGTTCTCTATGACCTTCCTTCAAGAAAAGTGGAAGAGAGGGGTGCCTAGGTGACTCCGTTGGTGAATCCGACTCTTGATTTCGGCTCAGGTCGTGATCCCAGGGTTGTGGGATTGAGCCCAGTATCAGGCTGTGCGCTGAGCATGGAACCTGCTTGAGAGTCTCTCCCTTTCTCTGTCTCTCTCTCTCTGCCGCTCTTCCCCTCGCATGCTCTGTCTTTCTCTCTCTCTCTCTTTCTCTTTCTCTCTCTCTCAAATAAAAATTAAGAAAAAAAGGAAAAAAAAGAAAAGTGGAGGAGTGCCCTTTCTTAAGTCGGGATTTAGATATGCTTCACTGTTGCAAAAATCTCCTGAAGAAATTTTATGATTTTGGTCAAGGAAACCAAGAACGAGTCCCAAAGGAACTAAAATGTTTGCCATCTATAAAATCTCATCATCATCACTGTCGTATGTATATGTGTGCATGTATATATGTTGGTTTTATTCAACATGCATATCCATTTTTCTATATATACCTTGTAGTTATATATATGTACATATACACACATACATATATGTGTTATAATAACACGCGTCTCTCCCACATGTGAGACATACACATGTATTACACACACACAGACACACACACAGACACACATACTACTGTCAGTTTTGGTATCTTTCAGAGTCACCATGATGCGTCATTTTTTAAGTCAACACCAAGGCACCTGTGATGTCACTATAGCTTTGATATTATAAAATATCCTATGAAAGCTTTTTTACCTACCTTCATTTGTGCTCCAAGTGTTACTAATTTAATTGCTGGAAATGTAAATAGAAATTAATGAATACTTTTTTCCAATTGTCATTTTATGGATTGGAAAATGGTAAGCATTTCTTTTGCACATCTATAATTATTTAATGATATCTACATAAAGGCTTTTAATTATATGGGAATAGTGATAATAATTATAAAGGCCCGCACTCAGCTGATAAAATATATATTGCTCAAGAAAAATTATTATGTCCATTAAAAATGAATTATTTCTGCCAGTGAATGGCTCACATGACATTTTTCAACATTTAAAACATAGGCAGTGTTCCGTTTTTACACTGATTGAAGACAAAAATTGCTGGTTGGTGAAATCTGAAATTTTTTTTTTGCTCATTTTTTTAACCCCTCCTAAGATTTTTATTTATTTTCTTATTCTTTTGGTGTCAGGTATATGCTTACCCGATCTAAAAAGGATGGTCCACAGAAAAACTGGGGTTGGTTTTCCATGTCGAACTTTAGTTTAAAATTGCTAATGTGGAATAGTGGAATTGGGTGTTACTACCCTTGTGTGTGTGTGTGTGTGTGTGTGTGTGTTTACCAGCAACCGAACTACAGCTACCGGTGGAGAAAGTTTTGTCCCATCTTTTTCCTCTAAACCGCGATGTGGACATCCAGATTTCCATAACTTTCGTATATATTCACCAATATCTGTAACATCAAGATGAATCAAAAATCTAGTATGTATGCATTTGATAGCTTCTAAAATAGTGTTTTCTTCGGATATGCAGCTTGCACTAAAATCGCAATAAATAATTCAACAGAGGAGACCATTATGTTTTAAAAATGACTTAAAATGGAGAATTTCGTGTCCTGAGGTGAGGCTGGCAGTTCACCGAGCCACACGAAAAGACATTATTGCAGGTGTCACTAGCATAGTCTTACTACAATTTTCTTTGTTTCTGCGAACTTACAAAGGAACCATTTATTTTTACAAAGCCATTTACCTTGTTTGGCCTACTGCAAAGAAATACTACTGAAATAACCTCCTGAAATGAGAATGTTTCTATACTGCATTTCAAAATTGGGGTTCGAGGAGTGGGGAGATGAAGAAATTAGGCTGGTCAATGCGATTCGTGTTTCAAAAATAAAAGAGAGAGAGAGAGAGAGTCCAATTAGAAGTATCCTGGGGTTATTAGCGATAACCGTGCTCATATGCAATTAAGATGAAAAGCATTTTACCAGCTTAATGTGCCACCTCTGGCAGTGTGGGTTTATTAGTTTTATCAGACTTGAGAACTGAAACTTGAAATGATACGTATGCAGGGTACCAAAGAGACACCGTTAAGACTTCGAGAGATAATTGGAATGAAATGAGATGCCTCAAAAGTTGTTGATTAACAAGTAGTGTGGATTTGGGGCTGGGGAAGAGATGGGTCACTCAGACAGTGCTCGAAAGGACCGGACTCACTGGGTTGTACAATGACATTCTGAAGACGAGAAGGTTCTTCGACGTCCAAAAATGTGGTAATATTCGTATAGGACGAGACACTTTTCAAAACCCGTGATGCACCTTCTCCGTAAGAATTCGAGTGCACAAAAGCCATTGTTTGTGATGAATGTCAGGCTTCTTGTTTTCCCTTCCAGATTAAAGGATATAATAACTAATGATTGGTATTAATATTTAATAAGAAAATCTCTTGTATTATTCTAGAGCTTTCCAAGATGGGCTACACCACCAGTACAACTTATTTTGTTAATTAAGTTTTATTCCTTTATGTTTTCAAACAATCACACGAGCCTTTCAAGAACATTATCTTTACATTTCTATACCACCCATCGGAGTGTCACAGAATGATTAAAAGCAAACAAAGATGTACACAATAAAGCTTTCCACTTAAGCAGCAATAAAATCACTGTTGCATTGCTTCAATAGACATCTCCTTGACTAATAAAATTCTTGTCACTCATTTCTGAAGCTGGTGGGGGAGAGCCTTTATCGTGCAGGCATAGTGTTCTGGATGCTTGTCTTTAGTAAAATATTCAGTGCACGGTCAGGAATGTGTAATGGAAATTGTCGGTGAGATGGGGCCCGTGGCAAGTCCTGCCCTGGTGACCCGTGGTCTGATGCGAGCAGTTCTTCTGAGAAACACAACAGTATTCCTCTGCTGAAGTGTTTGAGTCCCCTTGTAAAAGACCTCTTCCATGATACTAAGGAATAAACAAGAGAGGCTGGGGGCAGGTGTGGCCCATCCTGAGAGAGAGAGGGTAGCACGATCAAGGAACGAAACACGGGCCACCTCCGCTAGATCAGGAGATAAATGGAATGTTCATGAGGTGAACCGTGTTTTGATGGTTTCTTGAGGAGATAATTTCTAATCACGTCTGTTTCTTGGGAGTCTTTCAGCTTCATAAAGGAAGGTACGTACTACAACGTTGGCCACATGGATGTTTGTTTCTGCCAACTAGAAAGCCAGGGGCTCTGAATATACCTCGTGTTGGCACTGGTCACACGTAACCACATATAACTCTTCTAGAAAACAAAGCAAACCTTAAGATTAAAAAAAGGTCATGAACTTTTCTCATATGTGCATATATACACACACTTCTCCCAGACTTTTTCAATCGATGTAGCTTAGGGCCAAAAGCAATGGTTACCAGTTGGTAGTTTTCAAAGGGCAACATTCATGTGGCTTGATGAATAGCATGTATTTTAAATATTTCCGAAGCTATATGTATTTTTTAGGTGCGGTCGTAGGGTGGCCAACTTGCTTAACTAGCATCGGTCACCTGCTAGGCTAACGTTATGATCAAGATGGTGTGAGAAGTAGTGAAAACAAGGCTTAACGAATCGATGGGGTAACCACATGTGTACATAGTTTAATTTATAAAAAAGAATCTTACATGTTTGGGTTTTCCATTATTTAACAGTTAAAATTTGACTCCCAGAAAAATCCTAGGGGACAGATATGTGTTTCAGATGATAGAAGAATTGAAATAACTATAGGATAAAGGAGGAATAGCATTGGAGACAATGCACATTAATTGTCAGACTCATTTGATGTCATCAAGAAATTTAAGCTTTATCAATGTTCAAGTGGATCCCTACGAAGTTCCATAAGACCTAGTAGGAGAGTGTGGTTTGATATTCCTGCCTTTTCCTCCTCTCAAATGAAATGCAGAAAGGTGGGGAAAAATGGAACTGAATTTATTCATTATAAAAAAAAAAGGCGCCATACTGAGAAGCATTTCATACAACCACCCTTGAGACAATGAAGATAAGCCTGGAAGTTGGGATTGGAATTTATTTTAAGTCCTATAGGTAACAGTCTCAATTCAACTCAAGCTATGAACATAATAAAAGCCTTGAAACATTCATTTTGGGACATATCCATTGCATCAAATCAAGAAAACTCAGATAGCGTATTTTTGCTTACCTGATTTTACTCCATCCAAAGGAAAAAAAATAGCATTATCATAAATATTCTTCCAAAAAATTTTCTACTTGAAAAAGAAAAACCTAACCCAAAAAGCAAAGGCAATAAAAGCAAAAACAACAACAACAATAAAAACTGGTGAGACTACCTCAAATTTAAAAAGCTTCTGGGGATGCCTAGCGGGCTCAGTTGATAGATCATGAGACTCTTGATCGCAAGGTCGTGAGTTCAAGCCCCATGTGGTGCATGGAGACTACTTGAAAATAAATTAATTAATTAACTTAAAAAAATTCAAAGCTTCTGCACATCAGAGGAAACCATCCATAAAATAAAAAGCTAGCCTATGGAATGGGAGAAAATATTTGCAAATAATGTGTCTGACTGGGGGTTAATATTCAAAAAGTATATATCAAGAACTCATAGAACTCAATAACAACAACGGAAACCCAATCTGTTTAAAGAATGGGCAGAGGAACTAAATAGACATTTTTTCCAAAGAAGACATACGCATGGCTAACAGGTATATGAAAAGGTGCTCAACATCACTAAGCATCAGGTAAATGCAACCCCAAACCACAATAAGATGCCACCTCACACCTGTTAGGAAGGTCATCCCCAAACAGACAAAAGACAGCCAGTGTTGGTGAGGGTTTGGAGAAAAGGGAACCCTTGTGCACTGGTGGTGAGAAGGTAAATTGGTTCAATTATGGAAGGTCCTCAAAAAATTAAAAATAGAACTACTCTAAGATCCAGAAATCTCACTTTGGGGCATATATTCAAAGTAAGTGAACACAGGATCTTGAAGAGATGCACTCTTGTATTTATTGCAACATTATTCACAATAGCCAAGATACGGGAACAAAGTGTCCATCAATGGATGAATGGATAAAGGGGATATCCTTTACCCATATATATGGATATATATATAACCAAATAGTGTCTTGTGTGTTTGCGTCTGTCTGCTTTAGTTACCAATTGCTGCATAACAAATGCCCACCAACCTAGCAGTTTAAACAATACATATTTATATCTATTATCTCTTGTCTGTGGGTTAGGAATATGGACACACCTTAGCTGAGTCCCCTGCTTCAAGATCTCTCACAAGGCTGCAATCTCGATCTCGTATTACCTGAAAGTTCGTCTCATCCGAAGGTTCGATTGGGAAGGAGTTACTTCAGAGGTCACTTATGCGGTTGTCGGCATCATTCAATTTCTTTCGGGCTGTTGGATTAAAAGAATTAGTTCCGACCGGGCCGTTGGTCAAAGGCTGTTCTCAGCATTTCGCCACAGAGATCTCTGCAACGTGGCGCTTTGCGTCCTCAAAGCCCATGAGGGAGAGTTGGCTTGCCAGATAGAAGTTACCAACTTACATAATATAATCACAGAAATGATATTCCATCACCTTTGCTCTATCCTTATTGATTAGAAGTAGGACTCGGGCCCACACGCAAGGGGAGGGGACTATGCAAGAATATGAATACCAGCAGACAAGGATCATTGGGGACCATTTTCTACTCTTCTCACTGTGGGTCTGTGGTTGGAGGTGTGAAAATAATCTGACAAACGTTCGTAAGGTGTATTTACATAGAAAAGCCATTTCTGGACATGACAGGAGATATTTAATCTGCCAGGTTATAGAAAAAACAGTTCACTTTTAATAACTCTTGGCTTTAAATAGCTTTTTATTTACAGGAACTTATCTGATTTGGATATTTCTGTAATTATCAAAAAATATTTAAATTTGTTAGATGTTAAAAACAATCGTGCTGTCCCTCATGGCTTTCATAAGTCCAAATTTAATCGAATTTACAGCATCTTACTGATGTAATGTGTACATAGTTTAACCAACCACCATATAATTTTCCTTGGAAAATAAAAAATCTATTAAAATATGGATTTTACTGCATTTCACCTTTACATCTGCCTCACAATATACATGTGAACAACAGTAATTATGTGATAGAAATGTTCTTTTACTGGTAATAAAGAGTTTTTATTTGAAAAATATCCCTATTCATCTCTTTCAAGAATGCATTTAAAATGAGCATTGCTTAATGTATAGAATTGTCAAATTACTATGTCATAACACCTGAAACTGATATAACATTGTATGTCAACGATACTTCAATGGTAAAAAATTTTTTGACTTATTTATTTTTGAGAGAGAGAGAGAGAGAGGGAGACAGAGTGTGAGCGGAGGAGGGGCAGAGAGAGAGGGAGGCATAGAATCCGAAGCAGGCTCCAGGCTCTGAGCTGTCCGCACAGAACCCGATGCGAGGCTCAAACCCATGAACCTCGAGATCATGACCAGAGCTGAAGCTGGAGGCTTAACTGACTGAGCCACTCAGACTCCTCAGTGATAAAAAAAAAAAGTTGTTTTAATAAAATAATTAAGATCAAATGCATGTATAAAAACGTGGAATTGCGAGGAAGAGAGACTGATAACAAAAGACACGGTAGGCGGTCAGTTTTCTGATGACTGTCAATGCCCCAGTTTGCTAATATCTGCCCAGAAGTTTCCCCAGTTCACTAATGCTTTTGGCTTCCCAGCAAAAAGTCCATTCTGGTGGCTGAATGGGGACGGGACCCAGGGTACCACCTTCCCCCAGGCTGGACCTTAATTTGCCATAATCAGCAGCTTGAATTACAGGTTCAGCTGACGGAAATGTGTTCTGTCTTCTGGCCAATAAGAGGCTTCTTTCCATTACACCTCCCCCCGCCCTCCTTTTCTAGACGAGAGGAGAAGAGGGCAAGAAATTAATGCCTTTTTAAATGGGCTGACCACAAACTGAAACATTTGTGAATAAAATGGAACTTAACGATAAAGCACCGGACTGCCCAGCTTTATTCTCATTAAAGAGGAAAGTATTTATGTATCCAGTAAAGGTTTAAAAATAACGAAGCAGCTAAGCAGCACCAACTTAAAGTTGGAGAAATAATGAATCTGCAAATCATTATTGATTAAGCGGTGAATTCCAGATCCCTTAGCCTAAGAAAAGGTCTTGACCCTTACTTTTTTTTTTTTTTAATTTTATTTTGTCAAACGAATTCAATTCAATCAGTAGTACTGAGCACTTACCCGATCCACGGTACTCTAGGAAGGTGGGAACATACTCAGATTCCGTCTGTGGCCTGCTTGCCAGGAACATAGTTTGTCTAAGTGATGTCAGGGCTTTCTTCCAATCCAGCCCGACTTGCTCCTCAAGGCAGAAGTCTAGGTCATTCACTTATAGAGCATTTTGTCCTATGGCAGTGCGTGTACATGTTTAGCCCCTGGCAGGAATATCTTGGTTCCATCGGGGAAGCCGACTTCCTCCAGAGTGAAGAAGGAGGCGTAGTTTCCACGTACACAGGATGGGTATAGTCCTCAGCTCTAGGCCCCTGGACGCAGTTTTAATCCGTTTCTTCATCTACCGAAATAAAAACTGAGACCCTATTTGACATAAATCTTGAGAGGATTAAGTGAGGTAACACTAGGTACATGTACACTGTATATAAATCCTGCCTCATTTTCATAGTAAATGGCAGATCGATCAATATACAATGAAGAGAGACGAGTTCGCATTGATTAATCTACTTCTGAAATCGTCTTAATAAAGTTCAGCTGCAGGTATATGGGCTAGGAAAAATACTTGGGCCATAAGATCAGAATCCTTAGTGACAACTGCATTCCTCGAATTAACCCTATACACGTTACTTTAAAGCGTGCAAGCGTATATTTACAAGGAAGAGCGTCTAATTTTTCTCACGGGTTTTCTCTGTGTTTGCGATAGGAACTTCTGCAATATATCCTCTAGTGGCTTTGGCTGTGCTTAATTCAGGGCTTATGATGAGCCAGGCACGGAGTCATTTGTGGACCATATGATCTTATCTTCGTGGCAACTCCGTGCGTTGGTACCGTTCTTCACAGATGAACAAACTCTGATGTAGGAAGATGAGGGACTCCGCCCCAAGTCATAGTGTGAGTGCGCCCGGAGCCTGCCAAAGGCCAGGCGTCTGTTTGGTGTGGTTTGGGCTTGGGTTTGTTTGCTTTTTCGCTTTGTTTTGGTTTTTGGTTTTTGCCACCAGTATATTGGGATAGCACAGGTTTTGATGCGCTGACCCTGAGAATCTTCAGAGAAACCTCCAGTGCGGGCGTAGCTGTTTTCATTGAATATAAGTAAGAAAAGAGAAGCAAGTCGTGCCGTTGATCAGTGCTACAACCCTGACCTCAAAAGTCCTTCCTTTTTCATGACGCTTCTGATGGAAATAAAATATTAATAGCATCCTGTTCGAAATACTAGCTTCTGATATTTCTCCATATAATATAGGTCTTTGGCCACATTTCAAGGGCTTCTCTTTATTTGGCATGCATACTTTCTCCCTTTCAAATTCTTTGTCTTACCAGTGTTTCTGGATGGCTCTTTCAACCCATCCAAATCCCAATGACAGCAACACTTGCCTCTTTCTCTTCCAGCTCCGGTGACTACCACCCCTCCCAACACAGGCTCAGTCACACCCTTCCAGAACTGTGCTTGGCCACCTTTGGCCCCTCGAGGGCTGTCACCACAGCTCAGGGGCATCAGAGCCCGGATGCCTGGAACACCACCTAGGGACACAAAAGAGTTTACGTAAACACATGCATGAGTCACAGTTGATTCCACTTCAAACACACTTTATTTTTTTTTAATGTTTTTAATTATTTTTGAGGGAGAGAAAGACAGAGCATGAGTGGAGGAAGGGAAGAGGGAGAGAGAGACAGGGAGAGGGAGACACAGAATCTGAAGCAGGCTCCAAACGCAGAGCCTGATGCAGGGCTGGAACTCACAAACTGTGAGATCATAACCTGAGCCGAAGTCGGAAGCTTAACCGACTAGCCACCCAGGCGCCCCCAAACACGCTTTAAAAAAAATCTTGGGGCGCCAGGGTGGCTCAGTCGGTTCAGTGTCTAACTTTGGCTCAGGTCATGATCTCACGGTTCATGAGTTCGAGCTCCACGTCGGGCTCTGTGCTGACAGCTCAGAGCCTGGAGCCCGGTTCAGATTCTGCGTCTCCCTCTCTCTCTGACCCTCCCCCACTCGTACTCTCTGTCTCTCTCTCAAAAATAAATAAACGTTAAAAAAAATTTTTTTTAATCTTTCCTGGGTTTTTTTTTTTTTTTCAGTTTGGGTAAGGATGAAGAATTCCTTAAAACAAATATGCCTAAAAAAATATTGCACTTACACATTACAAATGGGGGAGGAAAAGGAAAAACAGAAAATATTTCCTATAGCCTGGGCTAGCCAACTTTTGCCATCCTGAGTTACCTAAGATATGGGCTTGTATGAAAGATTTTTACGGGTGTCCTTTTATTATTTTTGAAACCACCTTCTTACACAATATTTTGAAAGCAACAACAAACAGTAAGTTGTATTACCAATACTATGAAATATACGAAAACATAATAAAAACAAAATTTTAAATCAAGTTTTTAAGATTCATTTGCTTACAAACACTACTTTGGTTATTATATATTAGATATTTTCTCATTCATGGGAAATGATTAGCACACTTTGGGAAATAAAATCTGAGACCATAAACTTAAAACATAATGCCTCACAGGATCAAACAGGGACCAGATCACTTCAGCTAGGCTCTTCGGTGAAAAGTTTACAGCGAGTTTTGTACATCATGGTGGCGGGTGCAGTGAATGGAGAGGCAAGGGGTAACTGAGTATGATTTCATCAAAAAATGCGCTTCTGCATGAAATCAAAACCGCCTCCAAATTGTGTGACTGTTGAGTTAAAACTGTTGTCATCCTCTCCCGAGAGGACACAATTTTTAAAATAATCCAAAATATTAATTCTCCAAGAAAAACTACCCAATGAGGACTTTCGTTAATGTGGTAAGATTCCCGCCCCCCCCCCACACCCCTGCCCACCGCCTTCCTTCCATCTGAATATTTAACAGAAGAGAAAAGTCCTGCTCTATTTTTCTGCTGGAATCACATCAGTTTCTGTTTCTAACCTAGGAAGAATGTGGTTGGGACTGACAAGCCCCCTGTCCTATTGTTAGACTCCCCAGCACCGATCCTTGCTTTTAACATCATAATGAAGGATGCTCTTTAGTGGATTATCTTGAGAAGGGATTAAGCCCTTCAAGTCTTCTAGGGGGCAAGGTGTTTTGAGCCCTAAATACACACCAATTGCCTGCTTAACTTTTCATCTTATTTTGAAAACTGCCCAGCTGGAATTCAAATTCTTTTCCATAGAGCTGAATTTTATTAGTAGCAAAGTTGGAGTTGGGGAGGGGGGTAGCAGATGCTATATATAAGCACTGTTCTTTTAATCTCGTGGGGCCAAATGTTTCAGATATTCCACTGAGACAGGCACGTCAGGATAAGACTCAATCTAAACTTTGCTGTAGACTTCTGCCCGTGCTTAAATCCTCGCCCCCCGTCTCCCAGGCCCATCACTTAAGCTTTCAAGAAGACCATACTTTTACTAGAACTCTACCTTTAAACTCCGTTTGGTCCACAGGATCCTTGCTTCCTGGCTTTTAACATTATCATCAGCTGTTTTGGTTTTTTTTTTTTTTTTTTAAGTCACACTGAAACTTGAATTCAAATACCTAATAAACACACACACACACACACACACACACACTTGAAAAGAGAACTAATTGCTCTATAATTTATAATCAAGTGGTTTCTTTGGCCTCTGCTTCTTATCTTAATAACCATTTATTTCTGTCTGCCTGTTACATTAATACCGAAATCTTGGGTTTGATTTGTATTCACCTTACCCCTTCCCTCATTTCTGTTATTAACGACCCCATTGTGTGATCGTATGATTTGCCAGGAAACCAGAGAGTTTTAAAATCTGTTCTTTCTCCTGCTTCTCGGGTAATTGCAACTTTTTTCCTTAAGAGCTTGTAACTTTTCCTTTGTTCAACCGAGGACTATTCTTGTGGCTGAAAACACTCATTTTCCAAGTGTTAAAATGTGCAAAAATTCCTCTTAAACAGATACACGACAAAACTTTTTCTTGGAACTTCGCCTTTCAATGTGATTTTTTTTTTTTAATCAAATGGCGATATGTCAAAAAGAAGGTATACATAAATTAAAAAATGCTCTGTTCGTTGTCTAAGAAGTTTTACACGTAGGTACAGCAAAAATAACAATGAAAAGATCTTGAGAAAATGAAGTTTCGTGATTTTTTTTTTTAAACTCAGGGCAGCCAGGTGCACTTTCCTGTGAACAAAATGGAATGAACTCGTATTCTTTGTTTTATATATATAATAACTGTATTCCAGGGGCTATGCTTTAATTGTAAATAATCCCCCCACATTCTTTCAGTGTAAACTCTTTAAAGAGTCATGAATTTTATTTATACTCTCTCTCTCTTTGAGAGTCTTTTGTTTATTTGCTGTTTCGTTCTTTGTGAAATAACACTCCCAGAGGAAAATCCCCCTCTCTGCTTAAGGAATTAGGCCAGAGACAAAAGCAGGGAATTCTTTAAGCCTTGTTTTGTGCTAAGAGAAATGTTTGACATTTCTGTGGAGAGGTGTTTAGTTTGGATTCATTAGGTCTTAGGGACTCTTTTCTCTTTTCTCGCCTTTCAGATTCTGTCACTGTTTTTTTTTCTTTTTTTTTTTTTTTTTCTGTGTTTGGTAGACTGAAGAGAATTTACCAGGGTGTAATTAGGTTTCCTACATTCGAATAGCAAAAATCCAGTTGCTTTAAATGGAAAGACCAAGTGTTCCTTTCGCTCAGCAGGCCCGAACCTGAATCCCACTTTCTGATACCCAGGAAGAACATGGGGCGGAGGACGCTAAGAAGAAAAGAAAGGGCTTTCACAGAAGTCGTTGTCCTGATTGAAATAAATACCTCTCTTGTAAGCATCTTTAAACAGTTACTTGACCATCCGTCCCCTAGTTCCACCCAGGAAGGCTAAGCCATTTGGCCGTCCTGTGCTTTGTCTAGAAACACCAAACAAATTCAGTTTTAACCTAAGTTTCAACACAAAAAAATTTTTAAGTACGTGCTTTTTATTTTACAACACGTTGGCTGGGCTCCGTTCCCTCCCAAGTTCATCTAAAGGATATCTACCGCCTGATACGTTTTTGCCAGATCATTTGCCTTCTGCTAAACAACAGAGATATTTTGCTAGGTTATGAGCGTCATCTCCTGAATTAACAGAAGCTCAAATATGTGGTAAGTCCCCAAATCCTAAAGCCAGAAATAACGCTCAGTCTTCTTTTTGCCTTTTCTTCTTGGATGTGACATTCTAGACTCGACCACAGTGAGTTGCTCTCTTCTTTTTACTCTCGTTGGTATCAAAGCAGGGAAGGAGGGGAGCCAAGGAAACCTTGAAGGCTCCGCTCAAGAACCATTCAGAGATTACCGAGCATGAACCACACAGACTTTTTCAACGAAAAAGCTCTTTTCCAACGAAATGCCGACTGATGTTCCAAAGCTTGCCAGTCTCAGCCCAAAGGCCCCCACTTTCAGCTTAAGAAACATGCCCTCCAGTCACCGTTGGGTTTTATGTTCTACATTCACACCACACCTCAGAGAGTGATGAAGTTACCAAGGCGGCCGAAGAGCCCCAAGGCCAAACCCTCACCGGTGACATCTTATTGGGACACAAGCTTTCTCTGGCTGGCTGACGATAACCCTTTGGCAGATCTGGCTGAGGAAGCATTAACCAAAAACAAAAGACAGAAACACTATAGAAAGGTCTAGCGGCCGTGATTATATGGGAGAGAGACCAGATAACAGCATCATTTCAACTAGTGGATTGCACCCTTATCAAGGGTGTCTCTCCAGCCCTCCCCCACACACCCCAAAAAGCACTGATTTGTCTTTACTGAAATTGTGGGGACCCTGTCAGCCAGGTCAGTCTAGCCCCATAAAGAAGGATGTACATAAAGCGCTAACTCTCTTCAGCTTACTTTGTCGAGGGACACTGTCACCTCGTGTCCCAATGGATCCTTTTCCACCGGACGTTGAACTCTACCATGTTTGTTAAAATTTATTCGAATCTTAATATTATGTAGTAGACTGAAAAACTCAGACTGTTATTGCCCCTTCTTTTTGAAAACCTGGGTTGTAAATTTCAGTTCAATTTCCATGGGGATCTGGAGGTGTGGATCGCAGTGCCCCATGATTTAGAAGCCTCTGAGAAATACATACGTGTGTGTGTGTGTATATATATATATAAATAATTTAATAAAAGTAATGGTCGAAATCACTGATTCTCTAAGAATGGTAAAAGGTAAATCCCTCAGACTTTGTTCACTGAAGGGATAGCAAGATAAACATCTGTCAAAAGATATGAATATCAATAAATAAAAGAAATTATGTAGGACATTAAGAGAAAGATTTAATAAGCCAAGGATAACCTTAGGTTGAAATTGAAAAGTTTCTTTTCTAGGGTCACCTGGGCGGCTTAGTCGGTTAAGCGTCTGACTCTTTGTTTTCAGCTCAGGTCATGATCTCGCGGTTTCTTCAGTTCGAGCCCCGCATAAGGCTCTGCGCTCACAGTGTGGAGCCTGCTTGGGATTCTCTCTCTCCCTCTTTCTTGCCCACCTCCCCCCCCCCCCCCGGAAGTAAATAAACTGCCCCTCCTACTCGTGCTGTCTCTCTCAAAATAAATAAATAAACTTAAAAAAAAGGTTCCTCTCCAAAAAGAAAGAACATAATGGTCTCTGGGCGGGAAAGGGGATCAGAAGGAAAAGCCAAAATGCCAAAAAGTGTAGCAAATTCAAGCCTAGACACTACAGTCACCCACATGTCTTTCTTTGACTCGAGTACTGGAAAACTCGTCAGGCAGGTGTTTGGCAATAATGGAAAATGTCCCCAGACCCTGAGATAAGAATGGCATTTCACTGATCATTCCCCTTGGGTAAAACCTATCAATCTCATCCCCTGCCATAACCCTAAAGTAATAGGAGAGGCAGGAGCAGGAGCCAGTAAGGGAGTTTCAACTTCCAGCTGAGAGAGCAGGGAGAATGAAACACATATGTCCTAGACCTCAAAGTATGCTCCTTTGGGCAACAACACAGGTCAATACACTTGCGGGGGAGAAACTCAATTCTTGACTCTTCATAGAAAATAAATTTGAGTTGCCCAGGTATATTTACCTGATTGTATTTATCATTTTCCCTCCTGTTAAAAAACTCAAAGGCGGGAGAGAGAAGCCAAACTCTTCTTGAGTACCAAAAAAACCCACAAGTTGCATAAAATACGCTTTGGCATGTTAATTATTCAGTGGGACTAGACTGGGCTGTTTCCCCCTGGAATGCCACCAAGCGAAAGACTAACAATAAGGATGTAACAATGATGAAATTTACTCTGCAACTATGCCTCTATTCAATTGCTATGACTCCCACAGGACTTTTTTGCCCCTAAATCTACCAAATATGACACATTGTAACAGGCAAAGAACCATACAGAGGGCAGTCACTACCTTAACCCTGAAGCCCTTGGCCCCGAGCACCCCACCGTGAAGATGCAGGGTCTTTGTCAATTGTCATTAATTAGAACCAAACGTGTTTCCATATTTAAAATCTTTGTGTCAATATACTCCCTGTATTCTAAACAAAAACAGCCACCCCTCCTCCCCCCGCACAGCATTTCTGTTACTTGTACCTCGCTGCCCAGATAGTAACTTCAAATAAACATGATCCTTAAACTCCTTAATAAGGACAAATTGCCTTCTTTAGTCATTGTAAAAAGTGGTATATTTTGCAATCGGAGGCTGGTTTGTAGTTTGGGGATATTGTAAAAGTTAGCATTGCTTTTCAGCGGTAGCTTTTATTTTTCTTATAGGGTCCAAACCACATCTCATCCTCCCTTGCTTACCCTCCCTTGCTTACTTGCAGATAAGGCAGAATACTTGAGCCATTAGAGAGATGTGATTACATCCAGTTGATTACCAACCGTTTTCTCTGTATGAGGCCTAAGATGGTCAGGTCACTGTTTACACACACACACACACACACACACACACACACACACATATATGACTTCTTTTTTTAATGTTTATTTATTTTTGAGAGAGACAGAGACAGAATGTGAGTGGGTGAGTGGGTTAGGGGCAGAGAGAGAGAGGGAAAACAGAAGCAGAAGCAGGCTCCAGGCTCCCAGCCGTCAGCACAGAGCCCGACGCGGGTCTCGAACTCACGAGCCCTGAGATCATGGCCTGAGTCGAAGTCGGACGCTCAACCAACGGATCCACCCGGGCGCCCCAATATATACGACTGATCTCTGAAGGGAATGGTTGAAACAAAAAGAGATGCGTTGTTGGAGATAGTATGTTGGGGGACCATTTTTAGAAACAAGCGAGCAACCTCAGAAAACTGTTCTAAGTCTATACTGGTTCTTTACAGAATGAATTTCACTTAGATTTTTCAGGGCTTTATGTTGTACCGTGTAACAAAACGAGGTGAACGTTCACGGTACCTTTCCAACAATCGGAAACGTTACTTCTGTTTCGCACAATACCAGCACATTATGCCTCACCATCCGAGGAGATTTCTAAAGAAACTTATTTTTCTCCTCCATCTGGGTTAAATGGAAAAATCCATTGTTTTGCTTACGGGCACTAATGGGAAGTTTGGGTACAGCATTAACCAGACACGTGCCCAAAGTAACAAGACCACGTGCTATATTTGACGTGTGTTGTAAGGGTTCTTTTGCAGATATTGGTTCCAGTGTGATTATCTTGCCTCCTTTTTTTTTTTTTATTGTTACAAAATAAAGACTTTTTCCCTTAGGTTACCTGTCACTTTTGAAATGGGAAACATGATGAATTATGGGACATTCGCCTTGCTGTGCTTTATCAAGCTCATTAGAGATGATGCATGATCTGAACTTTACAGAAGGAAAAAAAATACGTAGGCACCCTCTTTCTTAGCTTCTCTGTTTACCTCTGCAATTGTGCTATTTCACTTGTTGCACCAATTGACCACCTATTAAGAAAAAAAAAAAAAAGTCTTGTCTGTAAAACTCATGCCTTCCCTCTAGAATAGCCCTGCACTTAATCTGTGAATTCTCTAGAAGTGGTATCTCTGAACTTCTAGCTCAGAATGCTTGGTTTTATTTTCTCCGTCGTGATGCTGAGCCAACAGACAACTTCATATGCGTGTATTGGTTTGACAGGAAATGTTATTTTTACCTCAGTTTTCTCATGAGATGGTCTCATGATAAAAGTCTTTTCTGTGAGAGAACTTCAGTTTAATGGAAGCAACTTTCATCCATACGTTTCAACAGATCTTCTTCTGCCTTAAAATCTCATGGTTTTACTGAATATTCATTTTTAAAGAAAGATTTAAGACTGAGTTTTAAACTGATTTGTGCCAAATAAGCTTTAAATAAGTCTTCATAACCCCAAAATTACTTCAGAGCTCAAAAGACGTATCTTCTTACCTCTGTCTACAGTACTTTGAAAACTCAATTCGCGCTAAAACCTAGACAGATCCACCGTGATGAAGGTCATCAGATAAAAAAAAAAAAATGTTTCTGCAAGTTTAATCCAATGCTTATCAGCTAGAACAATTCCTCTCGAATCCTTCAGATGTTAACTACTGTTGAGATCTAAAATGCAAATATTATTTTTAAATGTGAAATACAGAGTTTGGAAAAGCGTTTGGCTCCAAAATAAGAAAGGTGACTATTTGGACAGCAAATATACATATTATTGGGATTTCATTTTCATTGAAGCATCTTCTACTTCCGGTATTTGTGATTGATGAGTTTCCTTGGTAATGGAAAGAACACTCAGGCACTTAACATTACAAATTCCAAGATCGTGGAGAATTCTGTGCACTACAAATCCTTCACATATCACCCCGAAAACTCGTCCAGGCGGCCCATGGGTCCAGCTCTACTCGTGAGGCTGTTGTCAAAAAGAAGGTCTATGGGGCGCCTGGGTGGCTCAGTCAGTTGAGCGTCCGACGTCAGCTCAGGTCACGATCTCACGATCTCGCGGTCCGTGAGTTCGAGCCCCGCGTCGGGCTCTGGGCTGATGGCTCGGAGCCTGGAGCCTGCTTCCGATTCTGTGTCTCCCTCTCTCTCTGCCCCTCCCCCGTTCATGCTCTGTCTCTCTCTCTCTATCTCAAAAATAAATAAAAACGTGAAAAAAATTTTTCAAAAAGAAGGTCTACACTCATGCTTCTGTAGTTAATCAGTTCACACACACGAAGTTTCAGATGGGCTATCGCCGGCATCATCTTGTTCCCTCCCTTACGTCACTTCGAACGCATTCTGTGCGATGCACTCTGCTGCGTTCTGGAGGATTGACCCTGCCCTGGTGGAGATGACAGTCTGGAGGAAAGATCAATCTTAATCCAATATCATGTCATTTAGATACAGAATGAAGGTATTTCTGACAGAGGTGAGTCCTTGAAGAAGGATGCAGGGGGCTTGGCCAACACATGGCAGGGGTTCCTGACCTGGGACGGGATGTCAGAGGGCCCTTACTGAGTGCAGGATGTCAGAGAGGAGGGGAGAGACCTAGTATCTGATGTCAGAGGGGCTGGACCTAACATGGGATACAAGGAAGGGGCGAAGATCTAGCTCAGGATGTCCTTGACATCCCTCTTTAAGGAGGAATGCTGAGGTGAATTCAAGCTTCTAAAAGAAAGCCAGTAGGGCAGAAAGGAAGTTATAATCAAGGAACGTTGTCAGAGAGGAGCCCGGCAAGGGAAAGAAAGAGGGTCAAGTCATGCCAGGCCTTGAGGTCATGGTAAGAATGTGCAGTTTGTTCAAAGACTTGTGGGAAGCCATCAGGAGATTCAGAAACAAACTTCAATGCAAGGAGAATGACACAACCTGGCTTGTGTGTTTTTTAAATTTTTTTTTTCAACGTTTCTTTATTTTTGGGACAGAGAGAGACAGAGCATGAACGGGGGAGGGGCAGAGAGAGAGGGAGACACAGAATCGGAAACAGGCTCCAGGCTCCGAGCCATCAGCCCAGAGCCTGACGCGGGGCTCGAACTCACGGACCGCGAGATCGTGACCTGGCTGAAGTCGGACGCTTAACCGAGTGTGCCACCCAAGCGCCCCAGTGGCTTGTGTGTTTTATAGACGATCAACAGAGACACCCTACGAGGTAGACAAAGTAAGTGTGATCAACCCCTCTGAACAAATGCAGAAACCACGATCCTACAATTGGGCTTCTTGCCAAAGGAGGAACAGACAGCCAGTGGCTGGGGTATGCCCTTGCCCGCACTCATGGTATATGTCTTTCTGTGCACAATTCTGTTATTTCTATATCCATCAGAGGTTTCTGTCCCTTACTGCACATGTTCAAAATCAAGGCCATGCTTCTCATTACTTTTCGGTGATATTTCATTTTAAGGCCGAGTGGGAAAAATACAAGTTAGGTAGTTTGTGAACTAGAAGAATCTAAGAGAAAAGTGTTTTTTTGTTGTTGTTGTTGTTTTGGTTTTTTTTTTTAAGTAAGCATCAGGCCCAGTGGGGAGCCTGACGCGGGGCTTGAACTTAGTATCCTGAGACCAAGACCTGAGCTGCAATCAAGAGTCTGTCGCTTAACTGGCTGAGCCACCCAGGCGCCCTGAGAAGTTGTTTTTAATAATGGATTTCTCTTTGGTGTGAATCTATTGGTTGCGTCAAGAATTGACTCGCTACATTATTTTTTGTATAATTTTAAATTCATTTCAGCTTAAGGACTAGAATGGCATTTACATGGTAACAATACTATCTACTCTTAAAAGCGTATTAAATAGAATATTACAGCTACGTCGTAAGTTCCATTATTTGTACTAAATAATACTTATAAGTAGATTTCTAACGTTGAAGTAGGATAAACATAAGATCTAAGAAAAATACGGTTTATGACATTCTACTTAGTTCTGACAAGTGGGGAGACACCACGTGAAGGAAAAAAGCCAGTCATGGTTTATACTAAGGTAGAGAGGAATACCTCTCTCTCCTGCTTTTTTCTGTTCCCTGGAAAATGCCAGATAAGAGACTAGCTCTGGGCATTCTTCCCCAAGGCCTCAGTATATAAAGAGTTTGTCCAGGGCTGCCTGAGTGGCTTAGTCGGCTAAGCGTCTGACTCTTGATTTCCACTCAGGTCATGATCTCAAGGTTTGTGAGTTCAAGCCCCACATTGGGCTCTATGCTGTCAGTGCGGAGCCTGCTTGGGATTCTCTGTCTCCCTCTTTCTCTGGCCCTCCCCCGCTTGTACTTTCCCTCTCAAAATAAATAGACTTAAAAAAAAAAACAATAAAATAAATAAAGAGTTTGTACATTGCCAGGAACCAGAGGGAAACATTTGGACTTGGAACTTCGCCTTCCAAGGATGGAAGAATAAAGAAGTCACAGCAGGAACATTTCCATTTTGCAAGGTGGAATTGTTGAAAATCGCAACAGAGGATCCTAACCTCCGTAGCGGTTGTCAAACAGCCAGCAATTTCTGCTTTGTCATATGAACTTAACCAAAAGTGCCTTCAAATTAATTGCCTAACAATTCCGCAGCAGACAGAAGCTGTAACGCGTATAGCCACATTTGCACACTGACTGTGTCTTAGTTGGGGGCTGCTATAAATAGATACTACAGACTGGGCAGCTTAAACGAAAACATTCACGTCTCCCAATTCTGGAGGGTTGGAGGTCCAAGATCAAGGTGCCGGCATCATCAGGTTCTCTGGAAGACCTTCTTCCTGGCTTGCAGAGGGCTGTCTTTTTGCAGTTTCCTTACACGGCAGGAGAGGAACAGAGACCTTCTGTCTCTTTCTCATTCTAAAAATGTGTTAATCCTACCATGGGGACACCACTGTCATGACCGAATCTAATCCTGATGACCTCCTGAAGTCCCAACTTTCCAAATGCTATCACAGAGGGGATGAGAGTTTTAAGATACAAATTTAAGGGAGACACATTCAGTCCGTAATAGACTGGTTTGCTTATAAAGACCAAATTACCCCCCTCTCTGCCAAGAAGTGTGCTGAGCCCCCACCTCACAGGACAGAGTGACAGAGAAAACCCTACCATCAACTTGGGGCACTCTCGTCATCTTGGGTCTTCAGGCGGCATTCAGACAGTTGGATGAAACAGTGTAGAAGTCAAGGCAATGGACTCTAGACAAATATACAGACGTGGAAGCCAGCAAAGAGAATATAAGAGAAGCCAAGTGCTGAATGTAAGGCTCTGGGGAACATTAACTCCCGTCACACTGCCTGAGCCCTTCTCTGTGTTGCATAATTTAGCATCAAACGATACATCTCGTGTGATTCTAATTCCTCTTCTAGACAACTCTCGTCTTGTCAGCTAAACTGTTAGATGCCTGAGGTCAGGAGGACGTAATGAGATGCTCTATGGCCAATCATTCACCCAAAATAGAAGCCAGGAATTTAGGAAACTATCGAAATCCTACCACCAAAAGCCACCCAACCAAGCAGCATTGGATTAAATATTCCATTACACTACCTGATTGCTCCACTTTGGTTTATTGCCTAAGCTGCCTGGACCATCATCTGCTTCTTAAAGTAGGTGAGGCCAGTGATTCTTCATGGGGTACGGGTGAGGCAAAGGGGGGAGGGTAGCAGGTGAGAAAAGAATCTCTCTTGGACGTTCAGGTTCCCAAACGCGATGAGCTAAGTGGGCGAAAAGTGTCCCTTCCAAGACATTAGGAATCACTACATGTTTGAGAAACTTCTGAAAGTGTGAACCCCCTGAGAGCAGAGCATCTTTCTTCTGTCACCTCATACAGCAAGATGGCCTTCTGTGATCGGTGCTGAAACGTAATTTTAGTTGTGCTTCCGGATACGAAAAATTGTATTTACAAGGCCAACTTCAAGTTCTGGTTATATTTGTTCTCTCAATCCTATTTTTTTTTCTGTTGGAAACTAAAAATAAGATTAGCTTAATAGGTACCCTAGGCTGTGTGTGTTGCCTCCCCACCAAGAAAAAATTCATATTCAGTCCCAGCCCTCATAGTATGGTATTTGGAGATGGGTGGTTGTTAGGTGTAGATGATGTCATGAAGGTTTAGATGATCCCCCTGATGGATTAATGTCATTGTAAGAAGTGACAGCAAGGAGAGCTTGTCCTCCCTCTCCTCCATGTGAGGACACAATGAGAAGGCAGCTGTGTATAAGCCAGGAAAAGAGTCCTCACTGAGGAATCAAATTGCCTGGTGCCTTGATCTTGGACTTCCCAGGCCCCAACTGTGAGAAATGAACTTCTTTAATTGAAGCCACCCAGACTAAGATATCTTGTTACCGCAGCCCAGGCAGACAAATACAATGTGTATGTCCAAGACGAGAGCAAAACATTTCTGCAAAACAAAGGAAGTTGACTTATACATGTAAAGTATAAGAGAAATTGATGACAATGTCTAACATAGGACTTTTAAACTCTTGGATCATTTGGAGTGATTTTAGAAGGCTTTCTGGTGATATAATTGAAGAATATATTCCATTTAACCATAGTCAGTAGGTGTTTGGGGGGTCGCAGAGCCCCATTTTGAAGATAATATTTTATAGCTCATTTGAAAAACTTGCATCTGATATAAATATATCTATTTATCTAATTAAACCAAGTACAACGAGAGAGTTAAGTTTTGTGCCAAGAATATCATATGGTAGTATACCTTCTCGATTAAAAAAAAAAATAAACGTTTCCAATTTGGAAGAAGAAATTTTAGTAAATTCTTGAAATTTCAAAGTTGATTTCATGTCCGGATTCTCAGCGGGGCACCTGGTATGTTCCCCTGAAGCCTATCTAGGTGCATCGGTACAACCATTAGATTAATACATCTGCTGTGAAACACAGAAGAAGCATGCTATTCAAAAGCTGGCAAAAGGTGATGGCCAGCCATGAAGTGAAAAAAAAAAAAAAAAAGTCGAGTTTCATTTTGGAAAACAAGCCCCTTCTCAGTTTTGACTGAAGCGTATTAAGCAGGATAGAGAGACTATCTCTTATAATTGTCAGCAGATTGGCAATCTGACATACGATTCTGGCAAACCTGTATTTAATTGCTAAAATATGACTTCCTAGCAACTACAAGTCTGTTCTGCCAATGTCAAGTTATCCCAAACCACATGACTTGACTTCTGCTTTAGAATTAAAATTGAAGATTTATCCCAGGTTGCAGCTGTGCCTCGTGCATTCTGCAGGAATTCTATGCACCGCACACAGGGAAACGGGATACCGTTAAAGCACTGCAGTGCCCCAGGGGTCAATGTCAGATACAATCTAATTTAACATCTTCATTAAGGATCTCGAAGAGGGAGTAAGCCACATATTAATGAAATGTGCAAATGATATTAAACTGGGAGCTGGTGCAACCACCAGTAAGGACAAAGAAATAATAGAAATGCACCAAAAGAGGTTAAAACTATGAGCAGAAAATTATTCCATGAAAATCACCTTCTTGGGATTGATAGTTTGGAGATGAGCACTGGGAGTCAGAAATCTCAGAGTTTGGGGCTGTATGCAATTGGGAATGAAGAAGAAGAAAAAGAGGGCAACCTTTAGCCAGTATCTAATTTAGACACCAACGTAAACACTTTACATTACATTATGTAAATTTAGACGGTCTTTAAAATCAGAAAGATCACCAACTCTAAAATTTAGCTACAAGCCAACCCAAATGGGGTAGCTTCACTAAATACGGCACACGTAGCTATTAAAATGACCAGTACATGGATTATATCGACGTGCAGAAGATATGAAAGAGCGTGAAGTGAAAAAAAAAAAAAAAAAGACAGGGGCGCCTGGATGGCTCAGTCGGTTGAGCATCTGACTTCGGCTCAGGTCATGATCTCACGGTTTGTGGGTTCGAGCCCAGCGTCGGGCTCTGTGCTGATAGCATAGAGCCTGGAGCCTGCTTTGAATTCTATGTCTCCCTCTCTCTCTGCTCCTCCCCCGCTCATGCTCTGTCTCTCTCTCTCCTTCAAAAAATAAATTTAAAAAAAGACAGAGCATAATACGATGTGCATAAGGATAAAATATAACCTAACACAACATAAAATGTATGTACACTCATTCAGCCAGCTCCGGAGGTCTTCACCGAGAAACTACTTTTCTTTTCTTTTTCTTTTTTTTAACGTTTATTTACTTTTTGAGAGGCAGAGACACAGTGCGCGCAGGGGAGGGGCAGAGAGAGAGGAAGACACAGAATCCGAAGCAGGCTCCAGGCTTCGAGCTGTCAGCACAGAGCCTGACCCGGGGCTCGAGCTCATGGACAGTGAGATCGTGACCTAAGATAAAGTCAGACGCTTAACCGCCTGAGCCACCCAGGCGCCCCAGAAACTACTTTTCTAATATACACTAATTTGGAAACACAAATAAATGTGTCTTTTGTTTAAAAAAAAACATCACAAAACAGGAGCGCCTGGGTGGCTCAGTCAGTAAGTGTCCGACTCTCGATTTGGGCTCAAGTCGTGACCTGGGTGTTGTGGGATCGAGTTCCGCTCAGGCTCCGTGCAAGGGTGTGGAGGCTGCTTAAGACTCTCTCCCTCCCTCTGCCTCTGTCCCTCCTCTGCTTGCACTCTCCCTCTCTCTCAAAACAAATTTAAAATAAATAAAAATAAATAAAAAATCACGAAACAGCTTAGAAGCTTTGACCTTTTAGCCTCTGTATCTCCATGCATCCCATATCCCACCCAAACAGCAGATGAGGCAACTCTAAAAATGACATGGCCAGAGTTGTTGCTAAAATAGAATGCCCTTGAGGCAGCATCTGACAACCTTTCAGTCTTCAGTAGGAATCCTTGACTGCCTATAATCTCCTGAATTCACTCTTTCTGCCTTTTCTACCCGTGTGTCCACTCCCATGCCAGCAACCTTGGTCACTCCGAGGTACCCAGTCATTGTGACAAGAACTTTTAAGCAAGCAAACACCCTGAAGCAATGGTGTGCATGTTAGGACTCCTTCCCTTCTTCCTCCCTTAGAATTCCTCACGCAACTTCTCTTACTTGAACTACACGCAAGGGCATACCCACCGCAAGGAGCTGGAAAGGGCGTCCTTTCAAAACCATGGCATTCCTGAAATATTTGACTTCACCACTCGATCTTTGGTGCCTACTCAAAAAAAGGTAGCTTCCACTTGTCTTCTACATTCTTCCGTGACCCCTTATCTGCTTTCAGGATCCAGGAGGGAAAATAAAGAAGGGAAATTCCCCGGTGCCCTCAGATATACCAAAAGGGAACTCATTTGACCTAGCATGGAAACCAAAAGAATGGCTCTTTGTGAAGAGCAGGACATCAGTAGCAAATGATCCAAAATGCAGATGTAGGCGAATCCAAAGAGTTGCAGATGCTGAGGTTCTAAAGTAGTAGGAGAAAAAAGAAAACACTATTTTGTTTGTGCTTCACACAAAGAACCTAACCGACGTCACGTAACAGTGGGGTTTGCTGCCTCTGTATCCGAATGATTCAGATACATCGGTGGGTGGCCAGAAGCTTGTAGAAATGGGGCAATGAACACATGAGGAAGATCATAAATACCAAACAAAGATGGTGGCTAATAGAGGGGGACGTGCCGAAAACGTTCCAAGGATATTCTTGCCAATGAGGAAGAGGAATTATTTTAGATATACTAGAAGGACTTACTGGTCCTATGGGAATAAAATTCAAGGAGCAAACAAGTATGTGAAATCTTAAGAATTTTATTATAGCTTAGCCTTTTCATGGATTTAAGACACTTAGAGGTAAATTTAACAAACATCGGAAACGCACAGCTTTATTAGTGATTCTGCAATTATACTGAATTAGACTAAGCTTCTCTACCTGAAGTGTCAAGTTTCCTTTAGTTCATTACCTGAGTTCATTTACAAAGTAGAATTTCCTTGTAATCTCCTCACTATTTCAAGCGCAAACAAATTCCACCTCACCCCACCCGAAGTTAAAAAATGTTTTCAAGAAATTATTTAGTGTTCTACTCCAGCTTGCCTTCCTGTAGGATGAGAAAACACATCAGAAGTTCAACTATAGAGGCTGCAGGGTGGCTTATTCTGTTAAGCCTCTGACTCTCGATTTCGACTCCGGTCACAATCTCCCGGTTCGTGAGTTCGACCCTCATGCCAGGCTCCATATTGATGGTGTGGAGCCTGCTTGGGGGCTTGGGATTCTCTCTCTGCCTCTCTCTCTCTCTCTCAAAATAAATACATAAGCTGAAAAAGAAGTTCAACTATAGAGAATTTCTAAACTCTACTGTGATAAAATAGGTGGGTTTTTTTTGTTTGTTTGTTTTTTTTGCATTAAAGAAAATAATGCATTACCTATGTCTTCTTCCGGGCATACATGAAGTAGAAATCGTTCATGCCACGAGGCCTGGGGAGACATTTAGGCTCACTGTACAACAGCCAGTCCCATTGTGGGAATGCAGAAAACAATCAGACCTAGTCCCTACCCCTAACATTTTCACCCTCAGTTGATGGAGGTTAACCAATAAAGAGTTCTCTATCATAGACTTAATTTAAGCAATGACATTAGGACTAGTAAGTCTTCCAGGAATGCCCCAAATAATAAATAATGTGGTTTGCAAATATTAAGGTGCACCTTCGTTATACGGAAATAGGTGATTTTTTTTTTAATTTTTTTTAATGTTTATTTATTTCTGAGACAGAGACAGAGCATGAATGGGGGAGGGGCAGAGAGGGGGAGAGAGGAAGAGGGACACAGAATCTGAAGCAGGCTCCAGGCTCTGAGCTGTCAGCACAGAGCCCAACACGGGGCTCGAACTCACAGACTGCGAGATCATGACCTGAGCTGAAGCCAGACGCTCAACCGACTGAGCCACCCAGGCGCCCCATAGGTGATTTAAAAAAAAGAAAAAAACGGTAACTTTCAAAGACCATCAGAAAAGCCTGGGACAAATATTAAATTGTTCACTGATATTTAATTCCCCTCTTCTGGGCACATGAAAGGAGTTTCATTCCCTGTTCCCCTGAAATGAGGCGTGGCCATGTGATTTGCTTTAGTTAATGTCATAAGAGTAGAAGAAAAGAGTGGGACTTCCCTGTAAAAGTTTTTAATTGGCCAGCAGGTGGATTTTTTCTGGTTCTGCCTTTGCAGTCCCTGACATGCATGTGCATAGGAAGGTAAAGTTCAGAGTGGTCACCTGGAGGAGAACTCTGAGAGTCACTTAGATCCCTGATGAACTTTGCAGGAGCCAGAATTAAATCTATGTTGTTAAAGTCACTGATACTTAGAGATGTTTGTTACTGCAGCACAACGTTGCTTATCCTAACTGATCACACTCATTAAACTTATGAACAAATATGATGGCTTCACTACAAAACAAGTGTTGCTCAAAGAAATGTATTAATTCTAAATGAGCTAATTGTCAGTTGGTCAAGGAGCATTTATCTCGAGTCCACAAGGCTTAGAGTAGTTTAACAGAGGGCACCTGGGTGGCTCGACCGGTTGAGCGGCCGACTTTGGCTCAGGTCATGATCTCAAGGTTCATGCGTTCGAGCCCCGAGTCAGGCTCTGTGCTGACAGCTCGGAGCCTGGAACCTGCTTCGGATTCTGTGTCTCCTTCTCTCTCTGCCCCTCCCCCCACTTGCACTCTGTCTCCCTCAAAAATAAACATTAAAAAAAATTTAAAGAATAGTTTAACCAGCCATTAGTCAGGATTTTAATTTTGTAGAATATTTTTTTTTATTTTTTTAATGTTTATTTATTTTTGAGACAGAGACAGAGCATGAACGGGGGAGGGTCAGAGAGAGGGAGACACAGAATCTGAAACAGGCTCCAGGCTCTGAGCTGTCAGCACGGAGTCCGATGCGGGGCTCGAACTCACGGACCGCGAGATCATGACCTGAGCTGAAGTCGGCCGCTTAACCGACTGAGCCACCCAGGTGCCCCTAATTTTGTAGAATATTTTGAGGCTATAACTTTTCCCAGCTCACCACTATCCATGGATAGTGACAATAAAGGGACCTGATGCAGAGCAGGTGAGTTTCAAGCGGGCCTTTCTCTTCCATCCCACAGGTAGTTTGTGGGTCCGAATCCATACACACCTAAAAGAAACATTTTAAGATCCTCTAATGAAGGCAAGATAGTTTTACCGTTTTCATTGTCAGACACTTAAAAGACGTCTGACAAGAGGGAAAAAATACAAGTGATCAAGAAACTGTTCTTCAAATTGACTATAGAGTTATAATGATGGGCAAAAATAAAAATAAATATGTCTAATCACAGAATGGTTTATCATGTGAAATCAAACGAACGCTCTTCTGCATTGAAGATCATTCTCTTGTATCTAATTTGGAGAGATACTTAACAAATAGTGTAACAAAGGCTCTCTTTCTATTATAATAAGTAATTGATGTCGACTTAACCATTTTGCCTGATGGATTTCAGAGCCGAAGAGTGACAGTTGCTTACTGTACCATCACTGAAAAGCTGCATTCTAGATGATTTGATTTTTTTAAGACATTTGTATGCTTCTTGAAATGGGAAAACATCCTAACCATGAAAGAGAGCTGTCATCAAAGTACCACGTGCAGAATTTCAAAACAACGCTGGAGCTCTAGCATATCAGGCCATTGAGAATGACCTCGTAAGCGGTCTGGACTTTCAGTTGGGGAACTGTTTTCCTGGTCCCTGGACTCAGGTCTCTTTTGCATCCAAACCTCTTAATACTCAGCCACCAGAGCTAATCTTCTAAATATAAAGCTGACCTCGTTCCTTCTACTTGAACAACCTCCAAACCTTCTCAGTTGCCTTGGGCATAAAGTTCAAATTTCTTAGCCCACTCCTCTGTCCAAATTACCCTGTGCTCCTGTCATGCCAAGTGGGTCTCTCTCCCCAGACTTATCGTGCTGTTGCGTTCTTTCATCTGGGACATGTGTCTCCAACTTCTTTTTCTGGACTGGTAAACTCCATCATATGTTATGGTTGCTCTACGTAGATTTTTTATAATTATTCAGTTGTCTAAGTGGACTAATCCAATCTCTTCCATCGCAAAAAGATGTATTTCTGTTTAACTTTGTGTCATCTCCCCCCAACTCCACCCTGCCGCCTTTCAAATAGCTCAAGTATCTGACATATAAGCGTGGGTGAATTTTGGGTGAATGAGTGAATGAATGAATAAATTGAACACGTAAATGAAGGAATCAGACCTGAGTTTAGCCCATGACGTTACCAATAAGCTCCTGGGTGACCTTGGCCTTGTCTATTTATTTCTTTGTGCCCCAGGATCCTGAGGTGAGAAAGGGGATCATAATTGCTACCTGCCATAGAGGGATGCCGTGAGGATTAATGAAATAATTTTGGTAAAGCAGTTTGAGCTCCCTGGAAGAAAAGCACTATGTAAGAACAAAGTGTTATTATAATTATTATGTAGCACCTTTCATCTTAGAATCTCAAAGCACTTCACAAAACATTAACTCATTAATCTTTCCAATGTTCCTGCAAGAGAATTCCATTATCTCCCTTTTAGAAAAGGGCAACATGCAGACAGCCAAAGGTTAAATACCTAGTCCATGATGCTATCCCTGTTGAATGCCAAATCCAAGAACAAGACTTCAGGACCCCCAGCACAGAGACAGCCCTTTGAACCTCCACACGCCGCACCGCACCTTCCCCCCCGCCTTTTTCCTGTACAGAGAAGCCATTGAGCAGCCTGGGCTGGATGGCAAAGATCCAGTTGGAATGGGAGCCCTGGGTTAATACCTTCCATAGAAGAAGGGGTGGGATGCGGCCGTGAGGATTGTGGTCATCACAATTCTTCCCTCTTCTGTAACAGTAAGAAGCGAACGTAAGCAATGCCTGCAATCAATCGCTCACCTTCCTCCAAGGGCTCGGCCTCAGATCTTTTCATCAGCCCTCTTTTAACTCGACACCTTTCTGGGATGTCTGTCTCCCAGCCAGAAAACGTCTCATCACCTTTGAATACAAAGGTAGCAGTTTAGCAACCAAAGAAATAATCCTAAAACACTGCATTCAAAAGAGCTTTCCTCCCCTAATACTGTTTTTCCTGCTGAATCCCATGAATGTTAGCTGAGACAGGTGGTGCTAATCCGCCTTCTAAAAGGAAGAGGAAGAATGTTAGCTATTCTGCATATACTTAGGGCAGGAAAAAAGCCATAGTTTGGATAAAGATGCGTTACATCAGGATCATCTAGCGACGCGGAGCCGTGTCTATTCATAGCGAACCAGAGAGGCGGCATTTGTGCCTTTCTCGCAAATGTTGAGTTCCTTCTTCCTGGAGGTTGTGGTCAAGATTACCGGCCCAAGAATGTGGGCAGATCTGCGACAAACGTCCACGGCATGTGTGTCTCAACATCCCGGAAATAACAGGATTGTGCCTAGAGGTCAGGTGACTCCGGCAACCAGCGCTCTTTCGTAGCACCCATTTCTGGGCGACATATTGCAGTTGGTCTTGATTCTAAATCCCGACCGGCATAATTAGTTCACTGCGATGGGCTTTCTGCTGACAGCTCCCCTGACTGTCTCTCCACTTCCTTCACGCTTGTGACCTTCCTGTCCATGCCAGTCATTAGCGGGCCCTACCTCTGAGGTCAGCATAAAGATCTGAAACTCCCGGCCTGCTCTGCCTGGACACGGACCCATTCACCCTTCTAACCTCCTCACGCCTCTTCCGAAGCCACCTGTAGTCGCAGAAAGAGAATGAGCTTGGGGACCACCAAACTGGCAGTTAATCCTAGGGACTGCCACTTCCTTGTTGTGTGACTTTGGGCAAGCTTCTCAATCCCTGCGAGCCTTCTTTGGTGCCCCGAAAAATAAGGATTATAAGGCTATATCGCAAGCCGCCTGAAAGATAATGGGCATACGTAATAGTTCTCAGCAAAGATTGGTGCCTGGGCTGATAGGACCTCCAAGTGCTGATCAGAAGATTAAGTCTAAGCTCGTATAACGAGCACTGGAAGACCATAGATTAGATGTAGGCAAGGCACTGACAATGGAAATCCAATAGGTGGAACCAAGCAGCCCATTGGTGGGGGTCGAGGGGGACAGGGAGAACAGACCAAGGTCAAGGCCTAAACTGGCCAGTAGCAATTGCCAGGAAAATCTGCAAATGAAGGGCCAGAAAATCACAAGGACCAGAGTTTTGTGATCCTAGCCCCGGTGGGAAACTCAGACAAGGAGGAGTCAAGGAATTAGGGAATGGGATTAGGAATTAGGCTAGGATTTAAGCAAGAACCTCTGAGCCAAATGCCTCTAGGCAATGAGACGTGGGAAGTATATGAAGAACCACCTCCAAGGAGCTGACTTTACAACCTCTCCTCCCTCCCCACCTCTCGGCCACACATCAGCTTCCATGTGCTGAACCCTCTCAAATCAACGTCTTTCTTCCCCTCTACCGTCTGGTCGTATAGGGGCTTGGATATTGAGCCTGAACGAGCTGTTTCATCTACGACAGACTCAGAAGCCTCGTTAGATACTAGAGTGGTGTTTGCTCCCGGGCATAGTAGACATCACGTGCTCGGTCACCACGGTCACTCAGGTGCCCTGGGCACCGCTTAGCAGTTTCCCAGCCACTGGCCACTCTCCATGAAGAGGAACATCAGGCAAGAATGGGAATGAATTACTGGGATTCCAGTATGGAACACTATGCCACCGCAGGGGGAACAAGAGAATGCACAATGGCACTGGCGTGGACAATCACGTCCATTCCTCCTGAGGAGATAGAATCCAGACTCTTGGGAAGCTGAATCCTCAGGTGGGAGGCCGGTCGTTCTTCTGTGGAGCTTGGCAGATCATCGCCCCAACCATCTACCTGCTGACACTCTGCCAGTGACTTCTGCTGACCTCGTGGCTTCACGTCCTGCCCCTGAACACATGGCTTCCCCAATGTCCATCTCTCAACTCTAGCTTTCCTCTACTAGAGCTGCAGGCCCACGTTGCAAAAGGCTGGCAGGCATTTCACCTAAGTACCCGAAGGGCATCTCAAATCCATTAGTGTCCCTCTCCACTTTTATTAGGGGTATCAGCTATCTCCCACATACCAGAGTCAACGATGCTTTTACCGTCCAAGTTGGGGATTCAACAGCCTCACACCCAGACCTCAGAGCCAGTGGGAATAGGGTCTCACTGTGCGTGAGCAGGGCCGGAAGATATTTTGTGCTTCGACCAGAGACGCTCCTGCAGTGCATCCAACCCTGGCAGAGGCCTTCACTCAAAGATCAGATGGAACAAATCTCTAGGGGCGTCTGCAAGATCTAGAGTCCCCGCCCATGAATATAAACAGTGTGTCCCAAGGGCTCCCTCGCACACAGACTGAGGGCATTCGAAGTGACAGAATAGAGCAGAAGTGACTAAGTTAGCCTTAAGACGTTCAATTGGATTCAAAAATTTAACCATCATACCCACTCTCTAGCTCCTCAGTGGAGTGAGTTCAATGATACAGAAGGAAGAAAATTAGTAGTAGTGACTTTAATTTCTACACCCACTCTCAATACATCCCCCCCCCCCAGGGTCCAGCACATGTTAAGTAATTACATATTTACTGGAAAAAAGAATGCATCTTTGATGTTTAGATCTAGCCTTTATTTCTTTGATGTATCTTGTTACCCGTGAGCTCTTGCTTTCCGGGTTGTTATTTTTCCCCGCCACTACTTAGAATTCTGAGCAGCACTTGACTTTCCACGTGGAAAGTACATTCTACCCAGTGACCCAGGGCTGTGAACCAGTCGGCACAGTGCAAGCACTTACTTAAAGGATGGATTGGTATGGGGCACCCCATGTCTCAACAGAAGAATTAGAATCACCTCAGGTGAAGCAGGTCAAATGCATCCCAGATGAGTCTGCCAACAGAGAGTGGTAATGACACTCGCTTCCGTTTATCCGCCTTTTACGATGGGCCAAGCCCTGTGCTAAGCCTTTCACAGACTCTAATGTTCACACCACAAGAAAGAAGACCATATGATTATATGAGTAACGAGTAAGTGGCCAAGCTTGGATCTAAACGCGGGTCTCTCTGCTCCCCGAATGGGGTTCCTCCCATCATACAACTCACACCCCAAGGGGAGTATTTGTAATTCTGTCAGCCTTCTCGGGTGCGAACCTTGGTGGGATCCTTGCCAATGTTCCCACGGTTCTCAAAAATGTCATGTCCAACTCAGGCTCAGCAGAAGATGCATGTTCTGTGGTAATTAACAAATCCTAAAAATAGAAATTGGAAGTCTGTATATCAGAGAGGGTAATGAAAGAAGGAGTCCTCCTGGCTTGGACAGAGGAACCTGAGAGAAACAACCAAACAAAAACAAATCAAAACAAAACAAAAAACCACCACCACCAAAAAAGAACACGTCGTTTTTGGCTTTCCCATTGGTTTCGTAAACATGAAATTTACTCAACCAGAATGAACATGTCAAAATAAAGAAGTCTCCATAGTGCAGATTTGGAGATTCAGAATGTCGTTGAAAATTAAGATGTTTTCGAATGAAATCACTCTTCTGGTAAGTTATGTCTGAACATGACCACTGGAATTTCAGAATTGACTATAGGGAGATAAAAGATGTAAATGAGCTCTGCCTGGAGGATCCCAGGCTGCAGGGTTTTCTGGAAACAGTGATAGGAAGTTGAATAGCTATGGTTTCATCCCAAGTAAATTAACCTTGCATTAAGGGCCAAACTTCTTATTCATGCCAAAAAGTGCCCCCAGATGTTTCTATGACTCAACCATTTCCAAAGAGTGGGATTTTACTTAAGGGGGAAAAACGCCGTGTAACATTTCCCTGTTGCCACCCATGTGGCTAGGTTAATTACCATGTTCTTCAACACTGCCCTTTTTAGATTGACAGCTTTCTTTCCAAAACTGAGGACAAGAACGATTACTGGAACATCCAGACCCTGCAGTGTTTTCTGCACTCGACAACATTTATGGGCCTTTGAAATTCTCACCTCCATTTAGGGACAGTTTTAATTGGACCCTTGATCACTCCGTCACTTTCACACCTCCTGTTCCAGAAGATTGAAGGGAGGCTCGGGATCCAGATTTCTTCAGCAGGATGACGGGCAGGTGTTTGAAAGGACAGGCCTGCTGTGCTTCCTTGACTTTCCAGGCTTAGAGTTATTGCTTTCGTTCTATAGCGACCCACTGCTGCTGGTGTCATTACATCGGATCGAAATTACGCCGGGAGCCAGGAAAGCCCTACATCCGGGGCCAAATGAGGCCAGGAAAAGAGCAAGACAGAGCAAAAGGCAGGGAGGGAAAGTGAATTCTTAGCTCACACTGAGCCAGAAAGGGAAAGGTCCAGATTGCAATAGCAACCAGACATGAGGGCTCTAGGATGTCCTATGATCCCTAGACTCTGAAGGGGGTAGAGCTTTCCATCTGCCAAATCTCTTACCTTCGCATGCATGACCATCACTTGTCTGTACTCCCTACTAAAATCTTTTAAGGGCAGGAAATGGCTCCGTTTCCTTCACCAACACATCCCCGAAGCGCATAGCATGATGTCTAGCAAAGGGTGGGCACGAAAAACATTTTTTGAATGTAAGATGTCACCCAGTGAGCTGTTTTTGTCTTCTGGACAATACTCACTCATTTTACACATAAATATTAAGTTGCCATCTATGTCAGTAGGATGAGGTTAAGGATACCTGAGTTCCTTTTTTTTTTTTTTAATATTTATTTATGTTTGAGGGAGAGAGAGAGAGAGCGCACGTGCGAGCAGGGGAGGGGCAGAGAGGGAGACACAGAATCCAAAGCAGGATCCAAGCTCTGAGCTGTCAGCACAGAGCCCAAGGCGGGGCTCAAACTCGTGAACTTCGAGATCGTGACCTGAGCTGAAGTCGGACACTTAACGGACTGAGCCACCCAAGCGCCCCTAAGGACACCTGAGTTCTAATGCGTCAGGCTAGACGGTTGCCAAACTCCCACCGCAGAGCCAGTGGGCCCGGCTTGGAGTGAGGAGCCTCAGCTTCGAGATGCAGCGAGGCGAGGAAGGAACCATTAGATCCTAGGCAAGAAAGGTAGTCACACAAGGAGGAAGGAGGAAACAAGGGGCTGACACCCAGGTGGTTTGGGGACTTCCTCTCCCCGCGCTCTGCTCTGGTTTCCTGCCTGGGTCTGAGCGTGGAAAGACCGTGGCCGACAGGTGCACCGGCTCCCAGGTGAGGGGAGCTCTACAGGTGTTCACCGTTCTTGAGCGCAGGGCCAACCGAAAGCTGTGTCCTTGGGGAGTTGGGGAGTTCTCACAGCCCCAACAGCTGATTCCTTGTCATTACCCACCAGGTCAGCATCGAGCAGACAGCTGCTCTGTGCATGTAACCCTTTGTCAACCTCCGCACTGAAGGGGCAGGCCCCACTCACTGAAGACCACACCAGTCCCGGGGCTGCAAAGCCTTGGTTCAGGCTCATGCCATCATTTATGAGTTCAGCGACGTAGGAAGACCCCTTCCCTGAACCTCTCTCCTTCATCTGTACAACGGAGAGAGCGATTCCTGCCCTTCCTTGCCCCCTAAGCTTCTTGAGGATGAAAAGACACGCAGCGATCGTAGAGAAAAGTGAAACGTAACGTGGTGGCTGAGAAAGAGGAGGATGTGAGTAAAAGTGGTTCCCCCACCCTCACCCCCCACCCCCTGTAATGTCATCCAAATGCAGTCAGGGGTGAAAATAATGGAGACGGAGGTAAATCGCTGAGTATATTCGTTCAAAAGGATAGAACTGATTTATTTCTGTTTTCATTCAGCAAATTATTAAGTACTTGGTACATCGCTGCTCCATTTATCTTCAACAGAACTTCCCCTGCTGTTTGATGATGCTTTATCATGATGTAACATTTTTCCCCAGTGAGAAATTCAAGGGAATGGCTGGGGTACCAATAAAATCACTCAGAGCGACATAGATGGAGAATTGGTAACTTCTTAAGAAAATGGGTACCTTAGTGGGCAGCGGGCACGTCTTTCTGCCCTATCCGCTTTAATCTTAAAACCGAAAGGTTGGGGCACCTGGGTGGCTCAGTTGGTTAAGCCACCGACTTCGACTCAGGTCACGATCTCACGCTTCCCGCCGCGTGTCGGGCCCCGTGCTGACAGCTCAGAGCCTGGAGCCTGTGTCAGATTCTGTGTCTCCCTCTCTCTCTGCCCCTCCCCTGCTCACTCTCTCTCTTTCTCTCTTACTGTGTCTCCAAAGTA
The DNA here is from genome assembly GCF_027475565.1 of Acinonyx jubatus. NCBI lineage: Eukaryota > Metazoa > Chordata > Mammalia > Carnivora > Felidae > Acinonyx > Acinonyx jubatus. Next base: position 14,545,081 of record NC_069386.1, read on the forward strand.
AATAAACATTAAAAATACTGTAAGTTTGCTGCACAAGTATTTGCAAACTCAAGCATGTGAGAAGAAGTGCAAAACTGAATCTTTTTAAAGCAGTGGTACTCAAAGTGTGGTCCCTGGCCTGGAACCTTCGGCGTCACTAGAGATCTGATCAGAAATGCCAATCCTCAGGGGCAGCTGGGTGGCTCAGTCAGTTAAGCATCCCACTTCGGCTCAGGTCATGATCTCGCGGTTCATGCGTTCAAGCCCCGCATTGGGTTCTGTGCTGACAGCTCTGAGCTGAAGCCTGCTTCAGATTCTGTGTCTCCCTCTTCTCTCTGTCCCTCCCCCGCTCATGGTCTGTCTCTCAAAAATAAACGCTAGAAAAAAAATTAAAAAAAAAAAAAAAAGAAATGTAGATTCTCAGCCCAGCCCAAAGCTGCTGACTCCGAAACTCTGAGGGTGAGATCAGCAACCTATGCATTGACAAGCCTTCCGCATACTTTTGATGCATCAGGCTGGAGAGCTTTCTAGATAACCACTGAGATGCTTTACTCAAGGAAGCTGAAACTGGGGAAACTCAGCACGAAGCCAAATACCCAGAGATGAATGAAAAACAGGGTTTAATTCCTCATCCTGTAGCAGGGAGAGTTTTTATAATTGTTTGGAAGCGTTTTACACATAAGCTCAAATAAATCATCGTAAGTATCAAAAGACTATTGTGGCTATTATATTTTTTGTGTGTTTAAAATTAGTGCCGTCCTGCCTGGGTGGCTCAGTTGGTTAAGCGTCCAACTCTTGATTTTGGCTCAGGTTATGATCTCACAGTTCTTGAGACTGAGGATGACATCGAGCTCCTCACTGAAGGTAGGATTCCCTCCCTCCTCTGCTCTCTCTCTCTCTCTCTCTCCCTCTTGCGCGCGCGCGCTCAAAAAACAAACAAACAAAAAACTTAAAAAAAGCTTTAAAATTAGCGTGGTACCAAAATTTCTGAAAGTGCCCGAATGGGAGCGGGGGAAGTAACTATGTGAAAAGGAAGTTTCTTTTTTGCTTCTCACCTTAATCCTTATTTAAAAAATTTTTTTTTTACTGTTTATTTATTTTTGAGAGAGACAGAGACAGAATGCGAGTGGGTTAGGGGCAGAGAGAGAAGGAGACAGAATCCAAAGCAGGCTCCAGGCTGCGAGCTGTCAGCACAGAGCCCGACGCGGGGCCTGAACTCACAACGGCGAGATCATGACCTGAGCCGAAGTCGGATGCTCAACCGACTGAGCCACCCAGGCGCCCCAATCCCTATTTTAAAGAAGGCCAAAGCATTTTGATGTAAAGTGTTGTTATTAACATTATTAATGAGGAAACAGACATTGAGGGAAGTGAGGTAGGAAAGATATGAACTTTGTTACGTCTACGTTCTTCATTCAATAGCTATCTGTATCTGATGGCATTCTAATTTTTTTTTGTTTTTTTTAAACATCGTAAGTAATCGCCTCAAATCCTAAACTTATTGGCAATGGAAACACAAGTGATAAATAGAACTTTTTCTACGGTGTTAATTACAAATTTCAGTAATTAACAACGCCCCACCGCCAAAACTCCAATCGAAGCCAAAAAAAAGCAAGCTAAGATCTCTGGATTTTTTGCACTTCTCATAAAGAGCAGGGTAAAGATGATTTTAAATGAAGTGCCTTCTCGTTATGTTAATGTGTGGCCACAAAGTCGCACCCAGGACTCATGCTCACCATCAACTGTGCTGTGATAGAAGTCGGAATGTGGTAAGAAAATGCTACTTGGTTTCATGTGAATTTTTGGAAGCATCCAACCTGAAGTTGTTCTGAAGTCCTTTTAGCCACCCACTAACCTGTTTCATTTATTTATTAGAAACTTTTAGTGAGGACAACTTTTCATGGTTTTTTTTTTTTTATAGATCATGATCCATTAACGTAGCTCTTTACCCTACCGCGTTCATATTTAAGAACACGTCACTAAATAGACGCACAGGCAAAACCAACGAGTGTTAATGCCTCGAATTCGACAGGTGCTAATATGAAAATAATGACAGCCACAAATTAAACAGCTGGCGGGTGCCTGCTCTTGTCCCCCCTCCTTTAATGTGAATACAAACAGATCTGTGCTATGTATAGATTCATATCTAATCAGATGGGATCTATATAAAACTATCCTTTAGAGCATCTCCAGACATTCACTCCCAGTCTTGGATTCTAAATTCTGTCCCTTCACTTTTCCTCATTTCCACCCACCATATTTTCGTTGGTCATCTGTGACAGGCGACCCTATATTGCTTTCTGTCTTTCCTAACATTGCATGTAAACAGTCCGTCCCTGGGGATATTAGAAGGGCCAATTAGCTTCGTCCCTAACTGGGCTTGAGAAATTAGCTGAGTGCTGTAGAGTCAACCGGGAAAATTGATACAAGGAATTCTTTCCCTTCTGGCATCTGAGAAATGAAAGCCTGTTGTTGACCTGTGTCTTTTGTCAGTTAGCACTTTCTGCCTCACAGAAGGCAGGATGAGATTGTAAGCTATCCTAAGAATTTGATATGTCTTCCCATTTAAGGGAGGCAAAGGATAACATCACGCACTGAACTGACCAGTTGTTTCTTTCAATTGACGGAAATAATCAGGTGTTCTCGTATCTTACTATCTGAATCGTCCAAACAACGTGGTCAGAATGGTAGAGCCCAAATTCATTTGCTCAAAACAGATTTTTTTTCCTGTTAATACATGGGTTCTTTTATTGAAATGTGTTTGACATATAACATTGTGTAGATTTAAGGTGTACAACATGTTAATTTGATATATTTACATATCGTCACATGATTTCCATTATGGCAATAATTACCACCTCTCTCACGTTACATAATTTCCTTTTAGTGGTTGGAATGATTAAGTTCTAGTGTCTTAGCAAGTTTGATGATTATAATACAATACAGTATATTCACGAACTGGGCACTAGATCTCTAGGACTTACTATTCATTCCACGCTTGTGCTCTTAAACAATATCTGTCCTATCCCTGCACCCTGCATCCTCTAGTGACCACTATTTTACTCTGTTTTTATACGTTTGGCTTTTGTAGATTCCACATCTAAGTAAGCATACTGTCCTCAAGTTCCAACGACGTTGTTGCAAATGGCAGGCTTTCCTCGTGCCTCCTGACGGAACAACATTCCTTGTGTATATAGACCACCTCTTCTTTATCCATTCATCCATTGACGCGTGCTAAGGCCGTTTCCATATGTTGGTTGTTGTGAATAATGTTGCCCTAAGCATGGGAGTGCGTATGTCTCTTTGATACCCTGTTCAAAATAATTTCGGTGCCTGATAAATTTCTCGTTCAAAATAAATACCTCTGCCTTCGTACGAGTGAATTATGAGAATATGAAGTTGTGCAAAGTTAACAATAACCTGAGTGCCAAAATGGAAGAATAGTTAAATAAAATACAGTCAGCCGTAAATAAAATACCAAACAGGCGTCCCTGGGTGGCTCAGTCGGCTGAACGTCTGATGCTTGACTTTGGCTCAGGTCATGATCCCAGAGTCGTCGGATCGAGCCCTGCATTGGACTCCACACTGAGCATGGAGCTGGCTTAAGATTCTCTCTCTCTCTCTCTCTCTCTCTCTCCTGCTCATGCTCTCTCTCTCTCAAAACTAAAACTAAAACTAAAACTAAAAATAAAAATAAAAATAAAAGTAAAAAATAGAATAGAACCGAACATATTCACTTTAATTATACAACATGGATGAATGGCGTGGAAAGATATCTGGGTTATATTTAAGTTAAAAAAACAGATTACATATTTCAATATGATACAATATTTGAATATTGTATATATATTATTGTATATTATATATATCGTATGTTATATTATACTATATTATATCATATATATTATATACGATATATATAGTATATATATTGTATATTATATATTGTGTATATATATAGTATACTATATTATATAGTATATATATGTATACTATATTATATAGTATATTATATAGTGTGTGTGTATATATATATACACATACTATATATATTGTATACCTGTAGTATGTTTATACATGTTCCCTAAAGTATTAGAAAAAGTCATCCATGGCTGTAAGAATTCTATTTCTTTAGTTCGTATTTTTTTCATTTACTTCACTTTTTGTAATAATTCTTCACTCTGTGTTGCTATATAATGAGAAGAAAGCAGTACCTGCTGGTTTTGTGTTTTTAAGGAGGTACGCTTCTCAGGACATGATTGCAGAAAAGTCTAAATTTTTTGGCTAACCCAAGGAAAATCTCACCAAGAGCGTTCGTTGTGTGGGTCTGTTTCTTGTCGAGAAGCAAGTTCTACGGGTGAAAAACTCCCCATCCGTTTGGTAGAATTCCCTGTATGCTGTCTTCCATTGTCTGTAGCTTCTCTTTCTAGTCACTAAAAAGATAACGTAGTTCTCAGGGTGTTGTCCTCATTGCTTCTTGCTCTCTTTTAGTGGGATATCAGAATTTCTGCCCATGAACTTTTACTACCACACAGAGGAAGGGTAATTCTCCATTTGTGAATAGGTAAAGTCCTAAATGTTTGTCACTAAGTTGATGGCTTTGGTGTCAGAATGCATCTTCCCATAAAAACCATGATCCGCTATTGTTCTGTTCCAAGACCCATAACCCATATATCCCTAGAGGCTGTCATTGTTCCGGGAGGGAAAGATCAATCAAAACTTTGCCAGCATGTGTAATGGGCGTTCAGAGAATTGACTCGGGCGGCCAGAAATGAGGGATTTCTTTCCTACCTTTTCCTCCTTTGTTTCTAATAAGCATTTGGGAGAGTGGCTTCCTGGTCCCTGGCAGGAACTTCACTGAACTGTACAGAGCAGGGGCTGGAAAGGGAAGAGTGAGCCCTTTAGGCCAAAGGCAGGGCTCTGAGGGTCCGAGTAAAGCTCCTAGAGCTGGGCCTCAAGGATATGCCTTGGTCTGGGATCGAAAGCTAGGAGGCATTTTGACTCCTGACTCAGCCCCTCCCCACTGGGTGAACTCGAAGCCTTAGCTTCCTGAGGCCCACCATGATGGAAACTGCAGGCACCCGGGTATGTTTCTCTTACGCCCCCAACCTGAACTGAGCACACAGCCCTCCTTTGATTTTTTTTAGTATTATCACTGATCACAAAACAGGAACAACAGTGATGACAACAGCACCAGTAATAATGTCTCATTGCACTTACGGTTTTTAGGGATTGCAAAACATTTTACAGACATAAACTCACTTCCCATGGAAACTTACAGGAATCGTGTCAGTTTCCAGCTTTTCCTTACTAGCTTTAAGACAGGCAAAGTCACAGGCATGTGAACATGAACCTTGTTCCGATCCTCTGTGTCTTAATGATCCACTTCCGTGGCAAACCATCTTCAGGCTTGACGTGGCATTTTATCCAAAGACGTGGGTCTCTGTAGAGCACGTGGGAGTGCAGAAGAAAAAAAGACACCAAGGATATTGCTGTGATGCCTCTTGAACTGGGACAAGAAGAGAGATGGACAGGGAGGAAAAATTTGTCCTAGAGGATTCCCCCTTCTCATGGGATAGACTTTCCCAAATCAAATATCTGATGGAAGTACCAGAGGAAGAAGGAAAGTCGAAGTGAAGGCCATTTGGCAACTTGACTGGTGGACATCTGTCCAGGTGGCCTTTCAGTATATAAAGGAACGTGGAAATTTTGTATAGAATGGCCTGTGTTTGCAGTGCTAAGTGACTGCAGAACAACTTGCGTTGCGTTTAACGAATGTCTCCTTAGAGTTAGCCAGAAGTGAGTCCACACTGCGTCGAGTCCTGCCAGTGCTTAATGACCGATTTTAGACTGTTCTGCGTCCAGGGTGCTAGTCCCTTTTTAATAACATAGGACGGGTGTCGTCTGCCATCACAAATTTGCTTGTATCATTTACTGATAGTCTAAATTGCGGTAATACTCCTAGGGCTCAAAGCAATCAGGGTAGATGGAGAAATGCTTTCAGAAATGGAGCTCCAGACAATCTGCGAGTGCCTGCAGGTACGCATTCAGGGGAACGCGTGGAATTCAGAGGTGCTTCAGAAAGCCCAGACAATGGCATATTTGTGTCAGCTATACAGCAAAGATGGAAAACTAAGTCCGAAACATAGACCGGAATGTCGTTTCAAATCTCCACTTCTTTGTGCCTGTTAGAGTCAATATCGAATGTTAAAAAGACGTATGCCACTTTGGTAACATCTAAAATATTTAGAAGCAAATATATAAAACTTATTTGTACTATCCTCGATCAGTGGCTCAAGGTACCGTCCGAAGAATTGCCTGCAAGGCTCAGAAAAAGTATCTGGGCTCTCCTTCAAGCCTGAGTTCGGTGGTTTCCAAAAATCTGTGTTGTTAACAAATACCCTGAGTAAACTTTAATGTGCACCAAACTTTGAGAAGTACCGATGCTGACCATCATTATCAAGAACTTCTAGCAGAGATCCCCAATCCCTTACTACTCGTTGCGTAGATTTTTTTCGGTTTATGTTGTGAAATTTTGGCTGACTATTCCAGGCTTCCCAGGTGACAGGTTTTGGTTTTTGGTTTTTTGCTTTTATTATCTTTTTCGTTTTGAAATTTTATGTGTGAAAAAAGATACATTCTTTGGAAACCTATAATGTAGATTCCTTATTCTGTACATTTTAAATTATAAATCATTGCAAATATGCAGAAATCTATTGATAAGAATATAGTAAACACTTCTATACCAACCTTGGTGAATTTCTATTATTATTGTTATATATATATATATAGAGAGAGAGAGAGAGAGAGAGCACAAGCAGGGGAACATGATAGGGAGAGAGAGAGAGAGAGAGAGAGAGAGAGAGAATCTCAAGCAGGCTTCAAGTTCAGCATGGAGCCTGACATGGGGCTCTATCCCATAAACCTGGGACCATACCTGAACCAAAACCAAGAGTCAGTCACTCAACCAACTGAGCCACCCAGGCGCCCCACCCCCAGTCAATTTCTATATATGAAATTGTCTTTTGTCACTAAGTCAAATTAAAAAACATAAAATCCTGGAGTGCCTGGGTGGCTCAGCCGGTTAACGGTTCGGGTCATGATCACACAGTTCGTGGGTTCCAGCCCCGCATCGGGCTCTGTGCGGACAGCTCAGAGCCTGGAACCTGCTTCGGATTCTGTGTCTCCCTCTCTCTCTGCTCCTCTCCCCGCCTCATGCTCTGTCTCTGTCTCAAAAACAAATAAACATTAAAATAAATAAATATAAATAAATAAATACATACATACATAAAACCCTTGGGTGCAATGGTGCTGTCTACATTATGCAAGGGACTTAAAATTTAACAAGGGTGGGGGTGCCTGGGTGGCTCAGCGGGTTCTGTATCTGACTCTTGACTTCTGTTCAGGTCATGATCTCTTGGTTTGTGAGTTCAAGCCCTGAGTCGGGCTCTGCACTGAGAGCGTGAAGCCTACTTGGAATTCTCTCTCTCTCTCTCTCTCTCTCTCTCTCTCTCTCTCTCTCCCTCGCCCCTGCTTGTGCTCTTTCTCTCTCAAAATAAATAAACAACAACAACAACAAAAGAATTCTCTAATGACAATCTTGAATCCTTTAATTTTCCCTGGGAGACCACCCAGTTAGACACATGCATGAAAATACAGCTGAGTACGGATACTTACTTATAGTTGCTGAGATTACGTACTTTCCAACGGTCTGAATAGAGAAAAGGAGATAACTGGGAGGGCCGAAAAGGAAAGAAGAATGAAGTCAAGCGATGGTGAGGTGTCCAGTTTGGAGACTTAGATGACCAAGCACCAGCCTCCCAGAATTTTCTTTTTCTGAATTTCCCACCGGGCCCGTGCAACCAGGCATGGGTCACTTCCATGCATTTCTGAACTTTGGCACCTCGTGCAGATGGTGGCTGAGAATTTTATGCTGAGCTCGAGTTGAACAGCTTCCTGTCACAGCCAGCACAACCCAGGCCAGTGTCTCCTGTCTGTGCCATGTCTTTGATCGTTATTTCTACTGGGCTCCCTTGGTTTTTCGCTCTTAAAATGGTGGAGTTATCTTGCTCATCTGCTAGTTAACAACTTGGACGGAGAAGGGATGACAGTGCCTGATGAAGCATTTGGAAGGACAGAGCCATTAACATGACAGCATGCTGATGCCAGATGTTGGGCAAAAACAAACGTTGTCTGTAAACTTACCCAATGACTGACACACAAAAGAATATTGAGTTATTTATTTGTAGAGCACTTACTACATATTTGGGCTCCATATGCACTATTCGAAATTCTCATCATGGTTGAGCCACGGGTGGCTCAGTCGGTTACGTGTCGGACCCTTGGTTTCGGCTCAGGTCATGATTTCACTGTTCGTGAATTGGAGCCCCACATCGGGCTCTGGGCTGATAGCTCAGAGCCTGGAGCCTGCTTTGGATTCTGTGTTTCCCTCTCTCTCTGCCCCTCCCCCCCGAAAATAAATAAATCAACTTAAAAAACAAAGAGAAGCATCCAGCTTTGGCTCAGGTCATGATCTCACGGTTCGTGAGTTCGAGCCCCTCGTCAGGCTCTTCATTGACCGCTCAGTCTGGAGCCTGCCTCGGATTCTGTCTCTCTCTCTCTCTTTTCCCCTCTCCTGCTTGTGCTCTCTCTCGCTCTCTCAAACATAAGTAAATAAACATTTTAAAAATTCAATTAAAATATTAATGGTGAAAAAGGAATTTTCATCATAACCTGGTTAATCAGATAGCATCTCCCTATGAATGACCAGAAAGCTAAGGCCCAGATGAGTTAGAGAACACGCCCACGTTTCCAACGTGGGGGCTCTGGGATTCAAATCCAGATCCAATTGTCACAAAGTTTTGAGCTTCCCTCGATATCTCACTGTTTTTTACAGAAAATATTTAGCACTTGTAGGCACACCAGTTGCCACTTCCCTTAGCAATCAACCTAAACTCTCTGCCCAAACTCGGCCACTGCCCCTCTGATTGGCTGGTCTGCCAGGGGGGTAGCCATAATTTCTTCTTTTCTACTGTGCTCTATAAATTATTTCATCAAATATTTATTGAGCCCTTCTCATATGCCGCACACTGTGTCTCGAGTGTAGGGGTGGGCCACCGGCTTACGAATACAAATTTTTTGAAGAACTCTGTAGTCTGTCTGTTCCATTCATCCCAAAACGTAGACGGACTGTAATTACTAAGTGACTCTTTTACAAACAGTGGGTCACGGCTTCCTATTAGAGACATCATTTCTGTGGTTTGCAAATAGCCTTTATCTTTAAAGTGAGATAGAATACAATTGGGAATATCTGTGTGCACTGTGGGGAGTAAAGGACCCATTACATTGGCAAGTTTTGTCTGTTATACACATACATTCCCATGGGTGTGGCTATATAAAATATACGTCTTTTTTTTTTAAAGTTCCTTTATATATTTTGAGAGAGACAGAGACAGTGCGAGTCGGGGAGGGGCAGAAAGAGAGGGAGCCAGAGAACCCCAAGCAGGCTCTGCACAGTCAGCACGGAGCCCTACTCGGGACCCGAACCCACAAACCATGGGTCTCTGCCAAGATAGTTTGAAAAACATTTATCTACACGAAAGGCTCTTGAGAGCAGTAGGGATGTCTTTCATTTTTCTGTCTCCAAATGAGCACGTCGCTGCTGCTCCTGTGGGTGGGTTATTCTCTCTAATTTTGAGAGAAAGTTCATAGCTTGTTGATTCCGAACGCCGACTTTGAGAATTGCAAATGATGTCCTGACGTTCTTAATGTGATTGTCTATTCCTTCATTTATCAACGCAGCATCAGACGGTAGGCTGTCTGGATAGCATAATTCAGCGAATTTTTGTAAAGGAAAAAAAATCTTTCATTAGTAATGCACTCATTTATTCTTTTCCAAAACACTTTTCATCATGTGGACATGGTCTTAGCACCTTGAATGTTAATTCTCCACTCAGATGATACTAGATATTCCTGTGGGGAAAATATATTTGAGTTAGTCTGGGGGGAAGAAAAGTTCGAAGCATATCTCTTCAGTATGATTTGTGCAAGGCCAATTTTGGAAGGTCGCCTGGGATAGGAAACTCCAGGCCAAACCCCAGATTTGTTGTGAAGCTGGACAAAGTTTTGTAAAATAAACTCAAGGACAGGTTAAAAAAAATTATGAATTTTGTCAAATCATAATTTGGTGAGCCAGAAACAAAAATATGGTGTAAAATATGGAAACCACACCCATCTTCCACAATGTATATCCAAGGCATTTCATTGTCAAGCTCACACGTATGTCCAGTGGAGACTGACTTTGAAGTCAGAAAAACTCGGGATTGTTTGGAGTTGGGTTGGAAGGGGAGAAGACTTTGTAAGTGAGAAAGGAAACCACAGTTTCAAGAGGAAATTGGTGCTAGAAATTGGGGCATCGTTATTCCCCAGGGTTAAAGGCAGAATGCTAAAGATTAGATAAGGGATAAAAATTCATGTCTCCTCTGGGTGACGAGACATCCCCTCAGTGCTGGTAAATTAAAAATCAACTTGGTTTTTGCCTGCTACAAGATGTTTTGGCCCAGAATGGAATCAGTGTGGATGAAAAGAAAAATGCCAAATATTCAGTTTGCTTGGAAGTACTTGTCTCCTCCCCATGGGTAGAGCCTGAACTTGCTTGGGTTGGTCAACACTCAACATTTTCTTTTGCCTCACCAATCTTTCTTTTTTTGTTTTGTTTTGTTTTTTGAGAAATCTTTGCAAGTCTCAATTGAGAAGTATGCATGGATTACAAATTGTTGGACTAGAATTTGTAATCAGAAAGGAAAACGAGGCTTCTGCGTTGCATGAACTGAGTCCTTTCTGACATTGTGATTGCCTGCGACACTAAATTTGCAATTAAAAGTATGATTAGAGGAGTGCCTGGGTGGCTCAGTCGGTTAAGCATCTGACTCTTAATTTTGGCTCAGGTCATAATCTCACAGTTCCTGAGATTGAGCCCCCAGTCGGGCTCTGCAGTAACAGCTCGGAGCCTGCTTGGGATTCTCTCTCTCTCCCCCCCACCTCTCTCTCTGCCCTTCTCCTGCTCCCTCTCTCTCCTTCTCTCTCTGTCTCTCAAAATAAATAAACTTAAAAAAAAAAAACAACTATGATCAGATTGACGGCAGAAATACCATGAAAAGTACAATGACCTGTTCCGAAATCTCACAGGATCATACGCTCGAAGTGGCCTATGTAAGTGCAGAATTTTAAGGCGGTAAATAGCGATTCCCAAAAGCCCTAAAAATGCCCCAGCTGATTTTTCCTCATTTACTCTTGAGCTTTCATTGAAACACAAGGAGAAACCAGAAGGGACAAGCTGAGGAACATCCTCTTCATCCAAGAGGCACCCCTCCTTTTGCTTACACATAGTATTTTATCCAGGGTATTGAAATGTTTATGTCACGTGCCATCTCCCCATATCCTCTTCAATTATAGAAAAGAGAACTGGAAGAGAATAAAGACTTATCAGCATCAATTACTTAGCCGTTTCTGTTCGTGGCTTTATGACTCATTGAATAAGCTGTCTTTCACATGGTGACTACGGGGGAACTCTTCTTACAATGTGTCGTCCTTTTGCCCAGCCGCCTGGTCTCATCTCACATTCACCGACTCCCAAGTAGTGGCACAGAGAAAATCTGGTCTCCTCAATCTCCAAGACCTTATGAAACAGACACGATATACACACAAGAGAACGACTTGAAAGGCTACCTCTAACGCTAACGTTCATTTTGCTGTAAGAAAAACGTTCTCCAGTAATCAAAGTCCTGCTGATAACTTTCTTCCCTGGATTGCAGACCTTGTCAACATTGGAAAAGCATCCAACCGTTTGCTTAAAATCGTGCTCTGTGATTCCTTGCTAAGAAAGATCCCACTATCACCGGGCAATGGCAGCCCTCCAAAATCAATCACAGACACCAGGGTGATTCTCACCCAAACTTGGTCTCAAGGTTACAACACATCAGGTGAACAGCCCCTGACCTTCTAGGGGCCCTCCCAGGTTCACTTTGGCCTCTGATGAGCTAATACGTGCAACAAGACTGTACATGTTTGGGTAATTTACTTATTAAGAACATTAAAAGCTTTTGGCTCTTTGACATCCAAAGAAAAAGCAAAGCAATCAAGTGACTCCTGACCCTCGCTTATCAGATGACGGATGTCATGCTGTCAAGGCCTCATCGCTGACCACGTGAGGAAGGCCACATTTTATGGGTGTTTACAGCAGTTTAAGGTTCCCACTGCCAATCTGTGTCAACACCAGGCCATGCAGGGCAACCAGCCCAGTTAGCGAGGCCAGGCATAAAAAGAAAAGCAATGGACAGAAATCCTTATCTAATTAAAGATCACATCTTCATTTCCACACACACACACACACAACTTTTTAAAATCAAAGGGAACCAAACAGAGGAAAGCAATCCTCCTTTGTAACTGTCCCTACATGGTCACCAGTAGTCGGGTGTCAATCGCGTTAAATATTGAAATATTACAGAGGGTACCAGTGAGTCAGGCTGAACTCCACGAGTACCTGGAGAACGAGATCCCAACTTTTTGCTAAAACAGCAAAGTATTTTTCCTTTAGCCATAGTGTTCAAAGAGAGAAAACCATCACCTTGTTCCAGTGAAAAGCTTAAGCAAGTTGTTGGACGGGTTTTGTGGGGCATGTGTGCATTCATGTAATACTTCACAGTGTGAGTACTTCATAGGTTTTGTTTGTGTTTGTGTGTTTGTGTGTGTGTACATGCTCTCATGCCTGCCTGCCATGTGCACCCTGATTTTGTCTACACTGTGGGCAATCGTGCTACGATACCCCCGATATAATGCTCTCTGTCTGGAGTCAGTAAGTCTGGGGTTAACACCGAAGGCAAAACACAAATGGTTTTGGTTGTTTAAGATATATCTGCAATGCATTTGGATGCTCTGGTGGATGAGAAAGGATTTTCTTTCATGGAACTGAAATGTCTCGTGTCCCATGCCCATATTTGTATTTGGTACTTTCTAAGAGGCTCTGAGAACACCTGCTGCGTACCTAGAAAGCACCTGTTTATTCTTTTGGCCATTGAACTTTATCTGTCCTAGTTTCGATTTTAAAAGTTACGACTTGCTAACAAGATCTTTTGTATAGACGGTGTATCTCTCAAGTCAAGTCTTCAGGCTGATACCCAGCTAAATTCCACGTTGATACACTAACCTAAAGCCTCAAGCAATTTGAACTTGAATTATCACTCATTTTACACTCTTTTGAAGGTTAACTCAAAAGGAGATGACTGGGGCAGGGGGCGCCTGGGTGGCTCAGTCAGTTAAGCGTCCCACGTTGGCTCAGGTCATGATCTCACAGTTCGTGAGATCAAGCCCCGCATCAGGCTCTGTGCTGACAGCTCAGAGCCTGGAGCCTGCTTTGGATTCCCCTCTCCCTGACCCTCCCCCACTCATGCTCTGTCTGTCTGTCTGCCTCTCTTTCAAAAATAAATAAACACAAAAAAATTTTTGAAAATAACTTGGTATTACAAGTTGGGCTTTTATGGACACACGCGGGATAGCAATTCACCCACACTGTTCTCAGATGCTTGGTGAAAAACTTTGGCTTATTTATTTGCCATCATTCATCTAAGCCTTCTTCAAGAACTTTTCTTCCCCCACCTCCTTGACACTCCCTTCCCCCCGTACACTCAGCCCCCTGGGTCGTATGCGAAGAGAAAGAAAGTGACCTTGCCAAGTTTCAGAGTGAGAGCCCATCTCTGCTTGAAAGTCATTGCTTTCTGGTAACTAAGCGTCTCTCAGATAAATGCTCAGTCTTTCGGGATTCCTCCCCTTCTCCGTTCCTTCTGGAGATTGCGTCTGCGAATGAGGAGGCTCTCTGTCTTTGGAACAGGGGGAAGATGGCGGGCCAGACTCACGTAGGGACTCTGGGTGTACCTGGAGCCTGATCAGGACTGGCAGGTCTGGCCCCACTCCTCGACGGGCAGGATGTCCTTTGTCCTATTTTCACATGTCAGACTTCGGGTCTCAGAGGTTCCATGAACCACTGCATCTTTATTCTGACTCTAGACCTCTGCTAGCTCACTGCCCAACCCAATACATCTCCTCGTGGAGGATTGTGGGAAATTCTGAGACCCGACAGGCCTCATGCTCAGCAGGGAAGTAAGGCAGGCTCGGGGCTACATCTATGAAACCCAGATGCCACCACGTGGCTCCAACAGCCAACAAGGCCTTTCTAAGCAGAAAGAGATTTCCCAGACTATGCCAAGGTACTAGGCAAGGCCCCCTTTCCTTTAACCCCCTAAATATAATGGGGCATTTCTAAAACCACATCCAGATCTGTTCACCCTATTCCTTTCCCCCCAGAATTGTAGCTTTGCCCATGACTCCCCTGGATAAGAATCACACATCTAGGTGGGCAAATGATCACGTTCTGGCTGACAGGATATAAGTGAATTGGTCAAATTCTCAGGTATCCTTAAAGTTAGGGAGTGTGGTCATATATATATAGAGAGAGAGATAGATAGATAGGTAGTCTTCACTGGCTGGGATGTAGATGAGTTGGATAGAGCTAGAGCAGCTATCTTGGACCAGGAGGCAGCCTTGGAATGGGATCATGGTAGATGATCCCCTCCACTCAGGTGGAGCCTGAGTCCCTAATACCGGAGAGTGCCATCCCATCCTTGAACCGCCTTTCTCCAGGCAACCACACAAGAGAGAAATACATTTCTACCTTGTTTCAACCACTGTTTAGACTTCCTATCACCCAGAATCAAACCTAATCCTGACATATCTTCTGTGTCTCCCACCTGCCTCTGTCCTCTCCCTGAGTTAAAGAGCGAATTTCCCCTTCCTCTTCCTGACTTCCAAAGACCTCTCTTCTTCAGGAAGGCTAAGCCCCCTAGCTCAGCCTTTTTGACAGAAGAGTGGGAGCCTGTGTCTGGAAGGAATGGGGGATATCTTCCAGGCTGGACTTGAAATAAGTTGGCAAGAATTTTAAGGGAATTTAGAAATGTGTTTTTTCCCACAGAGGCTAACCTGCTACAGATGAAACGACATCCAGTGCCTGACGTTAGAAGCTGAATAGTGCATCCCTCTTTCTTTTTGCAGTTCCGTTAGAATATCCTCCCCAAGGCAACTAAGTACTTTGGACAAGATAAGTAGTTGTGGTTGTGAGAAGGTAAGTGGGAGGTCACACACTAGGGAAGAGGGAAAAGAAAGGGCAGAAAGGATACACCATCATCATTTAAATATTCATATATGTTCATATACATGCCCACATGGGTGGGGGTGTGTGTGTATGTATATACCACACATACACACACACACACACACACACACACACACACAAACTGTACAACTGTGCATGGCAGCCTGCTGCCTAACAGCCACTCACCACTCCACTATGAAGCCAAACCCACTGCCCTTAGATAGGGGGGCTCCGCCCTGTCTTGGGTTTCCCCCCGGAGCTCCCAAACCTGTCAAATGCTTGAGATGAGTCACTCCCTGTGTCATGACTGTGTGGCTCTTAGTCACTCTGTAAATTGTCCAGAGATGGGGAGTCTCCATTCCTTGGTGCCAGTTTAACTTGAACCCCAAGTCAGCACTGCTTGAACCCCAAATGTTAATAAATCCCTCACAAAGACTCCCAATGAATTTCTCTCCTCTCTCTCTCTCCTGGCATTGAGACCTCATCCAACCATTCATCCTACTGTTCCCCATCGAAGGATCTAAGCACAAAATCTCAGCCCCTGGGTGGATGCCCTCTTGCCTACCCACTCCCATCTCATCCTGCACGAGGCTCCCCCAAGTTCCCAGGCTTTAGCCTGGCCTTCGTTCACCAGCTTAAATGCACCATGTCTCCTCCACCCATGGGGCCTCAACATGAGCTGTCCCCCATGCCTCAAATCTGGTACCCCTACCTCACACCCTTCAGCTCTCAGTGCACCCTTTCTTCTATCCCCAAGTGGGACTACCCATTACACTCTCAGTTGCCCTCACTTCTCTTTTTAATACTTCACACGCCCAACACTTTTACCTGTCTGTGTGCTAGATCTGTGTATACACCGACTCCAAAGAATGGCTTGATGATCTTGTGTTCTGGACTCCGCTTCATCCCTTGGAGACAGGCACTAGCTCACCTTCCCCTTACACTGCGTGACTGGGATGATGGGACCTCGGGGAAGATAACTGTTGAATGAATTCCTGCAAAGCGTAAGAAACCTTAGAGTTCGGACTCGTAGGCCAAATCTTCTGATAGAAGTTTAAACCAAGTGACATAACCTTAAAACTTTAAAGAAAGAGAAAAGAATATACCTAAGAAAATCACAGTTTCTGAATGTTTCCTTTGACATATCCAGGTTGACACCTGGAGGAATGTCTAAACAGTTGCCTAATTAGTTTTTTTTTTTTTTTTAAACCGGTGAAACAGTGAATGTTGGAGGGATTATCCAATCCGAGGCAGACGCATATGTTGCTCTGACTTGCCTGTTTGAATGCCTCCCTTCACCTTTGCCTAATCGGGCCATAGATCCTTTCTGTATGCCAGTTCTCAGGACTTTGGTGGTCTCTCCCTCGTCCTTTCTGGGATATAAGCAGAGGTGTGTGGGAGCCCGCTCGAACAGACTCCAAGGGCCCATGTCTGCTTCCCTTCCCAAATCTGCTCTCAGGGCCTCGCATAGTAGCTCAAAATTGCGTATGATGGGGATATCATGGAAATCGGCCAACAGCACAAAAGAGCTTTAGTTCCAAAGAGCTGGTTGTTAACCTTTTACCAGCACACCATTGGAGGTAGGAAAATCCATAACCAAATGAAGAATCATGTTTTCAAACGAGTTAATTTAGGGCCACTTGGCCCTGATTATATTTCCTCTGCGTTTCGCTGAAAAGATCATGTATAGCTATTTATTTAGCACGTTATTTTGAAACCTTGCGTGTGTTTCTTGGGGGAAACTCTTAAGCCACAGCAAGATGAAATAGCAAAGTAAGATTACATGGAGCCTCCAGTGTAGAAATTTCTCGTTAAACTCAGAGTTGTTCACCTACTCTGGCCTCACCGATACCGACTCTGGGGCTTCTAGGCGTTGTTTTCCCATTTGGTTAAAAGATGAAAGTGAACGGCTGCTCCATTTGAAGGCGATGGTCAGAAACAATACAGGAAAAGGGAGGCGGAGGGGTTATTCCTGAGACACCCAGGACACCTGACCTCTGTACCCAAGGATCTTCCGTTCTGTTCTTCTTGGCACAGGCTTGTTCCGAAACACTTCCGGTCTCTGCCCACTCCAGCTCCTCTTCTCGTCCTCTTAAAAACCAGCGTTGTCTCATAGCAAAGACTTTTAAAACTCAATATTAAAAGGGAGAAGCGGAGACAAGTCAGAAAGCTGGCTGAAATGAATGGCAAATTGCGTGAATAATCTAATAGTTACCCGCCCTTAAGTTTTGGAAACAAGGAAGATTTCCTTACATTCACTTAACTAGCCAAGGCCAAAATTTTCCCTCCTCCTCTCTTCAGCTTTGGAATAAAACAACTCTAAATTTAAACTTACACCAAATCATATAAATTCTCCATCTGGAGCCCCGTTTTGATAATAATGTCCTTTGGGATCGATCTCCCTCTCTGTCTTTACTTAAGCGAATTTATAAATTTGCAAT
This sequence comes from Acinonyx jubatus, assembly GCF_027475565.1. Taxonomy (NCBI): domain Eukaryota; kingdom Metazoa; phylum Chordata; class Mammalia; order Carnivora; family Felidae; genus Acinonyx; species Acinonyx jubatus. Next base: position 14,562,703 of record NC_069386.1, read on the forward strand.
GCGGTCTTTTGGTTCGTTTAATGGAGGGGATTAACGTGAGAGAGCACAAGTCTTGTGCGTCTTTAAATAGACCTGTGTCCCGAAGCACATATGAGCATTTTGTTCTATAAGAAACAGTCAGACGAAATGAAGCACGACCTCAGGATAGTGGGAAAGGAGTTTCATTTTGAAGATTTGGAGCCAATAAAGTTAGAGCTAACACGCGTATGATATTTGTGATGTGCAAAATGTGCCAAGTGTCCCGCCAAGATTCTAAAAGGTAGTAACTGTTATCGTCCCTCCCTGCACGTTGAGGAAACCGGGGCAAAAGGGGGTTGAGATAACGGTCCTGCAAGCACATACAGGTAGAAATGTCTAGCTGGGATTTGAACTCAGAATTCTGGCTCTCAAACGTGCGCTGTCTCGCCGAACATACGTGTAAGACAGGATCACCCAACAGCGGCACAGGCGAACAGTCGGGCTTCATGGGTTTAATGACGTCCTTGAGCTACTTCAGCCTCTGTCTGTGCGGAGTCCAGGGACCCCTGAGCAGCGCCCTGGCCCTTGTCAAGAATGCAGGGTCCCAGGACCCTGCATGGACCTAGCAGGTTCCTCTGTGTCACACACACCGATACTGGAGAACCAGAACCCAAGGTGCCTCTGTCCCAGCCTGAGATTTCTGGGAAGAAGCTGTTTTCACGTCACCGTCTCATTGTTTGCCACACACCGACGTCGAAATTAACCAGTGTGTTAATTTTTTGTGTTTTGTGTGCCCGTGCGTTGATTTCTTCTGTCAAACAACAGAACTTGAATTTCTCGCTGGCTGTGGATGTAATTTCAGCCAAATGGGAAGGATCAAAACGGTTGATGCTATCCACCTATTGCTTCTTGGGTGTGGAAACATAGATACTTTTGCAGACACACCTTGCCTCATCATCAACAAAGCCTCCATGTGGATGCCCCTTTAAAAAAAAAACAAAAAACTGACCAGCTATTTTAAGAGTGTTGTATGGTGACCGATGGTGGCTACAGCAGTGGGGAGGATAGCATAACGTGTAGAGTTGTTCAATCACTATGTTGTATACCTGAAACTAATGTAACATTGCGAGTCAGCTATATGCAACTAAAAAAAAAAAAAAAAAAGTTTACTAGAAGAAAATCCAGACTGTCTTGTGGTAGGGTAAGCCTGAACTGTGTTCAAAATACTTGGCAATGTCCAGATACTGTGATAACGAAAGCAATTAACATTTATAATTTCATTTATTTCTTTAGAAAATATTTATTACAGTCAGAGTTTGAATGCAAAACCTCATGCAATGGGTAAAGATAAATGGGCTTTGATAAAGTAGTGTAATCATCCAGTAATGTAATGATCCAATCTCCAATCAATGGAAGATAGTAGAAAAATTTTTTTAGTGTTTATTTATTTTTAAGAGAGAGAGAGAGAGAGAGAGGAAGAAAGTACAAGCAGGGGAGGGGCAGAGAGAGGGGGACAGAGGATCCCAAGCAGGCTCTGTGCTGACAGCAGAGAGCCTGATGCGGGGCTCAAACTCACGAACCGTGAGATCATGACCTGAGCCGAAGGGAGCTGCTTACCAACTGAGCCACCCAGGCGCCCTGAATTTTTTTTTTTTTAAATATCACCACTTAACTACAAAGATCTTTCATTTTTTTAAAACAATCCAACCTCAAATATTTGCAACCTCCATAAGTCTATATCACGTAACAGATCTGTTATTTTGTGATGGTATGAGTGAAACCCCCAAGAGATGCTCAATGCATATCTTGAATCTAAATTTGTCTTGGTTGGTTTTACTTATACAATGCCTTTAAAAATGTTGCAGAACAGCAGTACCCCTTCATATACATCCATTTCCTGTTGAAGACTAACCGGTATCTCTCTGGTGTCCTTCGGTCTAATCAGTGAAGTCCCATCTCGTGTGGGGATTAGAGCCTGTGTGAAACGGACATGTGATGTACAGGTCCAGATTCCGCACTGGAAACACAGAGACAATGTAACAAGGATATAATCTACAGGCTTTCTGGAGCAGGGGGTGGGGGGGACGATGAGTTCCAGGAACTCTTCACTAGAAAGAGAGCTTTTGCATCTTAAGGAATAAATAGGATCCTGTTGGGCAGAATAGTTGGAAAACTGTAATCTGAACTGTAGCATCAGAATGCTCAAATGTATGAAAACATGAAGGAATGTGGGGTGTTTGGGCAACCACACACAGCACTCCATGCTCAGAGTCTGCAGTGAGCGCAACCCTTGAAGTATTTTCAAATTCTAGTGAATTAGTAACTTCTGAAGCTATAAAAGAAGATAGAAACAAAATTTCAGGGCTCTTGGGGATCCAACCAAGGATCGTGGACTTGATCTTGTAACTAACGGGGAGTTACTTAAGGTCCAAACAAAGAAAGAGTATCATATTTGTGTTTCAGAAAATGATACTGCCCAGGTTAACAGAATATCTGAATGTGAGCCAAGGGGGGGTGGGGGAGTGGGGGGTGGGTGGGGGATGATAAAAGTAAAGGGAGCAAATACCACTTGTTGTAACTAGAATTTTACATTTATTTCCTTTATGAAACATTACCGAATATATTGAAGGTGAACTACTCATTGACAGAGTACTTCCTGATTTGAGTTGTATCTCAAATTACTCCTCGGACTGCTAATCGCAGTTCAAAACTTTTGGGAGTTTCAAGGAAAGGTAATCAAGTTTCAAGATAATTTTATTCTTGTATTAAATTTTTTAAAAACGTCTCTGGGAAGTGAACTTGTAGGTTACAAAACCAAACAAACAAATAAGGAACAGACCAAATACATGGAACCATGAATTGGCCCCAACCAAGCCTAATAAGAAAATCCCATACCAGGCACTAAGGCTGAATCAAATGCAATTGTATAAAACCCAGGATTTGAAGAGGGATTTCCTTATTTAGAACTTTTATTTCCTCCTTGTTAAAATTTGGGAGCTTTATTTGCTGTCTTTGATATAACATGCCTGTAGGAAAACACAATTCCAAGAGAGGCCGCTTTTCAATAATTCCAGCTTCTCAAATTAGGAAAACGATACATTCCATAGTGTTAGAATACCCTACACTTTGGTAAAATGTAAATGGCTTCGTCTCCGATCTTGCCTGTAGTTTCTCCCTACAGCCATGCCTCCCTGTTCTTCCTCTACAAAACCCCAGTGGTCTTCAGATAGTAACCTTCTATCCTTCAGCGAAGTCTCAGTCCCACAGTTGTGGGGTGAATCCATCATAGAAATTATTCTCCCTTGGCAGGGCTTGATTTTGGAACGGGCAGTGATGAAATTCCTACCAAAGTGACCTGAAAGCAAGAAAAGTCAAGGCCTTCTGGGAAAGGTTTCGTGATCTCTGCCCTTGTTCTGCTTGTGTTGCTGAATTAAGTGCTACGTCTTAGAGCTGCGCTCTGTAGCCACATGGACGGGACAAGACCACCATGCTGATAATAACACAGCACAAAAATGCAGCCTCTTTGATTCTCAGTGATGCCACTGAACTTCTGAATAAACCAAACCCAGGGCTAGCACCCTACCTCTAGACTTTGTATTACATTAGATAATAAGCATCCTGATCATTTAGGCCAATTGAATTAATGTTTCTGTCAGCAGCCAAACACACCCCGGTCAACGTCCTATAGACAGTTAGACACGTTTCCATCAAAGGTGCTTTTTTGACTTCTGCCTGGTTTACCTTCCTGATTTGGTTACCTCTGGCTATGGAAGACACATCCCATCGGTACAGCGCTCATGAGATAAATGCCACAGATATCTCTTCTCAGTATATTTCATAGTATATTTCTAAAAAAGTGATATTTTAAGTTGTACAGTAGATTGTTTAATATTGGGCAGAAGAACAGGAAAATCAATCAAGTGTGACTATGCCTCTATGATGGCAAAGCTGAAGATAAATCATTCCGGTTCCTCTGTTGGACTAGTCTGGGAGCAAGACAAGAGAGACGGGTAGGGGCCATTTTCATTTTAGGCATATCCTTGTCTTTTTCTGCAACACGCTATTTCTGGGTCTTCATACTACCCTGTAGGTTTCATCGAGGAAATTATGACTTAGATTCTGCAAATCCTCCAATTGAGATCCAGAAAGGTGGAATGAACACATCGTAAAATTAAAGAATAGCACCCTTGAGATCTAAAACTTCTCCCACTGGACCATATTGTCTGAAAGAAAGAAAAGTCTGAGTGGTTTTATGTGCTAGTATAGACATTATTACTGCGAGCACAGTGCTTTTTTAAAATAACACCACCGTTAATGCGCCAAGGTTGAGTTGGCATTTCCATCTCTTTTCTGCCAACCCCCACATGTTCACTGTGAGCAAAATTTCAGATTAAAGGTGGGTTGAGTGGAGGGTTCTTTGGTTTCAAACATATTTCACTCTTCTGTCGGGTTCAAGTTTGTGCATGCCACATATGTAGAGCAAGGAAAGCAGAACCCATATAAATATGAGGACATAAAGTCATTTCAGGAAAAGGATTACATAATGCATGGTGAAGGATTCTTCTCGCAAAATAAGAAGAACCCTACCTTGAACTGAATTGACAAAATGGAAGTAAATGGGAAAGAATTTCTCTTCATTCCTATAATAGTTAGGACTTTTTGATAGTAAGTGACAGAATCCAACTACAGAAAGCCAACTGGGCCTCAGAAACAAAATGGCTCCAGGGATGCTAATAAGACCCTCTCTCTAGTCCTCCCTTTTGCAAGTATCTTCATGCCTGCCTCTTTCTTTATACTCTCTCTTGAAACCGGTTTTCTCTTCTTTCCTAAGTCCACACAGTGGGAAGCACTGCCATCAACAATCTACTAACTCAGTTACCCAGTCCAAGTTTCAAAGTTCCTAGAAGTTGGCTCAGTTTGGTTCGAGTGTCGGTCTTTGGGCCAAGCAATTTTGCCTATGAGAAGAAACTCTGATTGAGCCATCTGGAGTCACGTGTCCTTTTTGAACCAATCAAGCATAGCCAAAGTGTACTGTCACCCTGAACAAAATGGCCGCCTTTAGTATCCCTCTAGTGGAAATGAAGAAGGACAGGGTTCGAAAAGGAGAGTCAGAAAGGTTATAAAGTAATGCTTGTTTTCAGAATCGGTTGCATAATTTTCAGGGCCCGGTGCAAAATGAAAATGTGGGCCCTCCGTGTTCACAAATCAAGAATCCTAAGATGAAAGCAACCGAGTATTAAACCAAATGTGAGGCGCCTGTGAGTGTGGGGCCCCATGTGACTGCACGGGTCTTATGCCCATGACACTGGCCTTACTTATCTTCTGCCCTTCCCATCAAAAGGTCAAAAAAAAAAAATCTTGAGTGATAAATTTGATCAAATTAGCTTGCTTGTCAATAAACAATATACATTTACTGAGAGCCCACCCAGTAGATTTTCTTCTATTGATGTAAATCTGGTCATTCACCACAATGCCAACTGTTCCTTCCCCCCATCTCAATGAACCATTCCTCAAAAAGAAGTGTCCACAGAGAGCTGGAGTTTTAAATACAAATTTTATCTTACCACATTACACTGGGAACAAGTAAAATAAGCTCCTTTATCTGTTTCACAAAACTTGATTCCATTTTAGCTTATTTTAATCTCAATTTTCTTTTGTTTCTATAGAAACAAAGAAATCAAATCCTAGCATTTTAGCATTCACACGAAGGGAATTTTCAATTTATAAAAATGGTCCTCTATTGTTTTAATGTCTAACAATTTCAAAAGTGCTGTTGAAATCAAGTTATTTATCATAAAATCCATAATAAAAAAATACCTCCACCTTCCCCGAGAAAAACAACAATGAAGAAAATTAAACTATATTTTAGAATGTTCTTGAAGTTAGTAATTCCACAACATAATAAAGAACTGTAAGATGACACCTTGCTTAGTCGACTTGGTTTTAATTTTATTAACGTGCATTCCTTCTTTAATGATTACTTTTACATACCTGATTTGTTGTTTTCTCATGGCCTCTGAAAACAAGATGGAAATTGCACCTGTGCCCCGAACGATGGCAATATTCTTCTGTTGAAAGTTCAGGAAAAAATTTTGAGATGTGGTATTGCCAGCGGAGGATTTCACACACATAAATGTGAAGATCCAACTTTAGGAAGTGTTCTGAGGATGCAATATGCATAGTACGCTGTGTTAGGGTAGAGTGGAAAGCATCAAAATGACTGAAACTAGCATCTCAGACTCGCTATTAAGGTAGAAGACTTCAGGTAAGTTATTGATCCTGTACATACGTCCTCAGTCTCTTAAGCCACAAAATGGTGGCAAAATCCATTCATTACAGGGATTATAATAATAGCCACCATTCCTGGGCACTTTACAAACACGATCTCATACAACTCTCGGAACAGTCCCACTTAGGAAGTAATAATATCCCCATCGGTCTGACAAGTAACTGACGATTCAGAGGGGTAAGATTTGCTCAAACAGTAAGTGGCCGAATTGGAATTCACCCCCAACTCTCCGATTCTAATTCTTGTGCTCTTAATTGCTGCATCCATCTACTACAGCAAGGAAAGTTCATTGACATTAATTCGTTTTCTCCCATTTGTGAAAAGCACTGGCTTTCAAAGTGTGGTCGCCATACCATCAGCCATGGCAGCATCAGTATTCACCTGGGTGCTTGTTGGAGATGGAAACTCTCAGCCTCCACCCCCTAGATACAGTGAATCAGAAACCCTGGGGATAAGGCACAACAATCTGCCTCACCAAACCCTCAGAGGACAGTGAAAAGCCATATACTCATGTTGAAAAGCCATTCTGTAAAGATGACATAATTGGGGTCGGGAGAGCTAAAAATCAGGGGCTCACTTTAAAAACATAAAGACACACAAAAAATGCAAGCCCCCATAATACAAGTAAAACCTTGATGTATTTAATGAAAGAGATCAACAAAATGCAGAGGAAAAATAACGGGGAAAGAAATGAATTTTGAATGAACTCCCTGCGCATCTGAGCAGGACTCTGAAGGATGCGTAGACTTCAGGGAGCAAAACTGGAGTTAAAGGTAGGGCAAGAGCGAGGGGAAGTGTGCCAGCAAGATATTCGATGCTCTCCTTTGCGGGGAGCAAGAAGATTGGGAGATAAGAAGGATATCAGACTGAAGAGTAGGGCTGAAGCCAAACAGAGACTTTGGGGTCTCTTCTGGGGGGGGGGGGGGAAATCAGCAAGGTTTTCACCATAGTTTAAGACAGGGAATAGCATGGCAATAGCTGTCCTTGAAAAGAGAAATCGGAGGGCAGTATAGAAGTTGGGAGAGGTGAAGGCAAAGCATGGTCCCAGGCTTGCTGAGAGCCTAGAGTTCCTGTTCTGGCCAGAGCCTGAACTCAGACCTCACATTGTGTGCAGGCCTGAGAACATATCAGCTCAGACAGCTTAGGTATGAAAAAGGCCAATACATGATCCCTTCATCCTCTACGACGTGATCTTTGTTAGTTTTTCTTTTGAGTGCTTTATTTCTGGTTACGAAACTCTCAACAGAGAAAACTCTAAACTTTAGAAAAATGTGAAGATGATCACAGAAATCACTTAAATTTGGAGCAATGTTAGTATTCTGAGAAAAGCCATTTGAAAGTTGTGTGTGTGTGTGTGTGTGTGTGTGTGTGCACGCGCATGTATCATGGATGGATAGATGATAGATATGAATAGATAGATGATAGATGATGATGATGATGATGATAGATAGATAGATAGATAGATAAAACCTTAATACAACTGTCTTACTTATCACTGAATATAGTGAGCCCTTGCCTATGCGGAAAAAAAAAATATTTGAAAATACAAATCTTGATGAAAACATAATGTTCTATCACATGTGTGGTCTGCAGTTTGCTTAATGCCCTGATTGCCATCATTCTACACCAAACACTGCCCACAGTTCTACATTTCTAATCATCTCCGTAAGTAGATTTTTGAAAGTGCAATTGATGGTCAAGTCTATAAATATTTTAGGGATCATGTAACATATCATGAGATTGACCTCCAGGAATGCTGTACTATTTTGCTCTTCAATCAGTTTGTGAACATATCAATCTTACCAGAACTTCACCAGCATGAAGTATTGTTACTTAATTTATCTCAATTCATTCTTTTTCTAACAACATAATACCATTAGAACTGATATAACCCAGCACTTACGTTGTCTTTTTAATATAGTCTGACAGTGACTTACTTGACATTTTCAGAGTGTAGGCGATCCCCCCCAAAAGACCACTTTTCTGACAGAGTCATTGTCAGTCTATGAGTACAACACATACTGTCAGTAGCTATCAATAAATATCCCAAACTATGAGAAACTGTAGAGTGAAAGGTCACAAAGACGAAAAGAAAAATCCCATGAGAACCAGAAGACAACAAATAAATCTGGCTTCTGGACCTACAGCGGATTCATTTATTAATTCGTTCATTTTGGTAATATGCCGGGTGATAAATTTGAAATAACATACATAAAGGGCTCCATTGATTATGAACAGAACACTGGGTGCAGACAAGATTTTCTTAATGCATGAGAGGTTAAGAATGATCGTTTTTGATGTTAATTGGAAGAATTCTCTGTAGGGTAGGTGCAGCCTTGACAAATGAGTTCTCAGTTAATTTCAGGGCATGGTAAGTGAGTGGTACACTCTTTAAAAACCAGTTTTCCTCTCATTTATCAATACTGTGCCCTATAATGCTATATTTAAAATTGCTTTCGCTTACGATTACTTTCTTTAAAAATTAAATTCAGAATGAGGTCAAGTATATGGCCACTTTGTTTTTCACTGGTTAATTAGCTTACAAAAATAGAAAATTTATTTTTATGTCTCTCTGGGTCGCCCTGAGACACTCCTAGGAATACACAGCTCAACTTACAACATCACTTCCTCTGTCTTCTCAGCCATTGCCCAGGTGAATTAGTCACCTTTTTTTCTCTCTCTCTGCTTCTAGAATTCCTTGCGCCCATCTCCATTATGTCAATTATAGCATTCACTGGAATCAGCTGGTGACACGTTGGTCTCCCCAGCGAAAACCCTCGAACTGTAAGCCCTTGAAACCAACGGTCATGGTTTGATTCATCCCTAGCATGCAACACGGTGCCGGTCATCAATAATTTCTTCTTAAATAAATGGATGGGTGAACAGATACAATAGTAGCCGCGGAGCATGGACACAAATTTTGCTTGGCGGTCATCCAAGCAAAAAGATGATGAGGACATGAACTGAAGTTCTTTTTTTAAGTTTATTTATTTATTTTGAGAGAGAGCGTGCGAGTAGGAGCAAGGGAGAGGCAGAGAGAGAGAAAGAGAGGGAGGGAGAGAGAATCCCAAGCAGGCTCTGTTAGCACAGAGCCCGACGTGGGGCTCAAACCCACGAACCACTGAATCATGACCTGAGCCGAAGTCGGATGTTTAACCAACTGAGCCCCGACATGAACTAAAGTGATGGTAGTAGGAAATAAGGTGTAATTAGGCTCTTTTATCCTACCCATGGAAGTTTATTTTATTTTTTTAGGGGGAGGTGTCTTTTTTTTAATATTAAATTTATTGTCAAATTGGTTTCCATACAACACCCAGTGCTCATCCCAACAGGTGCCCTCCTCAATGCCCGTCACCCATTTTTCCCTCCCCCTCACCCCCCATCAACCTTCAGTTTATTCTCCGTATCTAAGAGTCTCTTATGTTTTGCCTCCTTCCCTCTCTATAACTTTTTTTCCCTCTTCTCTCCCCTGGTCTTCTGTTGAGTTTCTCAGGATCCGCATATGAGTGAAAGCATATGGTATCTGTCTTTCTCTGCCTGACTTATTTCACTTAGCATAACATTCGCCAGTTCCATCCACGTTGCTAAAAATGGCCAGATTTCATTCTTTCTCATTGCCAAGTAGTATTCCATTGTATATATAAACCACATCTTCTTTATCCACGGAAGTTTATTTTAAGAAAACATAGGGAATTAAGAACAGATTTTTGGAGTCTACCCAATACCCTTTTGCTGATTGCCTACCCAAAATCATCTTGCACTTTCTTCCTTACAAATAAAACTCTCATTTATTGGGGGCACCTGGTCACTTAGTCGGTTGAGCATCCGACTTCGGCTCAGGTCACAATCTCAGAGTTCGTGAGTTCGAGCCCCACATCGGGCTCTGTGCTAACAGCTCAGAGCCTGGAGCCTGCTTCAGATTCTGTCTCCCTCTCTCTCTGCCCCTCCCTCCCTCTCTCTCTCTCTCTCTCAAAAATAAATAAACATTAAAAATTAAAAAAAAAAAAGAACTCTTAACTTATTAGAGCAGCACTGGGCCCAGATTCTTTACACTACATTTCTCTGGTCAGGGGCCATGCAGCCCTGCTCCAGCTAATATATGTAAACAAAGATCACCGGGTACTGCTTTCAGGAAGGTTCTCCTTAATAGGCAGATGTGTATTTCTGTGATCTTCCCCTTTCTTCCTGCTGGAGTGCAGACATAAGGGCTGGAGTTCTAGCACCTATCTTGAGAACATAAGAACAAGCATCACAGGGGCGTCTGGGTGAGGCAGTTGGTTCAGCATCCGACTTCGGCTCAGGTCGTGATCTCGAGGTTTGTGAGGTCAAGCCCCACATTGGGCTCTGTCCTGACCACTCAGAACTGGGAGTCTGCTTTGGATTCTGTCTCCCTCTCTCTCCCTGTCTCTCCCCTACTCATGATCTGTCTCTCTTTCTCTCAAAAATAAACACGCATTAAAAAATTAAAAAAAGAGGGGCACCTGGGTGGCGCAGTCAGTTAAGCGTCCCGACTTCAGCCAGGTCACGATCTCGCGGTCCGGGAGTTCGAGCCCCGCGTCGGGCTCTGGGCTGATGGCTCAGAGCCTGGAGCCTGTTTCCGATTCTGTGTCTCCCTCTCTCTCTGCCCCTCCCCCGTTCATGCTCTGTCTCTCTGTCCCAAAAATAAATAAACGTTGAAAAAAAATTAATAAAAAGAAAATTAAAAAAAGAAAAAAGAACAAGCATCCAAAAGAGACACAGACCCTCGCATCCGTGTAGCTGTCTTGTAAGTGTGACAGATTTTGTGAGATAAAATTGACAGCACTTACAGATAAATGTGGAAACTTCCAAGAAGCTGGAGGTCAGATGAAATGTTGGGGTCTTAACAGCAGGAGAAGACAATTTCCACTTACAAACAAAATTACTGACACCAAATGGAAAGTATAGGAGACCTCATTCACAGAGAAAAATTGATGAGTCTGGATTTTATACACAGAGTTTGAGAAAATCCTGGTGAAGATAACAAATGCAGGTGAAAAAAATATGGCGGCCCAGCCTTGGGGTGGAGGAAATAACTGGAATGACAAGAACGGATGGGTTTACCTAAAGATAAAGCCTCTGGCAAAGAGAAGGTGATAGAGGACAGAATCCTGAGCAAACCCTGTAAGGCCACAGAAAAAAGGGAGTCAACGGAATTGGAAAGAAAACGAGAACAGTTCAGCAGAGGTTTCCAAGAAGGTAGTCCATGATGTAAAGTGGCAAAGGAGAAAGAACATTCACAAATTGTCATTGGATGGGGCGCTTGGGAGGTCAGAGGTGGTGGGTGAGCTAGGGATTCAAAGCCCATGATGAAGCGTTTGTCAATAAAAAGTGTGTGTTCAATGGGGCGCCTGGGTGGCTCAGTCGGTTAAGCATCTGACTTTGGTTCAGGTCATGATCTCGCGGTCCATGAGTTCAAGCCCCGCATCAGGCTCTCTGCTGACAGCTCAGAGCCTGGAGCCTGCTTCGGATTCTGCGTCTCCCTCTCTCTCTGTCCCTCCCCTGCTCATGCCCTGTCTCTCTCTGTCTCAAAAATAAATAAAAACATTTAAGAAAATTAAAAAAAAAAAAAGGTATTTGTTCAAGCTTTTTGGCTAGGAAGGGAGAAAGAGAAAATACCACGTGATCGATACCTTAAAGATAGCAGGCTTCTCATTTCCCCCAGAGTAGATTAAAACCGCAATGTTTTCATTGGATAAAGAATATGGCATTTTAATATTTAATCATGTCCAATGTTGACTAAATCCCTACATTTCATATGTGTAGGGAATACCGAGTAGAGAAGACTCAAGTCATATTTGGGGCCAGCCAGGTTTGGCAGTGAACATGGGTTTGGAAAACAACAATCTTCCAGTGGAATTCCCAGTATAAAGAGAACTTTTAGAAATGCTATCCTGCCAGGTTGGAATTAAGAGACTGTGGGTTTCATGTTTGAAGTCCGCAACAATTTTATTATGACTTTTGCATATGTTTGCACTTTTTCACCTACCTCTCTGCTGGTGAAAATTAGATGCTAAAAATTGCCAAGACCAGCATCGCTTAATACTTGGCATCAGCTCAGCGGGTGTTTTCCACTCGTCTCACCAGATCCTTACATTCAGCCCAACCCATGTTTTGGGTCTGCCCAAGTGTACGTAACTATGGCTCAGGGCGGTATCTCACAGCGTGTCAGTTCACCCAGTGAAACTCTGCGGAGTGGGTAACTTCAAGGGAGAAGAATTCAGAGAGGATCTCTCCAGATCCCCACGTGTTTGTATTTGGGCTGGCTTCTAGAATTGAGAGCATATGAAATCACCATCATCGTCGTTACTTCATTTTTTTTAATTGTTTTTTTTTTTAATGTTTATTTTATTTTTGAGACAGAGAGAGACAGAGCATGAATGGGGGAGGGGCAGAGAGAGAGGGAGACACAGAATCGGAAGCAGGCTCCAGGCTCTGAGCCATCAGCCCAGAGCCCGACGCAGGGCTCGAACTCACGGACCCTGAGATCATGACCTGAGCCGAAGTCGGACGCTTAACCGACTGAGCCACCCAGGCGCCCCTATCGTCGTTACTTCATACAGTTCTTAACAGCCACCAATTTTTCCAGCGTTAACCATGTGCCAATTATATACCACATTTCATTTACTTAATCCCCGCAACACCCTTCCCATCGCACAGATGATAAAATTGATGGCTGACGATGGTTAGTGACTTACACAGACCGAGAACCAGGAAGCAGAGGAACAGGGATTTGAACCCAGATGTTCGACCATAAAGCTCAAACTTCTAGTAACTGGGATGCACTTTTATAATATCATCGTAATTTTCACACGACAGTTTTAAAAGAATTTTTAAAGCACTTTACTCCTCATAATACCCCACTTAAAATGGGTGTAGTGATGTTTCATTATTTTTATTAATTTGACCCAAAGGAAACTGAGCCTCAGAAACGTGCCCTAGTCACTCTACCAGTCTACATTCAAGGCCAGATATCCAAACTCCAATCCCCTTGTGCTCTAAATTACTTTATACCGGAACATCGAGCACGTTAATAAAATGTGGCCTCTGCTATAGTGACCTGATACCTGTATTACAACTATTTTGACTGCATGGGGGGTTTGTTTTGTTTTGTTTTGTTTTGTTGTGTTTGTCTTTGTTCGCTTGTTTGTTTTGTTTTTAGTCATCAGTCGAAAATAAAAAATTGTTCTCCGACGGTTTCTAAAAGGCAGCCATCCACATTAGAGATGGACCAACCAGATCGTTTGGAACAAGGCTCCGGGGTCAATCATTTTTAGAACCCAAAGCAGAGCAAACCATTTTTAGTTTACTATTTTGAGGTTCTGAAATGTTCAGTTGGGTTTGTTCCCTTTGGTCCAGAGCCAGGAACAGAGGCAGAAGGGCTCAAATACCAAATGAAAGGGTGTTCTCACAGTGTTCCTGGCTAGGACCAGAGTAGAAATATCAGAAAGCTCACAAGCAAAGCTGTTCTTCTGAGATTTCATACCAAACCTGCAAAAGCAAGATGTTTGGGGGGAAAAAAAAGACTGAGTAATTATCAGAAGCAAATTCAAACACGGCCCAGCCTGATGGTGAACTTTCCACCTCCATCCGTCTCAAGACCGTGTATCCACTCAGACGCACTTTCTTCTACTTCTACCTCAATGAAGGGGTGATTCTTTTATGCATATGTCGCAATCAGAGATGCGCTTTGCCACTCTGGCTCTGTGCTCCCAGGAGGACATAGTTGAAGACAAGTATTCCACTTAGGCTGGAAGTGCAGGCCAGGCAAGTGATGTTGCCAAAAACCCGATGTAATTATATTCAGTTTCCCAAAAGCTCCTAAATTCTTGGCTTGCCCCAAAGTGGATTCCAAACACAATTTTTCATTAGATAAAGAATATGACTTTTCATATTTAATTAAGTCTAACCTTTACTGAATTCCTACATGTAATATGTATAGTTTATTTATTTTTAGTGCACCTCTGTAAAATGTCTACCAAATGATGTTGACCATTGGATTAATTTAGCTACAATCATAAGTTGCATTTCTAATGTCAGCCCATCCTTCTGGTCTCACAAAACCCTCTTTCCTTTATTTAACCATGGCTTGTGACTTCCTACTATTTAGGTATTAATTTTATTTCTAAATTGACAGTGCAGGGGTTTTTTTCTAGAGCGTTTTTGTTCGGCCTTGATAAACTCCGTTCAAGGGCACACCACAATAGTTGAATAGAATCCTTTCTAACTTAAACCAATAGTTTGGAAAAGGAGAAAATATTCTTCAGGACGATGAGAAAAGCTCGGTCTTCATCAGACCGACACATGCAGTAAATTTCCCTAGGGAGGCTACAGAATATTAGAACGTGAGTGGGGAGATCACAGAGAAGAGCGATCCCCAAAGCAGGTCGTGTTGAACGTCAATTAATAGTTGCCACCTGAGAAGGAATTCGGTGGTCAAATAACGTCGAGAAGCACTGCGTTCGACGTTCATTTGCTTCAGTGCTTTCAGGACTTTAAATGTGCTCAGGGTCCCAGTGATGGTCTAGAAGGGGGTATCATGAGCACCAACCAATGGGTCTGACAGGTGCACCGTCTTTCCATAGAGCATCCTGTGGGGCTACTGCGCCTCATAACCCATTGTAGGGAGCCCTGACCTAGAACAACAAAAACCCATTGGAAGGAAGAACAATGAACCCCTTCTGACCTTGCTGCGGGTGCCTTAAATACATCATTGCATTTGACCATCACAACAACCCTATACAGTGGGTAGGAAATTGCTATTCCCGTTTTGCGAGCGAGGACACTGAAGTTCGACGGATGTGTCAGGAGTTACTGACACTGGCTGTTTTGGGACAACACAGGGACCAACCTGGGACCTGCTGAACCAGAATCTTCGCAGTGTGGCCCAGGTGGATATGCGTGTATGTAAAGCTCAACAGACAGCTTTGTTATACAGCTACGGTTGAGAACCACTAGAATAAACTATTTCCCAACGGCCACCTATCTTTCAGTGAAAGAGCTGAGGTTTTGAATTCTATCTCCTGACTCCCACATCCAGTGCCGTTGCTACTATAATATGCCTTCCATGAATGAGTCTCTGCTTCCTGGTGCCTCCAGGTAGAAATCTGGAAATTGTCAGAAGGTCCACACTGGCTGATCGGTGTGCTTTCTCCGTCACGGTTCAAGGTGGAACAGTAACCTCTAAGATAGCCAGGTAAACAACATGATTCTTTAGAAACAGAAGTCAATACCTTAAATTACACATTGAATTCTTGCAAAACCACCTAGGGACATATCTTATAAACACTGCATTGTCAAGTATGAATGCTTTCCTTTCCATTATCGAATGGAGGTATTATTCCACTTTTCTCAACTGTTATATATGGATTTCGAATGTTTGGTGACTTGTCCTTAAAAATCTAAATTAAACTATGTTCTCAAATATAAAATAAGCCCTTTCCTTTGGCCTCTCTAAAATCCATAAACTTTCCTTTTTCACGTACAATGGTGAGTTTTCCAGATCTGCTTGCCTGCCCTTTCATTCTGATTATTAATGTTCCTGCCCAGCTTCCATTTCTGCAACAAAACTGCTTGTTTAAAAAAAAAAAATTGCCACCAATTATTAACCCCTTTGCCGCTGCTTCCTCTGAGGGCGGGTAGCAATTGGACAGATTCCCAATTGAAATACAACGTTTGTCAGATTAAAGTGCCTTAAACTCTAATCGATGGGTGGGGGGGGGGGGGGATTCTTTTGCTATTTTTTCCCCGTAAAGCACTCGTTCTATTCTGTAGACATTTCCCACTTTCGATTTATTTTCTTAGGCTTTTTATGCTTTCTTCGGTTAATAAGGAAAGTCTACCAGAACTTGAGCAGGCAGAATGCCCCTCACAAAGACCACTCAACAGATAAACACACTTCGTGGTTATTCCTTGAACTTTGGAACAAAGCAAGCACACACGGAAACCTTCCGAAAATGTACCCCACTGCTCTAAAATGAGCAAGTTTTCTTAGGAAAAAGGAGTGAAGGAGAATTCAAAAAGGTAATGGCTTTCCTATTGTATTTACAGGTCAAATGTCTATTTTAGGATACGTTATGCATGTTTTCATAATATATAATATTCACTCAGTTGAGCCTAATGGCTCTTTGAAAGCCATTAAACAGTACTAAGTAAATACTTTTTTTTGGGTATGTGTGCTAATTTGAAAAATACGTCGCCTTCTTTATAATGCACTTCTTCACAGTAGAACATATGTAGGCTGCAGAAGTGGCCCAGTGTTTGGATCGGGCAGTTTGTCAAGGGTGGGGGGCGGGTGATGAAGCGTGGTGGGTGAGGCTTGATGTTGCTTCTAGGCAAATTCTGGCTAGGAGCCTTTGAACACTGGGAAAGTACACGCTTTGGGGGCTATTCACACGATCTAAGAGTTCCAAGCAATTCCTGACAAGAAGGAGCTAAGAACATCAACAAAAGTCTAGAAGACTTAAGCTAGCCTTCTGGCATCCAATGTCAAGTGCTTCATAAATCTAGGGCGACCTTTGGCACAAGTGGGGAATGCCAAAAAAGGGGGTACCACATTAAGTGGTCGCTAATTAATCAAATTAGAATAACTTTTTTTTAAATTAGGAATTATTTGTCAAATCTACTCATTCTATCAGAGGGGAACAGGAAGTCCAGACAGCTCAAATGACTTGTCTGCAATCCCGGAGCTGCAAAGAAACACAGCTAATGCTATCAAGGCTTTCATGATTTTCCAGACAGGCCTTCACCACGTACGAGAAGTCATAAACACAGCTCGTGTCAACAGAGCTTTACTGGAGCTATTAAAAAAACCCACGGTCATGGCCCAATTCTTAAGGAACCTGCAATGTGATATACACATCTCTGATAAACTGTGTCATTGAATGCCTAAAGTTGAGATCTAAACTCACGTATATCTATGCATTTTCCAGCTCGGATGATGGAACCACCTCAGAGGCCAAAGCTTCAGAGCTGGGAGTCACCCTGAACTCTCCCCTCTTCCTCATGCTCCCCCCCCTCACCCCCATGCACTGCCAACCCCCAACACACACACACCCCCAACTGCTCTGCATTCCACTGCACTGACCTGGCTCAACAACTAAGTCAACCTTAAAACAACCTGTCCCTGGGCCACAGACCACAGCACCAGTTTCCTGATGGGTTTTATCACCCCAATGGCTATTCTCCACTCGGCTTTGGGGAAGCAATATTTCAGGTCTGCCTTCTCATGGTCTACTGCACAAAGCTTGAGCAAGTTGGCCATGAAACACAATTCCCATCATCTCTGCTTCCCTCTGCAATAGTACCATTCGATTTACTTCTAGCTTCTAGCCTTGGGTACCATTGCACTGACTGCTGGCACTCCCTTCCACACCCTCCCCCACTCATGTGGGTTCATCTCTCTATGCCTTTGATTTTCCTGGCTCACCCACTCCAGTCTCCCCAAGCTCGACCACTTACATAACTCCAACTCATGCACAAAGTCTTTTTTTTAAATTATTATTATTTTTAGAGACAGAGCATGCGTGAGGGGGAGAGAGACTGGGGGGGGGGGGGGAAGAGAGAGAGAATCTCAAACAGGATCCACGCTGAGCGTGGGCCCTGGGATCATGACCTGGGCTGAAACCAAGAGGAGGATGCTCAATCGACTGAGCCACCCAGGTGCCCCAACAAAGTCTTCATGGCCATACCACCACCACCTCTCCTTAGAAACCTCCTCTGCTGCCATCTATGCTCCCCCACCAATTAGGATCCCCCCTCAGTGCTCCTATATGGCACTGCACCCCTACATTTACTGTATATAATTCTCTGTGTGTGCTCTCCCCCCGGACTCCAGCTCTTTGAAATTGAGAATCATGTCTTACTTATCCTTGTATTCTAAATGCCTAGCATGGGGCCAAATACGTAATAGGTGCTCAGGGTTTATCGGACAAATAGAGAAATAAAGCATTTGTATCCCAGATGATTGCCTTCCCCAAAACTGGACTATAGTGGGGACTATCATTCTAACCTAAGTAAAAGGAAGCAAACTTTCAATTCTATTGTCTGGCTTCTTTTTTTTGGAAACTGCTAGCATGTACATTTTTACTTAACATGCAATATCAAAGGATATGAAACATTTTAAGTGCAACTCTTATAATAATAGTGTGTGGCCCCTAAATACAAATAAGTCATCCTCTCCTAACTGGAAAGAGTAACGAAATCAGGGGTGGAGGTGGTAAAAGGGAAACGTCATACAGAACACGTACTATTAGGAATTGTAATCTTGGCTTTGCAGGTGAAAAAATCTAGTCACGTGGAGGTCAAATGACTTGCCCGAGGTCCCAGTGCTGTAAGTGTTTAGGAGAATCAAGATTAGAACTCAGATATTTCCCACATTCTTCCCACTGTCCCAAGCTGCCTCAAGCAAAAACATCATCGCGTCGACCTTAGAGATTATCCCACCATCCAAGAATCTATGGTGAATTGTTAAAATGTTCGGTATGTGTGAGATTCACAACCTTGTTTATAATGTATTATATCAAAGCGGATTTCATTATTTCAAATGGCTTGTGTTTGATTTCTTTAGAGAAAAGAAATAAAGAGTCAAAATAAAGATATAAAAATCTTGCCTGTGAGCATTGCTCACCCTTTTAAAGGCTATGGACCATGGCCTCTGGCTCAGAGAAAGCCCCAGATGAATTCTATTTTCCCTTCTCCTTCACCCAGTAGAACACAGCTTTGTAACCGTCCTTCCATTAACTACCTGTTGTTTCTTTCGCCAACCCCATCTCATTTTAAAATATCATTTTTACGAAGGGTAATGTTACATGGTGGAAAACTGTAAAAAATTAATGGATAGAGTTGGCATAAAGAAAATACATTATTTTGATAGTTTTATTATTTTTTCTCCATTACCCACTTACAGGCTTTTTTGTTTCTATGGATATGTCTCATAGATGGCTCTATTCAAAACAAATCACTTTAACACTTTGATCATTGAGAAATTTAAATCAACACTCTATTTGCTTTTCCACAGGACAAACCCTTCTCTAAAACACATACCTGGATTGCTTTAATATTCGTTTTCTTTTTCTTTAAAAACAATCTGTCAGAAGCTTTCACAGATCATCATATGTAAAATCATCTTAAAGGTTGAATGAGTGTCATTAACCCATTAATCTAGTTTCTGAAAATCCAGCAACCAGTATCTGTTAGACTATGTATTTCTCTCACTGCTTTCTTTTGTTTATCACTGAATCTAATGCCTAAAACAGTGCCTGACACCTAGTAAGTGCTTTAGAAGTCTGGTTCGAGGAGAAAATATTCTCCAGAAATCTGAGCTCTGGCATCTAGGGGTATTTCTCGTGTACTTGCATGTTTCTTCATAGACTATCAGTCGATCGGTTACACTCTAAATTAAGCAAAAGAGGAAAATCATTGGGATAACACAGAGCGTTCATAGAACCCCAAAGCTGGGCACTCAGGACGTAGAAGGACAAAACATAGACCTGAAGGACTACAGGTTGCTAGGTCATAGGAATTCATAAACACCCTCTCGTGAAGGTGTTCCTCCCAGGAAGAATCTGTTCCCAAACTATTCCCATTTGGGGTCTTTCCACTCAAAGTTCAGCTTCCCAGCCGAGATCACCTAAGTGGCTGAGTTGGGAGTGTTTTCAACGCCAGGGATTGGAAGGGGGGCAGGAAGTAGACTCAACACGAACATGGGACCCAGCAAGGGTGGCTCCCCCAGAGGAAAGCTCAGGTGTGCTTCCTGAACGAAGACACCAATGACAGACAAAATCAACGGACACCCACCGAGGCTCCAACAGCACAGGGGACGCACTTAGATTCTATCTTCTAACAGGGTGGTTGAATGTTTTTGCATATTGATTGTTGGATCCTGAGGTCTCAAAGTTCATTTTTTCATATACGGTAGCGCACAGTTCTAGATTATTTTTTCCTAGTTGTACACTCCCCCTCTCATTCTTCTGCCCAATTCCCATGCCCAGTCAAAAGCAACAGGGAACTGAATAATCAATTAAATATAAAGAATGAGTCACTTACATGGGAGGCTGAAGAAGTTGATTTGGGATGAGCAAAACTGTAAAATCATTATATCCTAAGCATAAGATATAAAGTATTCAATTATACTAACTGATGAATACTAATTAGTATACTAATACTAACTGATGAATAATAGTGTTTATTAGAACCTTTTCGTTCATTGTGGATCTCCATTAATAGAATCCAAATGGTACAATTTATGCTCAGGTAAACATGAAAATAGGCAAATCGTTCAAAGAATCCATAAAACAAGACTTAGGGCAAACTGAGAAAAACACTATAGTGTGTGGGATACGGGGGAAAAAAGCAGCTGGTTCTCTTTCAGGGTCCAAAACTTTGCTCATGCTATTTCCTTTAATAAGTTCTTGCTTTCTCTTTCAACAGCCAGCTTAAATACCTCCTCCTTTTAAAATATTCTCCTTTTAAAAAAAATAGAAACAGAGAGGGAGGAAGGCAAAATACCCAGCACAATGTCTTCCAGTCATTAGCCATTTTCTCTGTTGAAACCCTAAAACTATAAGATGACTGTAAGTGCCTCAGTGGTATTCATATCATCTTTATTTTCTAACTGAGCCCAGTACAGAGACATGTGATATTTCAAGGAGCCAGTCTGGTAGAGTGATTGAACTATAACATTTGAATGCAACTTAACTAGGAAACAAGTAACTTTTTTTTTTAACTTTTTATAAAAATTAGGAAGTCACTCAGAAACGGTCAAGTTCAAATCCATCAGGATGTTTTTCCCTGGCAAATAATATAACCAGCAATCATAGATTTACTGTCCTTAGAAAGGGCCATAAGTCAGTTGAAGAAATGTATTTATTTATTGTGATACTTCCCTAACATCTTGAAAGCCGTGTGTCTCAGATTCCTTATTTCACCTTTAAAGTTAAAAAGGCCCTACTGCGTGTTGGCAATTAATTACTAGAGTGACTGTTTTATAATGAATCTTTTTTTTCTATTTCTATTTGAAAGTACATGTAATACGTGTCATAACTACAGATTTTGAAAAGAACATAGAAACGATTTTTTCTAATACAAACTACTAAAATGAAGCTTGATTGTATCTTTTTGGTTACCACAGGTGATTCTCCAAACTTCAGGGTAAGGGCGAGTTTGAGACTTTTATGTTCCTCAAGAGGAGGCTGGTTTCAAAACTAGCTGAGAAATCTTGACATAGAAGATGGACATCTTTACTTTCTGTAGACTTTAGGATTGTTATAGCCTTCCATATTTCGGTCTATAATCACGTAACATACCTCCATAGAGGTTAGATTCTGAAGGTGAAACTGAATTTACCCTTGGAAATCCCTTAAGCCACCAGTAGCATAGAAGATGTCTGGCTGTATGATCGTGTACAACAGTCTCATGTTGTATATGTTCTAGAATCACAACGCATACAGCAAGATGCTCACCCTGTGAGCAGAGTATGGGTGGGGGGCCGCTGAGGGTTACTGAGGGGCTGGCAGATTCAAACCCTCCTCCAACACTTCTCACTCCCAGGAATAAACAAAATTAATGCAGTGGAAGGCAGAATTGGCTACCCTAGTTATTATTATTATTATTATTATTTTTATTTTTAAGGGCAAACAAGTGAATTTGCTGAAGTTAATAGACATGGATGCAATTCCACTGTATATGCAGGAAGGAAAAGGGTCAGAAAGACTACTCAGCCCACGTATGATCATTTATCTCACACTTTCTAAAGACACTTCAATTCCCCATCAACTTTCCGAATTCTCTTTCGGTTGTATGACTGTAAAACTCCCTTGTAATGAAGTTGGTGAACAAAATAACGAATTACTCTGAGATATTATCATTCCGAATAGGCTTTATGAAATCATTCTATTTTTCTAATGCAAACTCATTTTCTAATACATACATGAAATCCAGTCAATATGGAAAGTTGTAAGAAACTGAAAGTTGTCCAAAATCAAGGTGTGAAGGACAGACCAATGGTCAGGAATACAGTAGAGGTCGAGGGATATCCACCGAATATATTATTTGGTGATTTTTTTCTTTAAGCAGGGATTTTGACCGGGCCAGCCTATGTCAGGTTCCCATAGCAGTGCCCAATCAATAAATGTCAGGTGAAGATGTGATGTATCAGAAGGCTCGTTCGAGAAGGTTTCGGACTTGGCTGCAAATTTAATGCAATAGTGCAGTCACAATCTAGACGTTACTGTTGTCAAGGATTCCCGTGACATTTTGGTTTCCAAACTTACCAATATTGAAAGTGAAGTATCTCAAGTAAGATGTTTTTTTGTCTTTGAACAAGTTGAGCAAGAAATACCATTGCCCATTGCATTATAATACATCAAAAAAAATAGAATTATCTGACGTGACATATTCCTTCTCATCATGATGACCTCCCACCTTTACTGTGGCACTGTCATTCTTAGGTGACACCTGCTTAGCTTGCAACCAACAGCCCAGTGTGTGCCATGCCACAGCAGATGGCTTGAGGCGTGACGTGTTAATGGCAGTGATTACTTTATGAATAGTGACAGCTGATCGGGGACATAATAAAACAATAGTGGCTGCCATCCTGAAAAAGGTGCTAAGTAGGGGTGACATGTTTAGTGAGGGCTACCCCTCTCTCTTGAACCTCATTATCAATTCCAAAGGGACGCACTGGCCAACAGGGCAAGGGCAGGTTCAGACACAGAGGAAAGAACACAACCAGCACAAAGATTGCCCTCTGCTCTAATTGGAGTGGGGGAGGGTACCCGGCTTCTAGTGTGCAAGCCATCCGGGTACACGTTAACGTGTCTTCTCAGTTTTACTCCTCGTTCGCCATCCTCTGACCTTGTGGTCTGCTACTCACCGCTTTTAAGAAATCTGGTTCCTACTTTTCTTTCATGCATCATCACCTTGAGCTAAGGTAGAAATCCCCAGGACAGAGTAGACAGAAGTCAACCTTTGTGTCGCGTGAAGCTGTGTTTATGAGATCCAACAGTATTCTGATCAGCTTTCTATATCTTTGACTTGTACTGTTCAGGAAAGAGTAGGTGCAGGAAGTCATAGATAGGTTTCTGTTAAGGGTTATTCATTTAATCCACAATCTGGACGTTAGGAAACACAGCAAGTAAATTGGGAGTCCTTCCTTCTCTTCGAGGAGTATGAGAAAGACCTATACATAAACAGTCAATTATAACCCAGACTGATGATCTTCTGTGTTGAGTATAAAATTAGCGTGGGGGCCAAACGATGTCACCAATTTAAATATATGTGTGTGTGTAAATAAATGTACATATTTATACCGCGTGTGTGTAGTATATATAAATATCGATTTCTATGAAGTTACCTAATAAAACGAACATTCAATATTCCAAGGAGTTTATCCAATCCAGGTGATTTATCCTGGATTACCAACTTGCCTTCTTAAAATAGAGCTTTTTGCTGATTCATAGGAACGTGAGGTCTTTCATTTTGTATCTGTTCTTTTGAGGCTTCTGATGGGTTTTGCTCTCACCTTAATTGTTACCCCCACACACGAAAACATAGTACACATAAAGGCTTGGAATGACCTAAACTAAAAAGCACTATCTACAAAAAACTTTCTACTTCCTTGGTTAAGGAGGTGAAAAGAAACATTGCAATCGATTTAAGGTATTTATCCTTCAGCATCTGAGGAGGATAAAGGGCTGCGTCATTTTCATTTAAGTTCCAAGGAGAGCATGACCCACGGGCCTCGAAAGGCCAGCTCGTATCATGCCACGTTAACAGGCATCTCTTCTGTACATGGGATCTGCCACCAACAGTCTCTTTCTAAGTATCAAGACCAAAACTAAGTGAGACTCTTACACTGATTTCATCCTGCCCATTACAGTATCTTTCCAGAGTGACTTTTCGAGAATTACTGTATTATGTCTGCCCTGGAGACATCCGAAGGTCCTGATATATTCCACTGATTTTAGTTAACCTAGTAATTAGTTTACACAGTTTTATGGAGATTTTACTGCTTTGGAGACGACAGTTTTTCTTCTCAAGATGAGTTTGGATAGTCAGTCATTTCATTTCATGGTTTATGAAGGATCTGATATATTGGTTAAAGATCTTCATTTAAGAATAGAGAAAAAATCCTCTTTCATTAAATGAATGCAATTTTGTGTACATTCTCACTTTCTTTTGTTATTGTTTTAACCCATATCCTGCGTGCGATGTTTACGAGGAAAAAGAAAGGGCAGTTTCGATGTATGGCTGAGTCTTATTAAGAATAGCAGGAATTTGGGGCACCTGGGTGGCTCAGTTGGTTCAGCGTCCGACTTCAGCTCAGGTCACAATCTCGCGGTCTGGGAGTTCGAGCCCCGTGTCGGGATCTGTGCTGACAGCTCAGAGCCTGCAGCCTACTCTGGATTCTGTGTCTCCCTCTCTCTGCCCCTCCCCCCCCCAAAATAGTAAACATTAAAAAAAAACAGAACAGCAGTTTTAAATATAAAATGCAGAGAAATGATTTAATAATTTCCAAGGCTTTGAAAATGTTACACATGGATGTATAACAAGTTCATAAAAACCCCACCACGGCTCTGTTAATTCAGGGAACAAATATTTGGTGAGATGTGCCTTCTGTGTTCCTGACACTGTCCCAGGCACTGAGGCATGGCAGTGAAAAATAAAGTCCCTTCTGTCTCAAAGCATACATTCTAGAGGAGAAGAGAAAAAACAAATAAGTGAAGAAAGGTAAGTGAATAATTACAAAGAGAGGAGAAAGAATGATGGAGAGACCAAAAAGAAGCCTCGAGGGTGGAGAAAAATGTAAGAAACTTGAATGAGGTGAGGAAAGAGGCCATGCAAAAATTGGGGGGAAGAAGGTTCCAGAAAAAGGAACTAGACAGCATAAAGGCACTACCCCGAGAAAGAGTTGAATAGTTTTAGGCACGCATTCATAGCATACTGAGTGAATACCTCAAGATTGCCTTAGAACCTGGATTTCATTAATTCATTGACATTAAAAAATGGGGGAAGTTTCCAACCAAGAGGCAGGAACCATAGACCGTCATGTCATCTATGTATATGAGTGTGTGTAAAATTTCTCAGGCCCAACAACAACAACAACAACAACAACAACAAACAAAAAGGACACTTATAGAAACTCTTCTCTCTCTTTTTTAAAAAAGATTTCTGAGACCCAGATAGAATAATCCATGTACAAATTACCTCTCAAAGCATGACAGAGGTTGTACAGCCAGCTTGCAATGTCAGATTCAAGTGTAGATAAAATGCTTTGATATTGAATTTTAGGAAACAGCTTCATAATCATTCACTTTTTTCCTTTCGCAATTAATTTTTGACTTTAGGAATAGAACATGAATATTGTATTATAAAAACAAACAAACACACCTACAGTTAAAGAAAAAAGATTCTCATTGACCCAAGCAATCTTGGTTCCGTCCCTAGCTCCTCGGAGGTAGAACTACCCTGCATACCTATCTTTCCAGAATTTATGGGATGTTCTTAAATATGTTTATATGAGCCCATGGCAAATATATACCATTGTTTTATTGGGGTTTTTTTTCATGCAAATGCCATCACGATGCATTGAATATTCTGAAATGTGATTGTTTTCTCCCAATATGTTGTTGAGAGCCGGCCTCATTGTTACAAAGAGCCTTAACTTATTCCTTTTAACTGTTCTAGAGTACTCCCTCCCAGAGTATATTTACCCATTCCCTTGTGATGGACACTGAGGTTTTTGCCAAGTTTCTATTGCTGCAAACAACGCTTTTAAAGAAACTTACAATGGTTTTAAAGAACATTACACGGGAAATGCACATGAGAAAATGTCGCCCTTATGTAGCTACCTTAACCTGCTACCTTTTCTTGCTAGACTTTCCGTCTTCTTCCCTTCCCTCCTCCTCCACCAGGACAAACATAAACATCACTGAAAGGATGCTCCTTGGCTCCGTGACACCCAGTCCCGACTCTAGGGTCAAATGGACTCGACTTATTAAGGACCACTCATCACCACCAAGCAAAGCAGTTGCAAGATTAGAGGCCATCACACTCCAATCTTTGACTTTCACCCTGCGTTGAAGATGATCCTTCAGGAAAACATGTGGTGAAAAGTAGTTTTGTCCCCTGAGCCAATAGAAAATTGGCCCTTGAGGGGACTTGTAAAGGGATTTTGTGAGCCATGATCAGAACAGCATGGGTTCTGACTAGGCATGGGATTCAGAGTTGTAATAGAAAACATTTATTTGGCTGCAGCTAAACATCCTAACACATGTTAGCATTTGCGGCCAGTATGCTCCCTAATTAAGAATAACGTAAAATCATAGGAAACCCTGTATCTTGTCTTCATCACTTTTCGTGTATCTCTATCCCCGCCGGGTCTTACCTCTCAAGTATAGCTACCACCAAAAAAAAAAAAAACAAAAAAAAAAAAACAAAAAAAAAACCCAGGTTGATTCAAAAGTCCTGTTTTTCCAACCATGAACAGTGGTGTCATTAACAAGATTAATGCACATTCCAGAACTCAACACCAAGCATTTTCTCCTGCTTAAACAAATGCTGCTATTAAAAACTAATTTAAAAAGAAAAAAAACCTAATAAGCGTGCCCCAAATAAAAGACCTGCACCACGTCATTGGTAAGGTGTCGTCTGTAACTGATGGAAAACTTCAAAATTTTTTTTTTAAGTGCCTTCTCTCTAGGGTTGCCTGAACTGTTGGCCATGGTTGTAGATTTTATCATGTTGGACAGATTTCAAGATTAAGGACAGACCAGGATCTGGTTTTCCTCTTAGGTCCTCCTTAAACTCATGCTAATTTCATCTGAAAATATTTAGAGACCTACCTGTGAGTATAAACCATCACTCCCTCATTACACACAACTAGGGATTAGGTGATTGCCACACAGGTAAAGATACATCTAGTTACTTCGAATTAAGCCTAGAATGTGCATGAGTTGCCCTTAGAAAAACTCTCAATTTACCAGTCGGGGTGTAGGCTTTGACCTCACATGGCCGAACTAATTGCTTCCTTTCCCTACCATCAGGCCAAAATTAAAAATTAAGAAACAATCACTCTGGCACATTGTACATTAACTTTCTCCCTCTGGTTTCTACTCGAGTTTTCCCCCGGCTCTGAAATAGACTCTGAAATGACACCACAGAAATAAAACCTGGGCCTGAAAAGTGATCTTGAAACATTTTCCATAGGACTTTGTAATGATTTGCAGAATTATTATACTTTTCTTCAAATGAAACGCACAAGCTCCCGCTGCCCCTTTGCTGAGCAAGGCAGTCCTCTTCGACTTTCCCCCTCCTTCCAAATCTATTTATTGCTTGTTGTTCTTGGCCCATTGTCACTTTCCATTTCTCATGATTAGTTCTTTATGATCGTGTGTTTCCTTTTCTTCTCCCCGCCATGGCTGCCGGCCCAGTTCTCTCCGGGCCCTCGAACTTCCCCTTGCTAATGAAGCAAGGGCTGCCTCCCGCCCTGGTTTTTGCCATCCAGCTGTTTCCTTTTTAAAGTATAAACTCATCTTTATTCAGTGAAGTTCCGGGGCCAACCTGACTCCTTTCACAGAACAGTTGATAATCTCACGGGGGATTAAGAAGGTTTGAAGAGAAAGCCATATCTGAGAAGCTTGGGTGTAGGCAGAAGGAAGGTAAACAGAAACTAAGTTCATTTTTTTTTTTTTTGAAACCTTCTGGAAAAAAAAAGAAAAGAACGAAAAAGGTTTGCCTTAATGTTTTCATCCTTGGGCGGCTCTTGATGGCAAGGTGGTCCTGAGCTTGTCCTCTTGGATGCCCACCCATAACAGCTTCATGGCGTCTTAAACCTCCCGCCATGCCTGCGTCACGGCTTCTGGCCTCTGAGAAAGTAGCCAAGCTAACACCACAAAACTGCATTGTAGGTGATTAGGTGGTGAAGGGTGCCAACCTGAGGGGCAGCCTGCCAAGGCAATTTACTGTAATGCTTTGACTGTGCGAGTAGGTTTAATCCCTCTTCAGTCTCCAGCGTGTCCTTGACATCATGGAAATTGCCAGCAAAGTTAATGTCATCAGATGAACCCTGCTAACTCTTTCAGAGAAGGTTCCCTGAACAAAACAACCTGTTTACTTTATAAGCTTTCGGATCCCCCCCCCAAAATATTTCAAGAAAAATGAATGAGCCCACGGGTATCCTCTTTCAATAGGAGAGTGGCTAATTCTTTTTCTGTATTATAACTGATAAGACCTCATGTGACTGGAGACGTATATTCTACCCAAGCATAAGTTGAATGTATTGTATGAAAGGCCGAGCTGATTAGATAAAGAGGTTTATTTAGCAGCTCAAACAGCTCCGAGTTAAAAAAAAATCTCTTTTAAATCTGAGAAACCCTCCCTTCTCTAAAAATATTTTTTTCTGATACAAAATTTCCAATGGAATCATTTTTCACCAGAAATAGAAAAGAAACAAAAACATTTTTAAAAAAGGAAACAGAAAAAGGATTTGTCATCACAAGAAAAAATATTTTGCGACTGCATGCTGATCGATGTTAAGCGGACTTATCTTGGAAATCATTTTGCAATATATCCCAATATCAAATTGAAACTGACACATGTTCTATGTCAATTGATATGTCAAGTTTTTAAGTATATATCAGGTGATGTAACTCCATCTGAAAATACTTATCAGGTGGATAAAAACCAACATCTCCATTGGAAAGAAATGGGATTACAATAAACCGGTACAGGGTGATTTTTCACAAATCACAGTTGAACCTCACTCTAACTCCATAAGGTAAGGCGCTAGAAAGTTAGGGTCTTTGACGAAAAGCCTCAAATTTTTCCAAGATAAACATTTGCTTTGAACTGAGCTTGCATCAGAATACGCATCCTGGATACTGGCACCACAGGCATGTCTCAGAACACTCTCCTGTCTTAGAAGGAAGAAGGCCTAAGCAGGGAGGGCAGATATTGGCTATGACATCGTTTTCCCCAGTCAGCTCCAGTAAAAATAATTCCAGAATCTCCCCAGGAAGAAAGAGCCTCAGCCATCTCCTTTCCTCATCCATGGTTTTACACCCAGGTTTGATGAGCCCAAGTCCTGTAGACAGGAGTCCTACCAGGAAAAAAAAAAAAAAGGCAGGAAGACATAGGGCCCAAAGCAAGAGACATGCTCAATTGTGAAATTAATACCTGCCCACCATGCCCACCAGTGTCTTAGCCCCAAGTTCTTCCTGAACCTGGTTTCCATTGCCTGTCTGGCCCTTTCATACCCCCTTGGCTGGCTGATTGCCAGCACCTCAAGTTCTGACTCCCAATGCACTTGATCCCAACCACGGGACTCTGAGACGCTCACTGTGCCTGAGACCGATCCTGACATCTGGATTCTGTTTGTCCGTCTGGCACCCATAGAAATACTGGCCCGAGGTTTGCTTTGGCCCTACGTGCCCCCCACCCAACCTCACCATCACGCCGGGAGCCAGACAAGGTATGGAGCCCGGGGGCTATAAGCTCACGGGGGCTGTGCCCAAAGTGTAAGCTCTGAGAAATCAGGCAGGTTAAGAAAAGCTATTATAGGGTACTGATAATCTATTTCCACCCCGAATTTGGACCGCTGTAAATCCAACATACCAAAGTGTGGCAAGAACCCAAGACTGTGTCCCGGGGCCCCTCCTCCAAGGAACGGATCAGGGGAAAGAATTGAACAGATATTCCTCAACTGCCTCTGTGTTATCAACAAAAATGTTTAATTCTCTGTTTTCATTTTGAACATAATCTTGTAAGTATAAATGTGCCACTTAAAGCTGATCTCCTAGGGTGCCTGAGTGGTTCAGTCCGTTAAGCACCTGTCTCTTGATTTCAGCTCAGGTCATGATCTCACGGTTGGTAAGATGGGTTCCCCATCAGACTCTGTGCTAACAGCACGGAGCCTGCTTGGGATTCTCTCTCTCCCTCTCTGTCTGCCCCTCTCCTGCTCATACGTGCACTCTCTGTCTCTCTCAAAATAAATAAACATTATTTAAAAATAAAAATAAAGTAGGGGCGCCTGAGTGGCTCAATCGGTTGAGCATCTGACTTTGGCTCAGGTCATGATCTCGCAGTCCGTGAGTCGAAGGCTGATAATTTTGTTTTCACTCTCTTCTTTTTTTTTAATTTTTAAAAAATGTTTATTTATTTTTGAGAGAGAGAGAGAGACACAGAGCGTACAGAGAGGAGGGGCAGATGGAGAGGGAGACGGAGAATCGGAAGCAGACTCCAGGCTCTGAGCCATCAGCACAGAGCCTGATGCGGAGCCCGAACCCACAAAGTGTGAGATCGCGACCTGAGCCGAAGCTGGACGCTCAACCCACTGGGCCGCCCAAGTGGCCCTCACTATGCCTTTATTTAAAGAAAGACCTGAAAATGGTAAACTGTTCAGGCCCACAAAACCTAGATCCACCGGTAAGTAAATTATGTATTTACGTCAAGGGAAGGTCAAATTCTGTGCGGACCATAGCTTTGCAGGAGTTCAATTAGAGAGAAGTACAAGAAGAATTGCCTTGCACACCACATGGAAATATAGGCAGGCAAAAATCAAAACATCTTCTGCACGCCAGGCAGCACGGTATCCATGCCATGAGTGGGGATTTAACGTTAACAAACCGTCATCCGCCACGTTAAATCAATGTTGTTAATTTGAATGCTGTGTTTGTCGTTCTTGCTTGAACACAATCTGCAAATTGGTTACAGGGTTGGTTGTTTCAGGACCATAAACTTAAGGAGTGTGCCTACGTTCAAGTTTGATTACCTAAGTAATACTAGAATATGAAATAATTTCAATTTAAGAGAAAGCAAGGAAAGGGAGTAGGGGCCTCAGTTCAGAATCCCGACGACAACTACGTAGCCAAAGGATCTAGGATTCCCAGGCACCCCTACCTCTAACATTTCAATCTTGTTTAATCTATTGCTTTGCTGCTACAGAATGAGGCCCTTCCGAAGCAGGAGCGTTTATTTATTCAACACACATTTCTTTCTTTCTTTTTTTTTTTTTTTCTTTTTTGGGAAAGAACGTGAGCAGGGGAGGGGCAGAAAAAGAATCTCTTTTTTTCTTTTTAAGTTTATTTCTTTTGAGAAAGAGAATGAGCATGCATGGGGTAGGGGCAGAGAGAGATAGAGAGAGAATCCCAAGCGGGCTCTGAGCTGTCAGTGCAGAGCCCAATGCTGGGCTCCATCTCGAGAATGGTGAGATCATGCCCTGAGCCAAAATTCCAGAGTTGGACGCTTAACCAACTGAGCCACCCAGGCACCCCAGGGAGGGAGCATCTTAAGCAGGCTTCATGCTCAGTGCCGAGCCAGATACGGGGCTCCGTCTCATGATGGTGAGATCATGACCTGAGCCGAAATCGAGAGTCAGACGCTTAACCAACTGAGCCCCCCAGGTGCCCCAACAAACATTTCTGATCATTTTGTGTGCAGGTCACTGTATTTGAGTCTGAGATGTGGTTATTTGCTATAGCTTCTAAGAAGGATGGGGGTGAGGGCATAACATTCTCAAGGTAAAATCACGCACACCTAAGTAAAACTAACCTCATTTCTGTGATTTTTATAAATGTTTATAGAATTCCAGGCAATGTGTGAAGTCTGGGAAGATGCTTAAAATTATGCTTTCCTTTAAGATTAAAATAACTTTGGGATTTTTTTTTTCTACATAAGTGCCAGAAAATGTTTCATCTTCCATATTCCGATGGGCACGCTCTTCAACCAACTCCCTCTGCAGTTTAACCTCAGAGATACCCTGAGGAAACCAACTAATTTTTAATATTGGGCTAAGCAAAACATAATTAGGAAGGCAAATTTCTGGGGGCGGGGGGAGAATCATCTGGAATATCCCCAAGTCAATTGATGTGATTTTACCACATCTACTGCTTAAGCTTTCCACTCTATTTCTCTCCTTCACAGGTAATCATGAATTGCCTGTAATTAAATAATCCCAGGTAAGTAGCAGCAGGACCGTCCTCCTGAGAATTGCTTCTTGGGTCTCCGTAATAAGCCTAGATCTCTATATACACCACTATTTTTGATACTTGGCATTCTTTCTCTTCTTCATCTGCTTCAAACTTGAGCAGATCTAAGAGCTCTTTCCCTTCGATCTGGAAGGAAGGAAGCTTCTGTTTTATATCTACAACTACATCTGGGCTCAACAGCTGATTTCCAGTACCTTGACCACTTCATCCCCATCCCTCAAGGAATGAGCCCAAAAATGAAAGGTAGTTTGGCTATGGAATATCACAGCTCGACAGAGCCGGTGAGATGAGCTTGTCCAACTGGGTTCAAAGAGGTCACATAAGATTGAAAACATTCCTTTGTCTCCTTGGACAGAAACCTTTTCTTCTTTCCTTTTTATTTTTCATTTTATTTATTTTTAGAGAGAGAGAGAGAGAAAGAGCACAAGTGGGGGAGAAGGGCAGAGGGAGGGAGAGAGAGAATCTTAGGCAGGCTCTGCGTCCGGTGAGTAGCCCAACGCGGGGCTCAATCCCACAACCGTGAGATCATGACCTGAGCCGAAATCAAGAGTCAGATGCTTAACTGACTGAGCCACCCAGGTGCCCCTACTTGGAGACAAACCTTGACAGGGCCTCAGGAGCTGAATGTTTATTTCTACATTTGATTTACCAAATAATTATCGAATCCCCTCTTAGAAAAGGCACTAAAGTAACAACGATGTCATCCAAGGAAATATACTTCTTATTCATATTGTTTGTTTATGGAAGAACATTAATCTTCCAAAAGATGCAATCCTTGATTCTTACCTGTGCAGTAAAAGAATGGCTATAAAAAAGGAAAATTGGGGGCCTGGGTGTCTCAACTGGCTAAGCGTCCAACTCATGATCTCAGCTCAGGTCATGATCTCAAGGTCGTGAGATTGAGCCCCAAGTCAGGCTCTGCACTGACAGCACAGAGCTTACTTGGGATTCTCTCCCTCTCTCTCTACCCTCCCCTCACAATAGATCAATATTTTTAAGTAAAAAAAAATAACAATAATAAAGGAAAATCACCTTGCATTAAAATGCCCTTACAAGACGAATCCTCTGTTTAGATTAAGTCAAATCTTTTACCCTCCCGTAAATCAAGTTTTCACTTGGAATTACTCACCGTCCTCTACCTGATTTACCCAGGGTAAAAATTCAAAGATGCAAAACCAAAAACGTCTTCAGTTTGCCATACAACGTGGAAAAAAACCAGCACTGAGAGTTGGTTATTTGCCCCTTGATTTTACCCTTCGATTTCTTTTTCTGACATGTTTCTATCATTTTCCAACATGTTTCTATCCTCTATCCCACCACTGTGATCCCTTATCTGGGAACAGGAGCAAGGCACAATGTCCAGGGATCACCCTGAATAAAACAAGAGAAAGGGTTTTTGTTTTTGTTTTTAAACAGAGGAGTACAAGTTACAGTTCCAGGATATCTGAATATAAATTAAAATGCAAATGAGAGTCCCCCATTATTCCTTTTTTAAGGATACCAGCCACTTAAAACGTAGATTTAGACATAGATGGTGTGTGTGTGTGTGTGTGTGTGTGTGTGTGTGTGTGATCCCTTCCTCTGACAAGGTCAAAGTGCTTTCATGCTTTCATATATGAATTTAAAACCATGAAATGCCAGTGCAGCAGAGAATAGTATAAGAGGGAGGACACAGAAGCACCTAAAAGCAAAGTCAGAAAGACAGCTAGATTCAGATCTATTTAACCGCTTAGCAGCTCCATGATCTGGGGCAAAAACCTCCCATTATCTGCTTCTCAGAGCACAGTTATCAAAACTCAGTGGCATGAAAGAACCAAAGCATTGTGTTTGGCATAGAATACGTACTCAATAAGTATCATTGCCACATGGAGGGAGGGGATCTGGGGTGTAAGAGATTAGCTGACTTAGAGTCATTTAGCCCCTGTCTGCACCACCTCAGAATAAATGTTTGCCATGCCCAACAAGGGGTCAGGCAATAGCCTGTTTATCTGCATATTAAGCAACTATTATAAATTTATAAATTTTTTTTCCTGAACAGATTCTTTTTAAGCTATATTATCATCTCCCCAAGCCTGCCTTCCTCCTGCAAATGCCCTGACATACACACACATACACACACACACACACACACACACACACACACACGGCACCATTTACCATTTAATTGCCTGGTGGTTTTAACTTCCTGGAGAGACGAACACAGAGCTAAATATAGCTCTATCCTTCCCAACTAGCAAGCCTTTAAAGGAGCTAAATTGCCTTGCTTTTTACTCCCTCCCCAAACTTGATCCCAAGCTTTATAAAAAAGAAAGACTGAGGGCCTCCTACCATAGAATGTTTAGCAATTGACATGTTGTCCACTGTTTGAGAGGTTTTGTGTACTGGTACTTAATCCTTGTTTCGGTTACAACCCCTGTAGGGAAATTTGAGTCCCGTACACGAGTTCTTCATTTATTTCTGAGCCAAGATAATTCTAGGATTACCACTTAGAAAATTGGGAGAACAGACTTCTGTAGAGTTACCAGGCCGACGGTATCGAGAAAAGGAGCATGTGGACTACCTTTTTGGCGACAAGGTTAGGGATAGGTATTGTGGTTAAATCCCATTAGCAACAATCTTACACTCATTAAGTGAACCCTGGATGCTAACGGAGAAGCCTCCCCCCTCCCCCTCCCCATTTCCTCTCCTGCTCCTAAAGGCAGGCCCCTTCAACACAGTGGATTCCTTGCCCAAGAAATGCCTCTCTGGAGTAGATCACAGAGGCTCCCATGCCAAGTAGCTCCAAAGCCAGAACATACTGCGAGGGACACATGCCATTCTCCAAAATTCTACCAGCACACCCCATTCATAGGCCGTCTCTCTCTCTTATTTCTTGGGTGACCTTTACGGTCTGGAAAGTATGCCTTTGTGTTAAGGCAAACACACACTATTCTGCAAGCATCGTTGAAGAATTTAAAGATTCTATTAATCTGATGTCTTAATTGTTACTGAGAAGAGGAAACAGGAGTGCCTTTGTTCCCCCAAATGACCACAGGCTTCTAAAAAAGTGGCCCACGATGGCGGAGTTTGCATCTCAAATTGCAGGCAGCTCCCTGCACAGTGGAACTTTAGTGTAACTAATTCCCAGACGTTAAAAGGGGCAGAGAAAGAGAGTAACGTTGGGTAAGCCCCCAAGCAAGCAGTATGGGTCCACAGTGGAGTTTTTCTCCCACACCTCCGTTTCTCCTGAAGACACTTTTCAAGTAGTGGTTAACAAATGTGCATTTCAAGACTAGAGGAGCCAACCGGGTTAATAAATGGGGGAACCACACACACAGACACACAATGCTGGACAACATGCAACAAAAGAGAAAGAAAAAAATCTCGCAACGGTGAGAAAGAAATAGCAATCAATGTAATTCAAAGAGTACTCTGTGAGCACCTACTATTTAGGAGGCATTGAGAACCCGGACACAGGGGGAAAGAAAGTAAGGTTTAGCTGCTGTCCCCTAAGTGTTTGTTTCCACTAGGAGAGAATACATCAGGTATAGAAATATCTATGACACAGGCTGCCTAGAATCAAGAGGGAGAGAGCGCACCAGCTTGGCTGAGGGAGAGGCATACGGGATTAAAAATAGCTGCATGGAGGGGGGTGGCTTTGGGGTTGGACCTCAAGGACCTGCCAAAACTTGAACTTGACAAAATGGTTGAACATTCTAGTTGAAGAAAAATAAGATGAGCTAAAAGATGGAAGCAGAGAGGTGCGAAGACTTTGGGAGAAACGGTAATATTTTGGATCGAGCGTAGAATGTTTTGGAGCTTGGTGGAAGACGAAATCAGGAAAAAAGTCAGTTGTGGGTGTCTTGAAAAGAAGGGCTTGCACTTAATTCTGGAGATAAGTAGTTACTGATAGTTACTGAGCCCTGAAATAATATGATCAGAGATGATTATCATGGAAAAAAATACAGTAGCAGGCAAAGCTATGCACTCACTCACTCCTTCATTCAACAGACATGAATTTTATACTTACCACGTGCCAATGCCTGGATCAATTTGTTCCAGTCCAGAGGGTTAAATTAGTTAAGTTCGTAACATATATGTTTTAAAAAGCAGGATCTATATAAGACTGGAGAACTTACTGGATGGGACAAATCAGGAAAATGGAAAAATAAGGCGGACCCCGAGGTTTAGGGCCAAAGATAATGGGAGATTGGGGTGGCGGGTACGTGCTGAAATAGAGAAGCCAGGAAGATGCTTTGAAGGGGCAGATAAGGCAGGTTCAGAGGTGGAGATGGTCACGGGGCTGGTATAGGAACTGAGGCATTCCTGACTCGTGTTCTGGACTCCCCTGCAGAGAGTATAGCCAGTAGCTGGGGGAATTGGGAGATCTGGCAGAGGACAGAGAAAGGGGAAAGCCAGGAGTTGGAGGAATGCCCATATTAAAAAAGGAAGGAAGGAAGGAAGGAAGGAAGGAAGGAAGGAAGGAAGGAAGAAGGAAAGAAGGAAAGGAAGGAAGGAAAAGAAAGAAAAAAAGAAGGAAGGAAGGAAGAAAGGAAGGAAGGAAAGGAAAGGAAGGAAGGCGAAAGAAAGAAAGAAAGAAAGAAAGAAAGAAAGAAAGGAAGAAAGAAAAGAAAGAAAGAAGGAAACAGGGCCTTAAAGAGACAGAAGGAACGCCATCTTGAAAGGGGAAGTTGTTTCTAAAATGCTCCAGAAGATGGGAAGGAATGAACAGCGAGCATTTTGCAGTTTGAAACCATTTCTGATGGAAGTTTAAAAGGCCCAGAAGGAATCCATCAAAGCAAGTTTAAAATGTCACACAACCATCCAGGAGATCCCAGGATCCCACTTGGTTGGTGCAATACTGGGAAATGCCCAGAAGTTATATAGCGCATGGGGGTGGTGGGTTTTTCTCCCGTCTGGTCGCCCAGGCGGGGCCACCAAATTACAGTATCCTTTACGGACAAGCCTGCATAATGACTATCAACAGCAGAAGATGTGTTTTCCCCAGGGTTCAACCACTCACTGACCAGAGGTGACAAGTGTCACACACACTGCATGTGCACCTTCCAAGTGTTTCTAGATTTGAAAAGAAGCTGAGTTGGCGGATTTGCTCTTTCTCTCTCTCTCTTTAACATCTAGTATGACAAGGTTTTGAGTCTTTCTGAAGCAAACATTGACAGGAATACAGGAGTTTTGAGTCTTCTCCTCAGGGCGGGACGGAGGCTGAGTCCCGGGCAGAATGAACTCTGCAAAACCCTGTTTGAGGTTGGCAGCGGGAGTGGTACTTGGAATTTATCAAGACAGGCTGGGAGTTGAAAAAAATTGCAGTGCAGGTGCCTTACCTTTCCCTCCACCGGCTACTTTTCCCCCATCGCCTGCCGCCTACGAGTTTATTTACTGAGTCAATTAACAAAAGATAACCTCCCATGGTGCAACCATCAATAAATCAATCGTGTTAATACTATCTTGGAATGTCCCCCACTATTGACTTTCATATTGTTTACATTAGACACTTGAGAAAGCCGGAGCTCTTCAGCCAGCTTGTTTCGGCCGTAATGGATTCTGGAGGGGCCATTAATACATAGAACTCTCTCGACAAAATATTTCAGTTTCTCTGAGGTTCACCTGCTCGCCGAACATTGGCAGGGCCCTCTCCTTTCTCCCGGCTGCAACATCCTACAGATTCTGATGAATACTGAGGAAGGCAAACACTTCTGAGCAGTAATGGAACAGTCACTTTGGGCACACCTACCTCTTTGTGATTTGAATAATCTATTTCCACCCACCCCAGCCCCCCACTGTCAACAACCCTCAACAATCTAGGGAATCAAATTAATCTTCAATTATGTGAAAGAATTTCAGGAACGAACATGGCTCAAGTTACCAAGTAACTTGCTGTTGTGAACAGATTCGTACTGGAAGCAGCCTGAATGCAGGGACTTTTCAAGATCTTTTTCTCCCTCACTTAATAATAAGGGAAATCTTTCCAACCGGTGATAATCTCGCCACAGGGAATCTTTAAAAAAATTTTGAAAGCTAGTTTCAAAACGAATGCCCAGAAGAAATCTCTCTACATGTTCCGCCGGCTATGGAACACAAGGCGAAATATGGTCATTAGAAAGTTGGATCTCACGTTTGGTTTTTGCTTTTAGTACTTCCTCTTGAATGCCATCGAAAATACTTAGATCAGGTTTTCTTTCGGTTAGGAGTCGGGACTCCTCTGCTTCCAGACCAAGGTATTTCGTAAAGGCACTGGATATCCAGGGATTCCAAAGGAAGGGGGGCAGGGAATCCACCAGTCCTAAACCCTCTGAAGGTTCAGATTTCAGTGCTGGCTGCAGACCTGAGCAAAGTTCACTGCTCCCTTTTCACGACATGCTACATACTTTGCAAGTTCCCACTTGCTTCTTAGAGAGGAAAAAATGTGGCCTCTGCGTTCAGGTTGCTAAGGACAAACGGGGCCAATTTAACCATGCATTCCTGCTCTGAAAGATAGGCCAGTTGTTTTTCTCCCCACCCCCCACCGTAAATACCAGAAGCTCTGGGTTCTCCCCACACTCCACAAATACTTTTGCTCCAACTTCGAAGCCCTCTTTCGTCCATGGTGGAAATTCAGTTATTTCATTCAGTTGTTTTTGCTGCCTGCGTCTGACATCTTGACAACACGGAAGATTGTTGGACTGTGTAGCACATCTTCTTATCAGACACTTGGCTTAATTTTTCTCTTGATAATGGTGGGTATTTAAGACGCACGTGACTGTTGGACGATAAAAGAAAACTTTCATGATTCTGTGTCTCTCCCTTTTCTTTTTTTACTTTTTTGTTTTGTTTTGTTTTTACTTTGACCTCGAGATACATATGTCTACTTAAAGGTGTTTTGAAGAGAGAGAAGGAAACAGACAGGGCTTTGAAAGGAAAAACAGACGTCTAATTGGCTGTCTTTTGCAGACCCCTCAGTGACCCTGCACTGAATACCTCTAATGGAGACGTGTGATCTTGAAGCCTCCACCGTGATAAACAAATTCTATCTCTTCAACTTGTTTGGCAGCAGAATTCTTTATTCTCCTCATAAAGGACTTTTTCTGTAAATGAGTAAGGCATTAGCATAGGTACATTCTAGAAGGGGAGAAGATGGCTTTCCAATTTTATAGATATACTACGTTTTTAAAAGGGAATTTGGGTCCCTCATCAATGTAATTCACGTCCGTGTGTCATTTTCCATGATACTATAAAAAGCAGAATTCATTTGCATTCAAAGCCATAGTTGCTAACTCCAAAAAGTTCAGAAAATCAGTTAGGAGGCAACCAGCTTTACTCCTAAAATAAATAACCCTTATGGCATTGTTTTTGTGCAACCTTGGAACTTCCCGTGCTGTGAACCGTTTGGGTGGTCAAGGGGGAAAGTAGTAAGAGTCAATTCAAATTCGTCTGTGCTTCAAAAAACACATGGGATGATGGGAGTTTTTTATTAAGTGATGTGGAAATAGGAGAGGTAGGGAGGGGATATCCCCATTCCTAGTGTTGTCAAAGGGCTGCAAGGGTCACTCACCAGAAAGCTCTGCATTTCACCTCCACCTTAACTTCTTGGGGATGGCTGGGGTCGTCGCCTCCTTTCTTTCCCCCCAGGCTTTTGGAGTTACAGAAAGGTTGAGACCAACGTCACATTCTGGGATTCCAATATG
Source organism: Acinonyx jubatus (assembly GCF_027475565.1). Lineage (NCBI taxonomy): Eukaryota > Metazoa > Chordata > Mammalia > Carnivora > Felidae > Acinonyx > Acinonyx jubatus. The sequence goes on from NC_069386.1 coordinate 14,602,614, forward strand.
TGTAAGAATAAAGACATCCCCAAACAAGGTTTTAAAAATGGGTTAGGCTTTAATATTTAATATTTATTAATGTCATCTGTGAATGTTCAATATAATAGAGGCTATCATTCCAGTTATAGCATATTCTTATGTGGAAATAGTGCGAAAAATTTTGCATTTCAGGCGTGAATGTGGGGCTCATGCCTCCAAACCCATCTCCGTACCAGATCATGCTTATAGACAAAGATCAGCATGGCGTAATGGAAAGAGCACTGGTTGGGGTGCCTGGGTGGCTCAGTTGGTTGGGCAACTGACTTCAGCTCAGGTCATGATCTCACAGGTCGTGGGTTCGAGCCCCACGTCGGGCTCTGTGCTGACAGCTCAGAGCCTGGAGCCTGCCTCAGATTCTGGGTCTGCCCCTCCCCTTCTCACTCTCTGTGGCTCTCTGTCTCTCAATAATAAATAAACGTTAAAAAAATTTTTTTAGAGGGGCGCCTGGATGGCTCAGTCGGTTGAGCGTCCGACTTCGGCTCACGTCATGATCTCGCGGTTCATGGGTTCGAGCCCCGCATCGGGCTCTGTGCTGATGGCTCAGAGCCTGGAGCCTGTCTCAGATTCTGTGTGTGTCTCTCTCTGTGCCCCTCCCCCACTCGCACTCTGTCTCCCTCTGTCTCAAAACTAAATAAACATTTAAAAAAAAAATTTTTTTTTTTTTTAGAAAAGAGCACTGGCCTGGAAGCCATGAGGATCTCATGAGGTTCTATTTTTATCTGAGCCTTGGTTTTCTCATCTAGAAAGGGAATATGTTGCCCCAAGTGGTCCCCCGGGTCTCTTCTGGTGCTCTTTTTGTGACCATGTATTGTGTTTATGACTCCTAGACGTGGGGCCTGTCAGTCCAGCCAGAAATGGAGAAAAACAAGGCGAGGTAATCAGATACCAGTAAAGATAAACAGGCTTAGAAACACACACGTCAGAGACCAAGTAAACAAAGACAACGATGTCGGACGAGAGTTACAACGGGGAGACGGGCAAGTGCCAGTGGACGTCCGCTGTAGCTAACTCTACCTTTGTTGGTCTCCTGACAGGCAGCGGCAATCATGGCGGCTCAGGGCACAGTCCCACAACGTCCATGAGACCCAGACCCGATCTCCCATCACCCCCCCCCCAGCGGTCCAGTTCTTCAGCGTTGCCTAATAGGTGAGTACAGCTCACGGGAAGAATCATGCCCTTGCTTAATGTTTTTGATGTCACTCATTCCCCATCACAAAGCAAAGATCTCTCCTCTCAGTGTCTCCTACGAAGAAAAACATGAAAGCAACACCACTACCAGTCCACCTCCACACAAGTCTTCATGGTGAGTAAGCCCGAGACCCAAGATCAGGAAAGATCAAGTAGAAACAAAACTCTCTTTCCCCTCATGGTGTAGCCTAGCTAACATTAATGATTAAAATATTGTGCTGTTTCATCTCGGATTTCAACAGCGCTTGAGTCCCAGGGTTGAGGCCTCAGGCACTAAATAAAGAGAACACTGATTGTTGGAACTGGAAAGCATCTAAGCATCTATTAGCTCAGCCTACCATGAAAAGTAGGAATTCCTTTAACAAAATCCTCATACATGCCTATCCAGCATCTCAGTGGTAATAGCAGGAACAATGTAATGATGATCATTATTATGATAATGACACTTATTTCATACATACCACGTGACAGACACTGGACTAAGTACCTTGAGTACTGACTACAAATCAGCACTGTTTTTAGGATGTTGTATATACTAACTTCCTGAATCATTGTAATGGCTCTCACGTTATGCAGGAATCGGTGGAAACAGACAGGGGTTAAATAACTTGCACGAGGTCACACAGCTGGACAGAGAGGAGCTGGGGAATTGAAAGAAAAGTCTAGTTCTGGATCCTGTCCCTCTAGCCCTATGGCACCAGTGGGGACAGGGGAGAGAGACAGGGTAAGGACATGGAGTATATTTCAACACTACTTAATAGAAAGATCTTTAGTTCTCTGAGCCAAATCTGCCTCTTTCAATCTTCGTATTGCCCACTAGCCTTAAACAGAGCAATAATTATTCCTTCTTCAGTCTGACAGTCCTTGAGATCAGGGCTTTGCAAACTATGGTCTGATTTTGTGCGGGCCATGAGCTCAGAATGGATTTCAAGTGCTCCTGTTGTTGAAAAAAAACAATCAAAAAGAGAATAATATTTCATGACACATGAAAATACATGAAATTCAAATGTCAGTAGCCACAAATAAAGTTTTATTGGAACACAACCGTGCTTCTTCATTTACACACTGTGACTGCTTTCACTCTACTGCAAGGTCAGAATTAAGTAGCTGCAGCAAAAAACCAGTGGCTCAGTTGGTGAAGCTGCCGACTCTTGATTTCGGCTCAGGTCATGATCTCATCGTTCGTGAGTTTGAGCCCCACATCGGGCTCTTCACTCACAGCACAGAGCCTGTTTTGGATCCTTTGTCTCCCTGTCTCTCCCACCTGCGTGCACATGTGCGTTCTCTCTCTCTCTCTCTCTCTCTCTCTCTCTCTCTCTCAAAAATAAATAAGTGTTAAAAAAAAAAAAGTAGTTGCGACAAAAAACTCTATGGCCCAGCAAATCATAAAATATTTACTCTGTGGGGCACCCGGGTGGCTCAGTTGGTTGAGCGTCCGACTTTGGCTCAGGTCATGATCTCTCAGTTCATGAGTTCCAGCCCTGCATCGGGCTCTGGGTTGACAGCTCCGAGCCCGGAGCCTGCTTTGGATTCTGTGTCTCGGTCTCTCTCTGCCCCTTCCCCACTCATGCTCTGTCTCTGTCTCAAAAAGAAATAAAACGTTAAAAAAAAATTTTTTTTTGAAATATTTACTATCTGACTCATCACCAATAACATTTGCTGACCCCTATGTTAGATACCTGAAGGCAGTTCTCATGTCCATTCTTAAATGTGCTCTTTTTCTATGGTGAATATTTCAAATCCCCTTCCCTCCTCCAAACTCTCCTTGTCTTGAAAGCTATTCCCTGGAATTTCTTTGGTACCGTGTATTTTCTCCTTCTTAAAGCGGCACCCGGTGCTACAATCCCACAATGGAATAGGTCTCAACAACGAAAAGGAATACACTAGCCAGATACCCAGTGGCAAGGATAAATCTCCAAATCTTTATGCTGAGTGACAAAACCTTACCTAAAGAGTTCTTATGATATGATGGCGTATACCTGAAATTCTAAAGCAGGCAAAACTAATCTATGGTGCGGAAAAAAAAGAAACAAATGAACACGAGAGCCAGGGTTGTCTATGGGAGAACAGGCAGGGATTGGTTGGGATGGGCATAAAGGAACTCTCTGGGACAATGGAAATATTCCAGAGTTTGACAGTCATTTGGATCACACAGTTGTAAACACTTGCCACACTAAATCTAAAGAGCGGCTTACAACTTGTACCTGACATTGTATCTGTCACCACCCCCCCCCCAAAAATATTGTCAACGAATATTGAACTCTACTTAATACTCTGCATGCTGGAAGGTTGGGTGGGGGGGAAGGGTATCAACGCCTGCCACTTATTTTGAAACGTGTCCCCAAGTCAACGTGTAAACATCAACGCGATCGCACGGTCGGACAGAAGAACGGACAGATGATGAGGTACGGGACAGAGCAACATGAGTAAAATGTGCAGTGTGGAACCTGGGTGGCGGGCATATGGGTGTTCACTGTCGACTTCTTTCAGCTTCCGCGGTTAAAAACCTTTCATGGTAAATTCTCTTCTTCCAAAGAAAATTTTCATGATCAGATATTGAGGTGGGGGAGGGGTAAAAGTCATGCCTGGTGTGAACCAAAGTACTTCAAGTGTAGCTCAAAGTGACACTATGACGTCCCCTCACCTGGCAGTCATTTTTGTGTTAACTTGTGTCGTCCTTCCAAGCAACTGTCTGGGTTCAAGCGTCCTTGCTTCGTTTCACCCAAAGAAGCGTCTGGGGTATAACTGTTGGGGCTGGTGATGGGAACGTCTTCAAACTTCAAAACTTCAAACTTCAAACTTCTACTAAGTTCACCTCGCGGTAAGAGGCCCCCCCTTAACTTCTGCATCGTTTAAATTCTGGGTCTGGGGGCGCCTGGGTGGCTCAGTCGGTGAAGCGTCCGACTTCGGCTCAGGTCACGATCTCACGGTCCGTGAGTTCGAGCCCCGCGTCGGGCTCTGTGCTGACAGCTCAGAGCCTGGAGCCTTCTTCAGATTCTGTGTCTCCCCCTCTCTCTGAACCTCCCCCGTTCATGCTCTGTCTCTCTGTCTCAAAAATAAATAAACATTAAAAAAAAAAAAGAAAAAAAAATTCTGGGTCTGTAGTTTATTACACAAAGATGCCGAAAATGAAAGGCGCCGAAACCTCCCCCGTGCGACGACGTCCCCGTCAAATTCACTTGGGGAAAACAGCGGAGATGCCACAAGCGGGCTTGCGGGCCTCGTGGAGTTGTAGAAAGAATGTGTTTGATCGTGGCCGGGTTCCTGGCCTCCTGCACCTCGCCGGTAGGTCGGCATATGCGTTTCTCACACCACGGTCCGCTGTCACCCGACAAACGACAGGCTCGCCACTGTTAGAAATACCAGATGAGCATGTGTGCGTGATACAAATTTTAAAAAGTCCTCAAAAATACGCAGCCTAATCTCTGGATCCACTGTTTCCTTAAAGGACCTCTGCAGTGTGCAATCTGCGGGCTGATTCTGTTGCTTTTATGCAAAGCCAATATTAGTAGCAATAACACAAGCATGCTTCGACTATTTAGAGGTCAATTAGCTGGAAAATTCTGCTTTCTGAATGGAAGCTAAGAATCAAGGAAGCAAGCAAGAAAAATCCTGAGGGCGGTCAAATAGCTGCGGGAGCCTCAGGGCACCAGGCTTCCGTACTTACTCCTGGAAGAGTCCCGAAAGCCAACACCCACAGTCCTGTGATACGGATATTGGGAAAACGCTAACAAGTCTGGATTTCCAGCTCCTACCTGACCAGATGTCGCACGTAGACAGGCAGGAAAGCAGCAAAAGTGGGAAGAATTATTACCCACCATGGGAAACTCAAAACAGACTATAATTTGGAAGGATGAATTTACAGGCAAAAGAGGCCTATGTTAATGTATGTTAATACTACCAATAAAAGAGGGGTGCCTGGGTGGCTCAGTCGGTTGAGTGTCCCCCTCTTGATTTTGGCTCAGGTCATGTTCTCAGGGCTCATGAGACAGATCTCCGTATCAGGTTCCGTGCTGACAGCACAGAGCCTGCTTGGGATTCTGTCTCTTCCTCTCTCAAAATAAATAAATAGGGGCGCCTGGGTAGCTCAGTCAGTTAAGCATCAGACTTCGGCTCAGGTCACGATCTCATGGCTCGTGGGTTCGAGCCCCGCATCGGGCCCTGTGCCGACAGCTCAGAGCCCGGAGCCTGCTTCAGATTCTGGGTCTCCCTCTCTCTCTGCTCCTCCCCCGCTCATGCTGCCTCTCTCTGTCTCAAAAAGAAATAAAACATTAAAAAAAATTAAAGAAAAAGAATAGTTCCATAAGATATTAAAGAGGATCTTTAAAAAACAGAATTAAAAAAGGGGAGGGGCTATTACAGACACATTCAGGAAATGTTGGCCTAGTAGTTAAGGCTGACACGTTTCTATTAGGATTCTAGCCATTTCTGAAAAGAAAGAACATTGGGTTTTATTGTGGGGTGTTTTGTGTTTTTTTTTTTTTGGTGTTTGCTTTTTGGTTTGGGGGTTGTTTTTTTTGTTTCGTTTTGTTTTTTTCCCTTCCTCTTCCCACTCCACGCCTTTTTTTTTTTTTTCCTCGTATTTTGGCCGAAACCTAGTGATGCAATTCTCTGTTCTCATCATAATGATGTCCAAGGGTCTGCCCGCATCTTCTGGTCTAGGCGTGGCTCTGATTCTCTCACACAGGTGTTTCCTCTCCTGCCCCCACCCTTGACAATTCCCTTTGCACAAAAATCTGTTTCGTACAAATTCCAGGCACCGTTTCTAGCTTCTGAGAACACCTTCTAAATCGTCCACATGATCGCTTTCCTCTCCGCTTCCTTCCCTTGGCACTCCCTAGTTTGTTTCACCCTCTGTTTCTTCTCCAAACCGCGTGCCAACATTTTACGCGCAGAAGCCACTTTTCGGTGCCTCCTGTATTTCCTCTCTCGCCTAGTGGTTTTGCACCCGTTTTTCTTTTTTCTGCTTTTGCTCTCCTCCGCGACGTTTATTTCATATCCCGAATCTCCACGCTCTCTCCTCTTCTGCTGAATCGAAAGCTTGAAATGGACAACCCCTAAAACTCTCCCTTTCCTTCCGCTGTACCATCCCCGCCATCTGGCCCCTGAACATGGATTTCTCCAGAGTGAGCCCAGCAGCCTGCACAGCGTCAACGGATATTCTATTCCTCCCCTTCTCTGGGCTGTCACCTTGACAGATAGCGCCCACCCATCTGTCGGCATCGAACTACAAACCGACAGACCCGTGTTCAGTCTTGAAATCTGCCTCTTATTCAATGTCTCTCGGCCTCCGTTTCCACATCTATAAAATGGACCTATATAATACCCATCCTGTCTCTAATGTCTCTAATTCTCGGGTCTGATCTATCTGACGGGGTTGGGTAGGGCCAATGAGGCCATGTTTCTACAACCTCTTCATTGGTTGTAGACTGTGATTGCTTTATTCTTTCACTTGGGAACTCCCGTTCCTATTGAAGTCCTGGGAGTAGAGCCTCATTTTCTTTTACCGTCTTAATTTCTTCTTGGTCTAACGGGTATGTGCTCAGGCCCCCCCTTACCACCACCCAATTCGCCAGCTGAGATGAAATTCACTTCCGGCACCACTGTTTTATCAGAACAAGGGTTGTCAATAGGGAGCCCGACGGGAGAGGGGTTACGTGAGCCTCAGATTCTCTGGCCGAAGAGCCGGCCCCATCACTTGCTAGATGTGGGAAATTGAGAACGTCCGCTAGGCTTTATTTCCTCAGTTTTCTCATCTTTCAAATGGGGGTAGCAGCGACCATGTCCGGTAGGGCAGGTGGCTGTGATACTGAGGCACAGTCAGAGGCCACAGGCCGTGCCTAGCACATGGTAAGCTCTCAGTGACGCGTGCCTCTCAGTTATTTGTCATTACCTGCCTTTTCTGCCCTGCCTTCTCCGTCGTAGGTCCCTTTTATTCTCCGTTTCCTTCTGCCTCACCTCTCTGCCTGTCACTCCCCTGGCAGCGGGCACTGCCCCCCCCCCCCCCCACACACTTTCCGTGAAATCTCAGGGGAAGAGTTCAGACTTTGAAGCCTCCCAAAGGTCCTCTCCTCCTCCGGATTCTTTTCTGGCATCCTCCCCGTGTTTTCACTGTCCTCCTGATTAGAGAGTATGTCAGCAAGGCAGGATAATTTACTGATATATTAATTTGTGCTCCTATCTCAGCCTTTGCTGGCTCTCTGCTCTACAGAGGAAGCCAGGCCCCTCTGTGCCCCTGCCTCGGGGGAGGTCCGTGTTGAGAGGACAAAGGGAAGGCACCTGGCTTTTGTTTCGCCAGAGCCGCACGCTCTGGAGGGAGATCGTGCCAGCCAAGAGGAAGAGAGGGAAAGGCCAGGAACTGTGAATGGAGAGAGAGAGAGAGAGAGAGAGGAAGGGAAGGAGGGAAGAGGAGACGACCAGGCTCCTAGCAAGACTGTGGTCCCCATCTGCAGCTGCCCCCCACCCCGGGGAAGCAGCTAGGCCACAAAGAGGGTGGCTTTAAGTCATGTCTCGATAACTAGCCACTAGGAACAGGCCGAGAGGCTCAGCAAACATTCCACCAACTGTTCCCTTCACTCAGCGTGCCCATGGGTAGCAGAGCCACAGCACTAGGAAGCCCATGGGGCATCTGGGTGGCTGGGTCAGTTAAGCCTCCAACTTGGACTCAGGTCATGATCTCGACGTGGGTGAGTTCGAGCCCCGCGTCAGGCTCTCTGCTGACAGCACCGAGCCTGCTTCAGATCCTCTGCTCCCCTCTCTCTCTGCCTCTCTCTCTCTCTCTCTCAAAAACAAATAAACATAAAAAACAAACCAACGAAGAAAGAAATAAGGACGCTCGTGCAGGCCAGGACGGCGGCGACCAGAGGAGAGAGTGACAGAGTGAAAGGACACAATGCCTGTGGCCCTCTCAGACTGTTCCGGGATCTTCACAAGCGTGAGAGCTGTTGCTCCCCAAGACGCAGATGGGGAAGCTGGCTGATGCACAGAGAGGTCAAGCAACGTATCCAAAATCACACAGCTGGACACGGTGAAGCCAGGGGCCTAATTCAGGTAGAAATACTAAAAGAGGCCACCACCAAAACAACAAGCAACCACAAAAAAGGCCCCCAACGCATCGCGGAATGTGAAGACTGAAATGCTGCGCAGACCACAAAACAACAACACTGAAGCCGAAATCAGGAGATAATCTGCGTGCCACGGGAAGTGGGGGCGGGGGGATAGGGAGGGCCAAGGAAAGGCCTGGAAGAGCGGACCCACTTGTTTTTCTGCAAAGGGCCCGGGCATCAATGGCTCTGTGGCTCCTGCCGAACTGCATTCCGACGATGGAAATACTGTCTTCATTAAGATCAAGCAGCAGCACACGCGGTCAGAACATAGAGTCAAGTCAAGGGCGTCCGGAACTCGCCCTCGTCCCCTCCGGTTACCCCGTCCGTGTACGTCATTTAACCGTGCCGAGCCTGGCTCTCACCTGTAAGATGAAGACAAAGAAATCCCCTAGCTCAGCAGTTCTCATCGTGGAGGCACGGGGCAGTAAGCAGAAAGTTATTATTAATTATTGTTATCATTCCACCGGCTAGTCCTGCTCAGTCCCACAGCTGCCCAGATGTTGAGCATCCTTGAATGTCAGACATTGCGCTGGGCGTTGAGGAGTCCCGGCCCTCAAGCCAGCCGGGATCTCATTGGAACAGAGACCTATGAGGGGGCCCTTCCAGTGCAAGGTGGTGAGTGCTATACATAGGATAATGCCAGGATCCACCTGGGGGGGGCCCAGGGCCAGAGCCCCTAAGGAGACCGCAGGGTGGGAAGGAGGACGGGTTTCCTGCAGAAGTTAATGGCCTGGAGACATTCACAACTTCACAAACAACAGTAACCTCTGTCTCACAGCGGGCGAGGAACCTCCCCACTCCCCATCCACCCTTCTGAAAGGCTCCTGGGGCCCAAGCCCACTCCGGATCCTGCTCCAGCAGTTAATCTGAGTTTTGAGCTACACAGAGCTTGCATCATCCTGGGCCCCGGACCAAGCCAACAGCGGGGAAGCCAAGACAGCTCAGAGCTGCCGGCACATTCCATAAACCCAAATTTCCAGTGTTGCCTCGAAGAAGACGTGCGAGGGAAAATCTGCATGTGTCAATGAAGCTCGTTGACCAGGTGACCTAAAGAGGAAACGTAAATGTGGGATTCGGACTGGCAAAGTTCAAAGCCTCCGAGTTTGATACCCAGATAGAGATCGGTAAGCTATTAAGAGTAGTCGGCTTCCAAAATCCAGAGGTCGTGAAGAAATGCCCGCTTTGCACCTCAGAGGGACGACCAACAGCACCGAACAGCAGTCTCAGGGAAATGCTCTGCTCAGTTCCCAGCGCAAGATGTACCCGTTCAACGAGATGGAGAATGAACTCAACTGTCCCACTTCCCTATCATGTCAAAAATCCCTAAGACACATTCCGTCTCCAAGGGAAATGATGTGTTTGGGGACCATTTATCCCCCCGCTCTGGATGCAGGAGACTGACAGGAAGTCAAGTCCTCACCTTGACTTCCAACGGCTTTTCAACTCACGTCATCATAGACGTAGCATAAAACCACGGTCCCCCCCTCCCCCGTTTTCCTTGGAAGTCTGTGTTTTGTGCGGGCACCACGATCGAGTCCGCTTGTCTATTTGAGGACACTAGAGGCTCTAAGTCACAACACCCCGCGTATAGCCCATCTATCTATTTATTCCGGAACTCACTGGGAAAGACAAGCTGAGTTATCATTTAGCCAAGAAAACCTGAGCGGCATTTATGTGCGTGAAGTTCAGCACAACCGTCCGACACAGACACAGGCTTGAAGAAAACGCATTACACAGTCTACGCAAATCCCCTCACCGCCCCGGCGGCTGGAGCCCCATGAATGGTCTCCGCGCTGGAGAGCGGAGTTCTAGAATGCTTATCTTCTCCCCAGCCCCCATCCCAACCCTCAAAGATTACGAACACAATCGCTTGTGACAGATTGCTCCCCAGTCTTCTGCCTTAAATTCTAGATGATAAATTCAACACGAAGTGACAGTCACAGCAAGTGTGCAGGGCTGTATCTAAAAAAACTAATTTTACTGAAGTTAGAACTCAGTGAACGAGAAAATGTGAATGTACACCTAGGGCATATCTCAAAACTTTAATCTCTAGGAATGCCATAATGGTTATTTATGGCCGGGATGATATTAATATTTTAAAACATTTCAATAAAGAAGCACCGTGAGACTTTCAAATTGTATTGTTATGCAAAGATAATAATATTTCAATGGGTCCTTCCCTGTGCTGGTATGTTAATGGAGCAAAGCAAAAAAAGAAAGAAAGAAAGAAAGAAAGAAAGAAAGAAAGAAAGAAAGAAAAGAGAATTGGGTTCCATTCCCCAGGACCGGTTGAGAGTCCCTTCCTTGGTTTCCTCTCTGCTAAAGCACAGAGGCAGAAGAACTTCTTTTTCTTATGAATTTCTGCCCCACCCTCACCGCCCCCACCCCAGGCCAGGGATCTTTGCATTTGCAAAAAGGAAAGGTCCGCGTCTTCATTCTCTCTCTTTTTAAAATTCTTCTAACATTTTTATTTATTTCTGAGAGGCTGAGAGAGACAGAGGATGAGCAGGGGAGGGGCAGAGACAGAGAGGGAGACACAGAATCTGCGGCAGGCTCTGGGCTCTGAGCTGTCAAGCACAGAGCCTGACGTGGGACTCGAACCCACGAACCATGAGACCACGACCTAAGCCAAAGTCCGACACATAACTAACTGAGCCACCCAGGCACCCCTGTGTCTTTAATCCTCTTCAATCAAAAGCTCTTGTCTTTTCTTTCATGTATGTAAAGATTACATTTACGTTGCCTCCTGCTATTTTCCTCTGTGAAGGAGTTGCTGGAAAAAAAAAAAAGATTGACTTTTACAGCCAAGAGAGAGGTACAAAATTGCAAAGGTCATCAATGAGTAAACAGATATTAATGGTTAGCCGGATACCTGGTACATAAACAGGTCACATTAATAATTAACACCAGGAAAAACTTAGCACTTTCAACCAAGCTCAGGAAAGTAGGTGTCAGAAACACCAGCTCCAACCCCCCCCCCCCCCGCCCCCGCCGGAATGAGAAAAACCCAGCGATTTCTGGTTGCTAGAGAGTGAAAAATTACCGGTCCATGTTTACATTTCTCATATTCACACCCAAAAACCAGTTTTGAGAGGGTCACGATAAGGAGTGGGATCATGGGGAAAACTTCCGGGGGACCATTGATTCGAAAAGTTACACTCAGCCCATCACTGACTGTGCCCTTGCATTCCTTCCATAGTAGTCTATAAAACTGATCAAGAAATTGACTTTTTCACTAAGCTAGACAGGCTCTCAAAGTAACAGCTCTGTCCGTTATTAGGCCCGTGTGTTCTGTTAAAACTTCTGAGCGGAAAGGGTTTTGCATGTGATGATTGGCATTTACCTCTATTTTTTTTTGAAGACATTTTTCCAAGGTTCACAGAAAAATTGAGAGGAAGGTATAGAGATTTCCATATATCTCCTGCCTCAACACGTAGCCTGCCCCACTTCAACATCCCCCACCTGAGTGGTACATTGGCTACGGCTGATGCATCTACGTTGACACATCGTTATCGCCCAGAGTTTATAGTTTACATTTGGGTTTGCTCTTGGTGTTGCACATTCTATGGGTTTGGACAAATATGTGATGATATGTATCCATCATTATAGTATCATATGGAGTGTTTTCACTGCCCTACAAATCTTCTGTGTTCTGCAGATACGTTCATCCTTCCAATCTCCAATGCCTGGTAATCACTGACCTTTTGACTCTCTCCAGAGTTTTGCCTTTTCCAGAATGTCATATACTTGGAATCATACAGCATGTAGCCTTAAGGATTGGCTTCTTTCACTTGGTAATATGCATTTAAGGTCCCTCCTTGTCTCCTCATAGCTGGATAGTTCATCACCGTTAATGCGGAATAGCATTCCATTGTATGGGTCCATCATTCCATTGTATGGGTCCATCATTCCATTGTATGGATACGCCATGGGTTAACCCTTGGACTACTGAAGGACAACTTGGTTGCTTCCAAGTTTTAGCATTTATAAACAAAGCTGCTGTAAACATCCGTGTGTAATTTTTGGTGTGGATATAAGTTTCATTTTTTTTAATTGGGAAATGCCAAGCCCGAGCTGCAATCATGAAGCCAAAGGTGGCGGGGTGGTTAGAGGGAGGCAGGGAGGCTTCAGGAATGAGATGGCCTCCCAGGACCGTAAGGAACAGGGAATGAATGTGCCTTCGCCCCACAGACTGTTATCCTATGAGTCCATGGCATCACATTTTTTTTTCAAGGAAACCAGATTTCATGTGAAATTTCTAGGTTTCTGGACTTTTAGATGTTGACAATTCTTTGAAACCTTCCTTAGCCCAAACAACACCCATTTACCACAGGCCACACTAGCCTAAATACTTTGTCTGAATTTGGGGCACCTGGGTGGCTCCATTGGTAAGCATCCAGCTCTCGATTTCAGCTCAGGTTCTGATCTCATGGTTTGTGGGTTCGAGCCCCCCATTGGCCTCTGCACTGACAGTATGGAGCCTGCTTGGGATTCTCTCTCCATCTCTCTCTCTGCCCCTCTCCTGCTCACACACTGTCTCTCTCTCTCTTTCTCTTTCTTAAAATAAATAAACATGAAAAAAAGTTTAAAAAAATAAGATAAACCCTTTATCTAAATTTAAAATAAATAAATAAACACAAATCTCTGGAAATTTACTGAGAAGAGCATCTTTCAAATTTATTACAGTCTCTCCTCTCCTTCAAACATACTGTTCTCTATAAAAATATTTCTTTAAACAGAAAACTAATAAAATAAGACAATAGACTTCACAGAAAACTGATACATCTGTCAGGACCTAAACCTTACTCTCAGAACCTGTGAATAAAAGTCAAATGAGATACTTTTATACACAGAGCCTAATGCTTTACAGATGAGTGAGTAGCACCGCTTTCAAATATAACGTGAAAAAACCAATTTTTAAATAAATGTGTAGTTTGACCATCGAGCCCACAGGAGATATTGTGACGTAGCCAACCTGAAAATCAAATTATTTAAGGTTGGTTATACTAATAACAGCCTCTAACCAACTGCTAAGGTTGACTATAAAACCAGACTTGCCAAAAGCAGCAAACGAGATAGGTTCGAGAAGAAGTGGTAAGAAAATCGGGTAAGGTAGAGGGCGCGTTTACTAGTGACATGTGAGGTAAACTTGCACATGAACTGCAGAGGCTGCCCCGGCTCTTGTTCCTGAACAGGTTGTGGAAGGACACGGGTGTCCATCTAATGGTGTCTGTCCCTGCTTCACCACAGCCCCGCCCCCTCCGTGGTTTCTCCTCACCGTCGACAGGTGACCCCATGTGCCATGCTTTCTCATCTCTCCCCACCTCTCTTAGCCTGAAGCCTTAGCCACATCACCCTCACTTTCGACAGAGGCGATTCCTTATTTGTCCCAGAAAACTCAGCTAAATTCAAGTGTCTTCTCTTCCGGAAAACCTCACCTCCCCCCCTCTGTCCAGGGTTCCTCTCTCTCTCTCTCTCTCTGCGTTCTAACTGTCTCAGCATCCGCTGCTGCACTACCATCACAGGGAACCATGGGTGTCTGTACGTCCCCACCAGACCATGAACTCGTGAAAGGCAAGGGCTACCAAGTTCAAGCTTTGAACCCCTACCACCTAACCCTGTGTGTGGAAAGCAGCACATGAATGTTGAATGAATGTATAGATGAATGGAATGAATGGACCCTAGAGGAAAACCCTTGGAAAAAAGACCCTGATAAGTCGGATGTTACTAAGTGATTTTGCTACAGCTTTCTTTCTTGGTCCAAATCTCTGCACGTGTTCACGGCAACGCCATTTATGGCAGCCAGTTGTATTTTAAAGGATCTTACGAATCTGATCAATTGCAGCAATAAAGGATCCAAAACTTCAGTTCTTCAGCTCCCCCATCTGTAAAATGGAGGTGATGATGTCTGCCCCGCTAGGCTCAGAGGGTGGTTGAGGAGACGACCTGAACTGATGTATGGGACCATGTGCAAAAAGAATCACCCTACGAGTGACAAAGCCCCAACTGCAATCTGGAGTAGGTGGTCAACTCTCCTCCACTCATCTCATTCTGACTCCGTTAAAATTCCCTACCTACTGTCTATGGCCCCCTCTGCTTATGAGCAAGGACTCTGTCTCTAACCTTGGGATTCTCAGGCTCACTCAGGAGGACACCCAGCACGTAACAAGGGCTCACTAAACGCTTCTAATAGAATGACGCGCATCACAGATAGGATCATTTCATTCATTCAAACTGTGCTAGACAATATGCAACAAGACAGAATAGGAAAGAAAAGAAGGAAGATAGAAATTATTGACAGGCCACCATTTACCGGGCACTCTATATACCAGATTTTGCTTACTGATTGTAGAGAATGTTGTCCTTATTTGACATGGGGACAATCTGAGTCTCGGTCAGGTGGGTACCATGCCAGGGGGTACACAGTTGTCACCCCGGCTTGAACCCATACACCACACTACCTTCCCACGAGTGCCTTGAGCTCAGAGTTCTCCAGAACATCTGATGTCACAGAACCAATGACTTCCAGAGGAGAATGAAAGCTCAGGGAGCATCTAGTCCAACCCTGGACCATAAAGCACAAAACTGAAGTTCAAAGGGGAGTATGGCCCAGGCCACGAAGACTGTAAAGAAAGACAGTCATGAAAAACACTAGTATGTTTCACATTCACATGGTACGTCCTATCAATATACTATTTTTATTAAATTTACAAGTATATGTATAGATCATGAGACTTTGAAAATTAGTCTACTTTCTTGAGTCTCATATACCTTTATGAAAATAACGTGTATTTGACGTTCACACAGAAGTAATCTTGGGTTAAATCTTAATGTTTTTTTTCTTTCCTGACAAAATTCCACGGACCTCTCTCTAGAAGAATAAACTAAGACTATTGACTAAAAACCCCAGCAGAGAAAGCATAACTCCACAGAAAATGGCCTCCTAACCAACAATTAAAATCATAATGAAATACTGGGGGTGGGGGGGGGGCGGAAAAAAGGCAAAGGTGTCCTCTCCTTCCGAAATCAAAGGAAAAAGTAAAAGAAAATAAATTTCCCATGAAAACTGCCCCAGTCATCTTTAAAAAGCTTTCCCAAATTCCAAGTGGCTCTGTTAGCAGCCATACTTAATGCATGAGGTCGTCATGTAAGAATAAATCTTTACGTAATTCCAAACAAGGACTCTTCAGTAAATAGTTGAAATTAAGGGGGGGGGGGGCAGTTACAGTCATCTGGTTTCCATTAGGATGATAAAATAGTTCACTTGAAACCTTTTACAAGATGCTTTGTTACTGGGAGGTGTCCGCACATATCACTCCATCACTGGCCATTTGACACAACATAAAAGGCTTCAAAAGCCATGTTAGGCCTCTTAATCAAAAACTAATTGTAATAGATATTGGGGAGTGTTAACACGGTGACCGCTAGGTTGTAGCTGTGGTGTGGAAGCCGCAGCGAACATTAAACACAACCCCGAGTTGATAGGCCTTATCTCCATTTCAGAGCTAAGTGCTAAGTACCACGGGCCAGTATCTCCTCGCTATGGCTTTGTACTACTTTTGCAGTTAATTGCCCCGCAAGGCTTCATCTTCTTAATGAAATTTATGGCATTGTCAGAGAACCCAGTAGATACTGCTGTAGTTTAGGCCACTTTACAGAAAACAGAGACATAAACAGAGAGGAAAAGAAAATACATACTCGGAGCCTAATGTGTCCGCAGCCCTCACGGAGGGAAGAGACGCCCCGGCCAGGAGGGAGGGCTTGCCAACGCATTAACTCTTTCAGGCCCATAATGGAATGTTCATACCGTGCCCTTGAAGGGAAGGCTAATAACTAGCATACTAGAACCCACGGCAGGCATTCGATAAATCCTTAATATTCAGCCTTACAAGACTTGATCTCAGATGGACGGGGGCCCATACTCTGTGGATAGCCAGTTATGTCAACCTGGCAAAGGAGAATTTCAAGTTAAAGACCAAGTGTGATTTTGGATCTTGGATTGGATGCTAGAAAAGGGGGGAAAAAAAAATATATATATAGGGGAAAATGTGAAATCTGATGAAGCCTGGAGTTCAGTTAATGGTTTTATACTTTATATATACACATGCAGCTACCTTCTTAGTATCAGGATTAGTATCAGGATTAGCATTATGGAAAAGGTTAACATTAGGGCAGGCTGGGTGAAGGGTGTGTAGGACTTCTCTGGACTATCTCTGAATTCTTCTGCAGCTCTAAGAGTCTTTCACAATAAAAAGGTCTTGGGGGGGGGGGCACCTGGGTGGCTCAGTTGGTTAAGCATTCGATTCGATTTCGGCTCAGATCGTGATCTCATGGTTGTGAGATCGAGCCCCACATCGGGCTCTGTGATGGTGCTGTGGAGCCTACTTGGTTTTCTCTCTCTCTCTCTCTCTCTCTCTCTCTCTCTCTCTGTCCCTCTCCCTCTGTCTCTAGCTCTCAAAATAAATAAACGTTTAAAAAAACAGGTCTTGAAAGCAGTAGCAACTCCAATAATCAAGATACAAAACCATATTCTTTAAAAGCATCTGAGGGGAGCCTGGGTGGCTCAGTCAGTTAAGCAGTGACTTCGGCTCAGGTCATGCTCTCATGGTTCGTGGGTTCAAACCCTGCATCGGGCTCTGTGCTGACAGCACGGAGCCTGAAGCCTGCTGCAGATTCTGCGTCTCCCTCTCTGTCTGTCCCTCCCCTGCTCACACTCTGTCTCTCTCTCTCAAAAATGAATGAACATTTAAAAAGTTTTAAAAGAAAAAGAGCATATGAAATGGAACAAAAAAAAATACGTTACCTTCATCCACTGGCCAATAGGTTTTCTAACCCGTGCCCACTCGGTTTTCTCCATCTTCCTCCGGTGACAATTTCATGTGTAGTTCCACAAAACTCTATTTGAATCTCTGCTTTTATATCTTTTGCGCTTTCCATTAGCTACTCACGCACAAATTCTTCCACTATTGAGCTCTCAGAGGAAAAGGACGGTGCCTTGTTTATCCTGTACCCTCAGAGTTATTTATTTGAAACCATTTGAGCATAGATCCACAGAAAGAACAGTCTTTAACAGAAATTACCATGATCTCATCCCAAAGAGTTATTATATAAATTAGATTGGATTGACTGCTTTAAAAATGTCCAGAATAGGGGTGCCTGGTGGTAGAGCACGTGACTCTTGATATTGGGGTCTTGAGTTTAAGCCCCACATTGGGTGTAGAGAATACTTAAAAAAAAGAAATGAAGTTTTGGGGTGCCTGGCTGGCTCAGTTGGAAGAGCGTTCAACTCTTGATCTTGGGGTTGGGAGTTCGAACATCATCTTGGGTGCCCGGCTGGCTCAGTTGGAAGAGCGTTCAACTCTTGATCTTGGGGTTGGGAGTTCGAGCACCATCTTTGGTGTAGAGATTACTTAAAAATACAATTTTTTTTAAAAGTGCCCTAAATAACAAAGGCCAATATGTGGTAGAATTTATTTCTCTCCCGTATCAGAGTGGTTCAGAAGGTTCTGTTTCTCAAGATGGTCCAGCAGCCCAGCTCCCTTCCATTTTATTTTCTGTCATGCCCTAGGGCATGGCCCATTTATTTTCATGCCCATGATTCATGACTCATGATTGCTCTTGACGGCCATTCCAAGAGGGCTCCCCACTCTCATGCTCACATTTCAGCCCACCTAAGATGGGAAGGATGAAGTCGAGGGCCAGCAGCTTCCTTTTAAGAGCACAACAGAGCAGTTTCGCAAAACATTTCATTCTTAGACGATAGGCCAGAATTTGTTCAAATGGCTGCACCTACTTGCAAGGGCAGCTGGGAAACATAGTCCAGTTAAATGGCTTTATGACCAAAACTAGGAGAAATGGGAAGAAACTGGATATTAGAGGACAATTCTGAATCCCTGCCACAGTTCTTTTATCTTATAGAAATTTACCTAACAAGATATTTATTCTTTTTCTTACAAAAGTTAATTTTAGAAAGCACATTAGTATTTTGTGTGACAGTATTACTGAGAGATCATTCACGTACCATAAAATGTATCCTTTTCAAGTGTACAATTCTGTGGTTTTCCATATATTCACAGAGTTGTACGATCATCACCACGATTTCAGAACATTTTCATCACCTCCCCAACTCCCCATCTCCCCACCTCTATCAAAAACTAGTCCAACTTCTGCCTTTATGCATTTGCGTAGTTTGGATATGTCATATAAAGGGAATCATACGCTATGTGGCATGTTCCTTTAGTGTGACATATCTGTCTATGCTGCAACATGTATTAACACTTCATTCCTTTTTGTGATAATATTCCATTGTATGGATATACCACATTTTGTTGATCCAATCATCCATTGATGGTTCTCTGGGTTGCTTTCACTTTTTGGCTCTTATGATTAATGCTGCTAAGAATATTCCTGAAGAAATGTTTGTGTGGACATATGTTTTCAGTTCTGCTGGGTATGCATGTAAGCATGCTGGGTCTGATGGTAACTCTTATGTCTAACATGTTGAGAAATTGTCAGTCTGATTCATGATTCTGCAAACAATGCACAAGGATTCCAATTTCTCAACTTTCTCACCAACACTTGCTCTTGTCTGCCTTCTTGTATTTTAGCTACACTCGTGGGTGAGAAGTGAAATTTCACTATGGTTTTGATTTGTATTTTTCTATGATATTGACCATCTTTTCATGGGCTTATTGGCTATTTGTATATCGTCTTTAGAGAAATGTCCATTCAAACCCTCTGCCCCTTTTTAATTGGATCCGTGATCTGTCTAGTGACCTGTATATTCTGGATGTAAGTCCCTTATACATGATTTGAAAATATTTTCTCCTATTCCGCAGGTTGGGTTTTCACTTTCTTGATGGTGATTTGTGAAGTGTAAAGGCTTTTAAAAAAAAACCTTTAATAAAGTCTAACTTGCCCTTATTTTTTTTTGTTTGTTTGTTTCATATCTAGGAAACCATTGTCTAATTCAGTTCTGTAGTCTTCTCTCTTTCCTTTTAGGACCATGATCCACCTTCAGTTAATTTGGGGATATGGTTGTGGGGGAGGGGATCCAACTTCATCCTTTTTTTTTTTTTAATGTTTTCTTTATTTATTTTGAGAGTGAGAGAGATAGAGAGTGATCAGGGGAGGGGCAGAGAGAGAGGAAGACAGAGAATCACAAGCAGGCTCCGAGCTGTCAGCACAGAGCCCCATGTGGGGCTTGACCTCACAAATTGTGAGATCATGACCTGAGCCTAAATCAAGAGTCAGACACTTAACCAACTGAGCCACCCTGGCACCCCCCCCCCCAACTTCATTCTTGCATATGTATTCCCAGTTGTGCTAGCACCAATTTTTGGAAAGATTCTTCTTTGTTCCATTGAATCATGTTGGTTTCCTTGCCAAAGGTCAGTGAACTGTATGTGTTAGGATTTATTTCTGGATTTTCAATTCTATTCCATTGATCTAACTAATTGTCTATCCTTATTCCAGAACCACAGTCTTCATTAATGGTACTTCACACTAAGTTTCAAATTGGGAAATGTGAGTGCTAACTTTCTTCTTTTTAAAAAATCATTTGGCTATTCTGAGTCCCTTGCATTTCTGTTTAAATTTTAAGAACACCTTGTCAATTAACGTAACATAAAAAAAGCAAAAAACAAAAAGCAAACAAAAAAGGCAGCAGGGATTTTGAATGGAATTTGTTGAATCTGTAGACCATCTGGGAAGTGTTACTATTTGAACAATATTGTCTTCCAATCCATGAACATGGCATGCCTTTCCAACTATTTAGATCTTCTTTAATTTCTTCCAGTGAGATTTGGTAGTTTTTAGCATATAAGTCTTGTACATCTTTTGTTAAATTTATTTCTTAATATTTTATTCTTTTTGGCACTATTAAGAATGGAATTTTCATTACTAGTTTCATTACCAGTGCATAGAAACACAGTTGATTTTTGTCTATTGACCTTATATTTTGCAAAACTCACCTATTAGCTCTAGTATTTTTTAGTGGATTCTTTCGGATTTTCTGTAAACAAGATCAGTCATCTTCAAATAGAAATAGTTTTATTTCCAACTATTGCTGTTAAATTGTCTACTTGCCCTTCAATTCTGTCAGTTTTTTATTTAATATATTTTGGGATCCTGCGTCAGCACGGGGAGGTAATATGTTTATCATTGTTTAGTCTTCCTGAAGGACTGATATTTTTAATTTTGTAAAATGTCATTTTTTACATCTGGTAACAGATTTTGTCTTCAAGTCTATTTCGTCCGACTCACTTTTGATTACTGTTTACCTGGTATACGTTTTCCTACCCTTTTACGTTAAACCTATTTGTGTCTTTGCTCTGAAGTGTTTCTTTTGCAGACAGCATATAGGTGGATCATGTTTTTATTACCCATTTTGCCAGCCTCCGCTCTTGATTGAAGTGGTTAGTCCATTTACATTAGGTAATCACCGATCAGGTAGGATTTACAGCTACCATTTTGCTATTTGTTCTCTATATATCTTTTGTGTTTTTTGGTTGTACGATTTATCCACGACTGTCCTTTCTGTGTTAATCTGATATTTTACAGTTTACTATTTTCATGCCCTGGCTGCTTGTTTTACTATTTTTGTTGTTGTTGTTGTTACGTTCTTAGCGGCGGCCCTTAGCGATATTAAAATCAACATCCTAACTTACTCTAGCAAATCTTTCATCTCAGTTTTTGTACTTTTCAACTTCAGAATTCCCATTAGGTTACTTTTTTTAATAATTTCTATCTCTTCACTAATATTCTCTACTCGGTAAAACACCGTTCCCATACTTTCCTTGAATTATTTAGATATAATTTCCTTGAGTTCTTTTAAAGTCATTGTCTACTAAGTCCAACATCTGGTCTACTGCAGGAACAGCTTCTTTCACTGATTTTTTCCCCTGGGTATGGGCCATACTCTCCTATTTCTTTAGAAAACTGGGCCGTTTTAGGGGCATCTGGGTGGCTCAGTCGGTTGGGCGTCTGACTTCGGCTCAGGTCATGATCTCACAGCTCATGAGTTCCAGTCCCACATCGGGCTAGCTGCTGTCAGCACACAGCCCACTTCAGATCTTCTGTCCCCCTCTCTCTCTGCCCCTTCCCGCTTGTGCTCTCCCCCCACCCCCACCTGAGTTTATTGTTGCTGAAGTTTTTAGTTGGTGTTGCTTGTTTGCTTAGTGACTTTCTTGAAACACTTTGTTGAAACACGTTTGTGAAGTCTACAGTCTATGTCATGTGAAGTCGCTATTTAGCTCCTAAGGGGTCGGCTCGTGGCTAGAGATTTCCTTAAATGATTTGCGCTAAGTCTCCCCGCCTTTGCCAAGGCAAAGGTACTTTCAGTGCTCAGCCACGTAGCTGAGAACTCCCCCTTAGCCTTCACTTCCCGCTTACACAGAGACTCCAGGTCACCAGAGGCGAGAAATTGGAGCCTTCTTGGGTCTTCCGTGGGCATGCACCTAGCCCTGCACTTGCATGTGGGCTTCTAGATTTTCAAGAATACATCGGAGCTTTTCAAAACCCTCTGTGGACGTCTCATTCCCCAGTTTTTCCATGTTAATGTTCTGCTTAGTCTCTTGGTAGCTCCAACTGTAGTCAGCAGCTCCGAGAGCTGCCATGTTAAACAATGCCACTGATTGTTTTTAACAAACACCCTAGAGAAAAGGCTATTTGTACAGAGTGAGGTTCGAGTCAGGTCAAATAAAGACAAACTGTGAGACAGGTCAAATGGTGAGAGTTTTCTGGGGAAGGGGTCTTTGGGGAGATTCAAAACCATTTTCCTCTTTCAGCGGCTGCTAGGCTACTTGTTTTTATAGCTACCATACTTATGAGGCTGTTGGTTTTCAAGGCTACTACAAAACTGGAGGGACCCCAACGCACCGTTCGTACATGATTTAGCCATCGTTCTTGAGTAAACACTCTTCGGATTACTGCAAACCTTTGGTTAATTTCCAGAGCCCTGAAAAAGTTGCTTTTAGTGATTTTTGCCAGGATTCTTATTGCTTTTATGGAGGGGTGAGTTTTGCTATGTCTGCAATCTATCCTTCCAGAACTGATGTCTCACAGAACTGCGTTTCAATCTAAATAAAGGTATATCTTCAAACTTTGCAATCATGGCATGGGTTGAGTTAAAATGTAACTATGGCAAAGGATGTTGTTCTTCTTAAAGTCCAAAACAGTTGTTAGCCAAACCCAGAAGTGAGTCACCAAACATTCTCTTGTAGAAAATTACTTAAAATTATAATCTTAAATTTTTAGGATACCCATGCTAATCCTCCAAATATTTGAATTTCAGCAAATATTGATGGGTTCCATGTTGCATGCAAGTACCCATGTCAGTTGCAACGGAAAATCCAAAGATATGATACATAGAATCGGCTCTGAAAAGACAAAGAATACACACATGCCAGAAACTAGATAATGGCAAAGATATATGCCTCCCATCGGTCCATAGGCAACATGAGGCCAGAGATACGTGTGTGTATGTGTGTGTGTCCTTTGCCTCTTACCTGGTCTGTGATTGGCAGAAGCCCCACATCTCATCTTTCTGCCCCTTCATATTTCCCCCCAAATCCTGCGTTCTTTAAGAGGTTTTGCATGCCTTAGACCTTGCTTAACCCAGAAGCTGTCAGGTCTAGGGTAGATGAAACATAATGTCCAATCCTGTTTAGCAGAGGTTGAAGGGGCTGTACAGCCAAAGCCTGGGCTCCGTGAAATACAGGATCTGTTTTCATCTCCGCTACAAGCAGGAAGTGAAATCTTCCTTCCCGAAGTAGTTCAAACTCCGTCCGCACTCTACTCCATGTGATCTTTGAACTTGGGCCGAGCTAGGTTTTATCCCGACTCTTCTACTTATTAGCCTCAAGACTTCAGACAATAGTCACTTTATGTCCGGCTTGTAAACTGAGAATACTAAGGCCTACCACTTGATTTGTAAATGAAATAAGATGAAATATTTACATCATCTGGCCCACAGAAAACACTCCCTCCATGTTTACTCATATTCTCCAAGCAACAAATCCCCTGTTGGGCCATCTGGAGGGGGTGAGTCTGATCCCGATGGTTCTACAGATTTGCGAAGACCACAGTTTCGCATCATTCTTGTTCCGTCCCACATGACACCTCTCCAGAGAGGCCTTCCCTGACGACCCATCCAAAAGAAACTCCCTCTTGGTCACTCTCTGTCCCGTTCTGAGGGTGGCCAATAATCTCAGTCTGCCTGGAACTAGGGGGCTTCCCAGGATGGACTGTCTGTGCTAAGACCGGGCAGAGCTAAGCGAACCTGGAGAAGTTGGTGCCCCTACCAGCATCCTGCTGCCTTTTGTTTTCTTTTTTCATAGTCTTTGCCACTATCTGGTGCCACTAAGTTTACTTGCTTGTGTTCTCATTTCCTTCCAACTAAAATGTGAGCCCCTTGAGGGCAGGGACTGGATTTCATCTGGGTGCTTCACCGTCGTATTTGGATGCCCACAGCACTACTTGGCACACAGTAGGTACTAACTAGCTGTTTGTTGGAAGACTGAATGAGCCGCTAATTGATTGGCTGACTCGTTTTTTTTTTTAAATGCTCACCCTTTGTGGCACTTGGGTGGCTCAGTCGGTTAAGCAGCCGACTTTGGCTCGGGTCATGACCTTCTGGTCCGTGAGTTCAAGCCCCACGTCGGGCTCTGTGCTGACAGCTCAGAGCCTGGAGCCTGCTTCCCATTCTGTGTCTCCCTCTCTCTCTGCCCCTCCCCACTCATTCTCTCTCTCTCTCTCTCTCTCTCTCTCTTTTAATTTTTTTTTAACATGTATTTATTTTTGAGACAGAGAGAGACAGAGTATGAACGGGGGAGAGGCAGAGAGAGAGGGAGACAGAATCGGAAGCAGGCTCCAGGCTCTGAGCCATCAGCCCAGAGCCTGACGCGGGGCTCGAACTCCCGGACCGCGAGATCGTGACCTGAGCTGAAGTCGGACGCTCAACCGACTGAGCCACCCAGGCGCCCCTCTCTCTCTCTTTTAAAAATAAAGACATTAAAAATTTTTTAAAAATTCTCACCCTTCTATTTCCCAG
Organism: Acinonyx jubatus; assembly: GCF_027475565.1. Classification (NCBI taxonomy): domain Eukaryota; kingdom Metazoa; phylum Chordata; class Mammalia; order Carnivora; family Felidae; genus Acinonyx; species Acinonyx jubatus. The sequence goes on from NC_069386.1 coordinate 14,626,989, forward strand.
GTTTGAACAATATAAATGCATAAGGAACACAGTTTTGTATGACACCGCAATTAACTTTAAAAAAAAAAAAAGGCATTTTGTACGGTCATAACGACTGAGTGAGCCGTAAGCCCTTGAACCTGTGTGGCAGTGAGAACCTCAGACAGCTGTGTTCCTTTTCTTCTGATCCCAAACAATATAATTAAAAAGGATTCACTGAAATGTAGACGTTTCTACCATTTACCCTGGAATGTTGGCTCTAGCCAATATACCCCAGTCTGTAAATACAAGATTAGCATCTGTGAAGGGAAAGCTCTCCTTCTATAAAACTGCATTCAAAAGAAAATCTCCACCTCTTTTTCCGTTATAGAAGCAGCAGCATTACTCGTAAGACCCATAATTACCTTAGATGTTCCACAAGGATCTAAGAGCTACAAAACGTTAAAACACAATCGGAGACCACATCTTTGGACTCCCCAAATGAACCAGATACCGATGATGCCCTTTCCCCCCACTATCAGTTTACTATATAAATGAGGAGGCATAAAGTAGTTTCAGATTTAATTAAAGTAATTGACTGAATTGCATTTTGTCGTGGTGACAGTCATTAACATTCCTGACCTCTCTGTCACATGGATGTGCCAGAGAATGTTTCCGATGGATATTTATTATGAATATTACCATCAATAAGCACCGTCAACATATTAAAATTAATTTTAACTTCTTTCTGGAAGACTGAAAGCACCAGCGGCCGCCGAAAACCATCCGTCCTAAATCATTTTTTATCGATTCCACACGGCGAGGCCTCCAGCACAACTATTAGGGAATTTTATGTGTGTGTCGGCAAGTTTCTCTCTCTCGAAAATATTTAATTCTATTTTATATCTGACTCCGGTGGCGTTAATCACATAGCCATCTCGGCCGGGGCCCTGGGATTCAGGTCCCCACCGGCGGCTGCCAGGGCTGTGCCCACGCTGGCTTGTTTCACGGCCACGTGCGTAACTCCGCGACCCGGGGGACGTCGGGGCTTATTTTGACGGCTGGCAAAGAGCTGCACAAAAGACAGGCCTTGGTGCATCAAAAGAAGCGAGCCTACAGGTGTTCTGAGCTGGGCTAACTTGTGTGTAGAGCAAACAACCGAGCTCTGGAATTTGAGCCTCTAAAGTGTTATCAGTGGAGCACCTGTCCCGAAGGAAAGACAACACCTTTCATTCCATGACCCGCGGGCGGGTCGGCTCCGGGCTGTGTAGAGTTACAGCCGATCCGATTTAGGCACGCCGGCTGAGGCGCTCCTGCTCCAGGGCACGCTGCCAAGGGCTCAAGGTGAACGTCTGCAGAGACTATCTCCCTCCCCATCTCCCTCTCTCCGTGCCCTCCGCAGCGATGTGCCTCTCCCCCCGTCTCTTCCTACGTCTAGCACTTACCGAGCATCCGCGGTGCGCCAGGCGCTGTCCCAGGTTTTCAGGACCGCACCGCCTCTCCCTTCTCCCGGCGACACCACAAGGCCTCGAAAGACGACCCAGGGCACGTAGGTGCACCCTGGTGCACCCCAGGTCACGTGGGGCGAAGCGGCGGAACCGGGATCCGAAGCCGGGTTGTGTTTGGACGCCAGAACACCTGCCATTTCCGAGGCATGCACAGGTTGCCCCAACCCTCACCCTGCCGGCGGTCGTCCGTCCGCCCAAGGAGCTGGCCTCCTGGATGCCCTCCTTGACCCGGTGTCTTGGGGCTCGGCCCGCGTTCAGCCCTTCTTCCGTGGCCCCAGTCACCAGCCACCAAGTTTAAAACCCGTCTCTCCATCCTGGCCTTTCTCTTGCACAGCGAGCCTCGGGATTCGACTTGTTGCGCGTCTCCACTGCGGGGCGGGGTGGGGGGCTCACAGGCTCCCCTTGCGCTGCCGCCTCCAGGACCGACCTGCGTGAGCCCGGTCCTCAGGGAGCCACCGCTCCCCTACCTGGGCACCAACAGCCCCCCTCTCTCCCTTCTGCTCCTTCTTCGTTCCCAGCACCCCTCAGACTCCGCCTCCTCACTCTCAGATCTTTCCCGCCATCCCCGTCACCGGCCCAGTCCAGCCATTCTCGACTGGGGGCAAGTCTACGTCGCAGGGGGCATCTGCCTGGAGTCGTCACAACTTGGGGGGCAGGGGACGCCGCTGCCCTCCAGTGGGTAGAGCCCGGGGAGAGGGCTCCGTGCCCAGGACAGCTCCCGCAAGGCAGGTTATGCAGGGCAAGACGTCAGTGGTGCTGAGGTTGAGAAAGCCCAGCCTAGCCCAACCCGGCACCCCTCTCTTCCCCGAACTATTGTGGTAGCCCCAACCCATCTCTCCAAAGCCATCGGACCCTCCTGAGCCCATTGCCCACCCCCCACCCCTCCAGAAGGACCTTGTAAAAACGCACATGCAATGCTTCAAACCCACCGGTGGCTTCCCTCTGCGGATAAAACCCACACTTGACCTGGCCGGGAGACCCGGCCTGTTTCTTTACCACCATCAAGCCACTCTTTCCCTTTATCTCGGCTTTCTCCTCCTGCCTTTTGCCTTTCGGAGTTCCTCAGCCCGTGCGCCTCTCACATTCCCCTCCTACCTTGGCTCAGATTTCCTCTGGACATAGAGGACTCCGCTGAGCTCCCCAACTCGCCATCGACACACCCTACTATGGTAATCCCTTATCTCGTAGCTTTGACATCACCGGGCACATTATATATTCCTTTGCCACCATCGTTGTTTTCTCCCTTCCCCAGCGAGCCTTGAGTTCCGTTACAATGGAGATGTGTCGTCTCTTGTTTGCTGTTGTATCACAACCTCCTGTAACTGTGCCCAGCACAGAGCAGGTGCTCGATAGGCATTTGGGGGGGGGGGGGGGGGGTGAAAAATATAGAGGCACAGATATTGTGGCGTGTTCTTAATTCCCATATGTTCCCCGTGTTCAGCATAAAAGGACCCCTGACATTTTCTGTTGCCGGACTAGCATAACAGAGACAATCACATGCCAAGATTCCGGAGAAACCTCACCGAAAGCAAATAAAATGCCGATTCCGCCCAGCCACTGACTGACAGCTGCAGGTACGCTGAACATCCGGGCCGTGTGGACCACCAGGCAGGCAAGTCAGCCACGAGCAAGGACCACACACCTCTTCCCACAACGCACAGCATTCGCATTGAACCACAAATCAGAAGCACCGGGCGATTTCCTCGTTTGCGGACGGGATTTACTATCGAAATCTGGGTGGACCAGAAAATCCAGGGAGCCTGGTCGTTATAGCCACGGGCCGTGCACCTCTGGGCAGTAGACCATTCCTTGCTGGGCCGCAGGTGCACCTGTCTCTGCCTTCGCAGGGAGAGAGGCAGCCTCTCTGGATGCCGAAATATCAGAATATTGAGAGATGTTGATGTCCTGGAACACTGGACAGGTACATTCACCATAACAAATAAAGGAGAAATAATTTCGGAGCAGTAGTAAATGAGGACAATGATGATGGTTATAGTAAGAGCAGCTGGCACGGGCTGATTTCTTACAATATGTCAGATACTATATACGGTCTCATTCAGTGTTCGCCACGGGGAGTTTTTTTTTTTTTTTTTTAATTTTTTTCAGTGTTTATTTTTTGAGAGAGAAAGACAGAGCAGAAGCAAGGGAGGGGCAAGAGAGAGAGAGGGAGACACAGAACCCGAAGCAGGCTCCAGGCTCCGAGCTGTCAGCACAGGGCCCGATGCGGGGCTCGAACCCGCAGACTGTGAGATCGTGACCTGAGCTGAAGTCAGAGGCTTGACTGACTGAGCCACCCAGGCACCCCAGCAATGGGGAGTTTTATAGATGGGAAAACTCAAACACACTGAGGCTGGGTAACCTGCCCCCCCCCCACCCCGCCCCGCATGCGGCTGGTGAGCTGCAAAGCAACGACATGACTGTTGGCTTCCAAAACTCAGGTTCTTTCGTCATTTTGCCTTTCCATGTAAAAAAGGAGACCACGCATCCTTCCGAGAGCCTTCTAAGCGACTTCCGTGACTGTAAAGATGGAAAGAGTAACACGGAAAGCATAAAAGGGAACAATACGAGGAGTAAATAAATACCAAACAACCCAGTCTCCAAGTGCTTTTAAAGCGAGGGAAACAGTAATATCCAGCTGAGCTGGGATCATCACGCTGGGCTTCACGAAGGAGGTGACGATTGAGTTGGACGTGCTTAGAAGGAGGGAGAGGATAACGAAGAGTTTTGCAGAAGGAGAAACGGCATAAGGAAAGCCGTGCCGTGAGAAATTCGAAAGACATATTTGGGGTTAAATAGACCAACGTGGCAAAAGCGAGGAGGTTAGCCAGGGTAGTGTTTCCCAAACCTTTCAACATGGTGCCCCTGCTTGTTATGCACAGAAAAGGGATTTGATGTTCACTGTGCTTGGGAAATGTTAAGTCAAACAAAAGTTTGCAGGACTTATCAGAGCCTTTAGTGAGGTTAACTGCATCGGGAGTCTCCAGGACAGGATATAATTATAATGCTGGCTTTTTTTTACCAATTCATTTCACTAGTGGGCCCCCCCCCCCATTTTTCTACAGAGCCCCAGTTATCATCTCATTGAACTGGCAGTCCGTGGAACCAGTTTGGGAAGTTCTATTTGTGCAAACATCATGGATAACAGCACAGGAAAGCCTGACAGGGACCCTTCCGCGGAGGGCCTCGCTGCTGCGTTCGGGAGGTCTGTGACTGTAGCACCAGGGAGCTAGGGAAGGCTTCCGGACAGGGAGCAGTTGTTTGAGAAGACCAGTCTGGCAGGAGAGGAACGCATCAGACCCAGGACAATCAAAGGGAACGACTGTGCGGTCCAGCTGGGAGGTCATGAGGGTCCAAACCCCAGGAAACCCTCTCTCGATCCTCTTCCATTACTCCAGTTTCTTGCCACCAACACTCTGAGGCCCTCATCCATTTCCAGAGATTGTTCAAACACCCACGGCCATGGCTGTGAGGGGGGAAGGGGGCAGTCAGCAAACGCTTGTTGGGAGGCCGGCAGAGAACCTGTGGAAACGAATCTGATCGTATCACTACTTTAAAACCCTTCAGGGGCGCCTGGGTGGCTCAGTCGGTTAAGCGTCCAACTTCGGCTCAGGTCATGATCTCATGGTCCGTGAGTTCGAGCCCCACGTCGGGCTCTGTGCTGACAGCTCAGAGCCTGGAGCCTGTTTCAGATTCTGTGTCTCCCTCTCTCTGACCCTCCCCCGTTCATGCTCTGTCTCTCTCGGTCTCAAAAATAAATAAACGTTAAAAAAAAAATTTTTTTTTAAATAAAACCCTTCAATGGCTCCTCATCTTTCTTAATGGCCAAAAGAAAATATTGCCCCTGGCCCACACGGGCCTTTCCGCCTCTCCTCCACACCCCAGACTGTGCCCACCTTTGGCCACAAATTCCGGTGGGACAGCCTTCCCGGATGCTTCCCTTGACTGTTGGCCCTGTGAGGTCAGAAACACGTCTGTTTTTACTCCTCCCAGTGACCAGCACATAGTAGGAGCTCCAGAAACTCTGTCAAGCGAGTGCACGGATGGGCAGCTTATCCCCTGGAACAGATGGGGGGTGTGTTGGGATACCTTCTAGCAGATTCAAGCGACTTCCAGACCAATCCCCCAATATCAAGATTAACAGGCTGTAAAACAAAACCTCTCCGGTGCCTACACAACTCTTTCTATTTGCCTTTATAGCTCACGTGACGTCTCATGTTTCTGTGAGTCAGAACCTCCAAGCTGGCAAGGATTCCATTTGTCATTTCTCCGCAGGCAGAAACCCAAACACCGCAATCTCTGATTGCTTTATCCCTCTTCCTATTCACAGATCGCCCCTCGGGAGACATCACGTCTTGATTTCCCTTCCTGGCTGCTAACACCTGTCGAATTATGAAACGGCGCGCATTTCTTTTCTCAATTCTTACCTCTCCTTGACCAAAATTTCAGGGGGGATTTCAATCAGGAGAGTCAGGGCAGATACCTGCCCCTCCCGCCCCCACTTGCGTCTCCCGAGGAACCTTCCTTATTGAGCTGCTTATGTAGGTTAAACCACACCATTTGTTTTCTGCGTTTCAGAAGAATATTCGAGATCCTCAGAGTCTTCCGGATTTAGCCCACACTAGATTTTTCTTCTCATCTCTCATACTGTCAATGAACGGGCGGTTCAAGCTGCCCCGAGTTGTGATGAGCTTCAGTGTCTAGAATCAAAGACTATTTCATTGTTGCTACCGTTTCCCACTGACCAAACTCTTTTCACAACTTCAGGCGGTGGCCTGTGCTGCTTGCCTCTTGCTCGGGCCAGCCAATCCGAGGTTTCAAATTGAGTAGGGCTCTTAGACACTGATTCAGATTTTAAGGGGGGGGGGGGGGTCGGGTGACATTGGGGCTTTATTTTGCCACGACGTCAGTTCTGTTACTACCACTCTTTCTAAGATACATTTGTGGAGACCAATGAATGTTTTGAGTCTCCTTCTGGAAGAAACCTTTTCTTCATTAAAACATGCCAGATAAGGGGCTCCTGGGTGGCTCAGTCAGGTAGGCGTCTGACTCAGCTCAGGTCATGATCTCACGGGTTGTGGGTTCGAGCCCCCGCTTCAGGCTCAGAGCCCGGAGCCTGCTTCGGATTCTGTGCTTCGGCTCCCTCTGCCCCTCCCCCGCTCGCGCTCTGTCTGTCTCTCGAAATAAATAAACGTTAAAAAAAAATTTTTTTTTTTAATGCCAGATAAGCCCCAGGGCATTAAGGTTTCTGCACACAGATCTGACCACCCTGCCGGGCCTAGAAACATTTCTCTGCAGTGCTTCCAGAAGGCGTCCTGCCCTGATGATTCAGCCCCAGGCACACCCAGAATTCCTCACACCGCACCTCTTACAGCTAGAAAATATTTCTCTGCATCCCTAGGCTAGCGCTTAATCCAGAAGAGTGGGTCACAGAACACTTTCAGCCAGCTGAGCCGTTCTTAGGCGTGGTTTGTGAAGCTTTGTGTTGAGAACGGTCTAAAATGAATGACCGATGTGGCCCCCCTCTGTTTTCCCTTTGTCTCCAGAAACCCCCGGAATGTTCTCCGAGATGCCAGGAGGTAAATTAAAAGCCCCACTCATTTATGTGTGCTGCCCAGCCGTGGTCCGTCAACATCAGCACCTATCTTTGGACATTGCCCAGATAAGTTATATTTGATCTAGGGACCTATCGGTGAATTGTAGGTTATATCTAATTACACTCGTGAGCCAGGGTAAGTCAGGAACAAACCTTTCTATTTCACTCCAAAATACCGTGAAACCCCTTCAGGGAGTCTCATGATTATACTGTAGGGGTTTGTATGAACCAACGAGGGTAAATAATTAGACTATATTGTTAATTAATATTGCAGTGCCTTCTAGCACAAAGATATTTAAGATTATGATGGTATTGAAGTGGAGAAACTCTTGCTGTTGATGAAGCCAGGAGGAACAAAGAAAGTTTTGTCAGACTGACAAAAATACTCTGCAGTTTTGGCAATCTGATGTCAAAAGTTTCGAGCGTGTTTAAAGGAAGTTTTCAATTTAGCGAGTGCTCTGTTTGCCACAATGAATGTTGGTCTTTATTACCAAAAAGAAATCCAGAGAAAATGAAAGGCAGGTACTGTACATTTCTACTTGGCACGACAGCAAAACTTTTTGTAGTCATGTGAACTTTCTGGAAATAATAACAATTAACGCAGATTTCAGAATGGGCACTGTTTCAATTTTTGTTTCATTAAGCTGCGTAAAAATACAGGCTCATGAAAAAGCCAGTTCAATTAAAGCGTGAACTTTTCATGATTTCTAACACATTTTACCTATTTTTAATTGATGGAAGTGTTACCGTATTTTGCCAACCCAAGAATTTTTCACACTTCTTTAATTCAAACCAGCTTGATTTTTGCAATTCAAATAGACAGGTTATTATTTGGCATTAACTGGAAATCAAATAAAGCAATAGTAAAATTTATTAAATAGATCACAATGCACACATTATTTCCTAAAGAAATTTATTGTACACCATCAAAATACAGGAAATCAATTTTTGTTTCGCCGTAGCTAATCCTTACAACTCCTTAATGAGGAGGATACTAATATTCTGCAAAGATGATTTGGCAAGGGAGCAAATCCAAGCTTTAAAAAGTTACCTAACTTGCCCAAGGTCATATAGCAAGCGCAAGGTCCATGATCCTAACACAGGTAATCTGGCCACCTGTCATATCTTCTATAGGCTGAAGATAATAAGTTCCTTGAACAAGGGTTGTATCTTCCTTTTTCTTTTTTTTTTCTGGACATATTAATTTATATGTTTTTTTTTGTTTGCTTGCTTGTTTTTCTTTTCCCCGATGCACTGTTCCTGGGCAAGGCACCTATTAGTAAATCTAGTTAATGGCTTGTTTTCAGCTTTCTATTAAACACAGCTCTCTACAACCTGCAACTCTATACATTTACGGTCAAGCAACACTTAATGTTAATTACGGTGACCCCTAAGACATGGCTAGAGTCATCTGAAGCATCACAGAAAGGTAAAGTTATGTCCACGTGTATCTTGAGCTACAGATTAGTTTCTCCAACTATTGAATGAGTTGATCAACGCTGTTGGTCTCATAGACACCACAATTATATCACAGCCCAAAATGAATCAACTTTTTCACCTTCTACTCAAAATCTCTCTTCGCCCGAGCTTCCCAACTAGACCCCAGGGAGTAACCCTCAAGTACTTTTTTTTTGTCATTCTACCCGCTAATTGTCTTTCGGTTTCATTCCCTCCTTTACGTCTTCAGTGCCTTGATTCTGACCCTTATGTTCTTCTGCCCAGAAGATTTTTAACAACTTGGTTACAGGCCACCTTGCACCCAGTCTCTCACTATTGGTATTCTTCCTCACAGGTGCCCACAGTTTCTCAAATAGAAACTATTCACTTCTTTTTTCAATTTTTTTTAACGTTTCTTTATTTTGAGAGGGATCGGAGTGGGGGGGAGGGGCAGAGAGAGAGGGAGACACAGAACCGGAAGCAGGCTCCAAGGCTCTGAGCTGTCGGCACAGGACTCAAAACTCACGAACCGCGAGATCGTGACCTGAACCGAAGTCAGACGCTCAACCAACTGAGCCACCCAGGTGCCCCAGAAACTGTTCGCTTCGTAAAGACAGCTGACAGCTGTTCCTACCTTAAAGAAGTATTTGCCACCGTGAGATCCGTGGTACTCTGAAAACACTGTGAATAGGGAAAGACAAATAGGTTTAAGACAAGCTCTTGGAGGGGCAACTGGGTGGCTCGGTCGGTTCAGCGTCCAACTTCAGCTCCGGTCATGTTCTCGAGGTTCACGGGTTCAAACCCCGCGTTGGGCTCTGTGCTGACAGCTCAGAGCCTGGAGCCTGCTTCGGATTCTGTGTCCCCCTCCCTCTCTTCCCCTCTCTGCCCCTCCCCTGCTCATGCCCCGTCTCCCTCTGTCTCTCAATAATAAATAAATGTTAAAAAGTTAAAAAAAAAAAAAAGACAAGCTCTTGGAAATGTATAAGGCAGAGTCATATATTAAAGGCCCTAAGAAGTCCTGCAGGAAAGAACCCCATCCAACAGCCTAACCCCGCCTTCCCTACCTTGTATTTGGCCTCAAAACCCCCTGTTTTCTCAAACAATACCAAGTACCACCTCAAGGAACCAGTGTTCTTCGAAGGATAGCTTGAGAAAATGCCATCCTACCAGATACATTCACTGCCATGCCAGCTCAGCCGCAGGATTCACCACCTTCCTCAACCAGTTACCAATTAGCCATGCTCTTGGCTCCTTCCGAGGCGATCACATACTCATTTTGTCGAGTTAAACACGAAGCCCCTTCAGAACAGAAGGTATGTTCCCCGATGTTTCGATCTGAAGAACTTTTCCTAACAGCTTCAAGACCCAGCTCAAACGTTAGCAGTGCTCTCAAGCTCTCCTCAATCCACTCCTCCATGCTGCTCCGCTGTGGGCCATCGTTCTGACATTGCACGCATTTGTTCACAGGCTCCCCTTCCCAACGAGGTTATTAGGCCCTTTTATATTTGCATCTGGAGTACGTAGCGTATGGCAGCAACTCACCCAATGTTGATTGCAGGTCCATTTCGTCGTATTCTCATTCAGTACCTTAGAGATGGCAGGTGTCAATGCATATTTGTTACAAAATTTCTCATGACCGGTCAAATCGACTTGAAAGAACATGCAGCTGTAGGGGGTGACAGCTGAGATAAAGGGCTGTTATCTCCCCCGGGAGAGGTACCAAAGGCCCCGCTCTAACTCAAGAGGCTAGATTTGGTCATCTAATCGACCTAGCGGTAGGCTTATTCCTCCCCACCCCCAACCTCATCAGCACCTCCCTGGGAGGGGATGGTCGTCTCCAAAAGAGGAAGCCATATACTTGTCAGCCCCAGATACAACTCATCAGTGGAAGGCACGTGTGTGCACAAGGCACAATGTTGGACGCCCCAGGAGTCCACGTCCTCGCCCGGAAGTATATGGTACCCAATGAGGTATCCCAAGAGGAATGGCAGCTTCCTTACTACTCACTGCAGGACACAATCCACTGAGAAACAGTCTAGCTCTCCTTGGCTCTGAGGAAGCTTATTTCCAAAGAGTTGCATCGAATCCTTTTCGAGGATGCAGTGGGCCTGTCAGAGGAGGATAAATGAGGCAGCATTTAAAACCATTTAACACCTTGCTCGGCACTCTCAATAAGAGTGTATCACATTTGATTCTGCTGCTCCTGGATTTTACAGTTTATAGAAATAAAAAGAGAAACCACTTACATGAAATTAATAACCAGCTCAAAAATCAGTTACTCAGTGTATTTTGGACAGATCTATTTGTCTCTGCCATTCTCCATGTTAAATGAAAATTAAAACACACTCTTTAAAAACAAACAAACAAAAAAGCCCTCCTAATTCAGCAGAACAGCATTCAGCAGTATGCATCCGAAGCCACTAAAATGTGCTGACTCAATTTATTGTCCAAAGTTTAGCAATTTGAGACCACAATGTCTTTAAGATAAGGTCTGGATACAACCCGTGCATGGATGGTCTGGTTCCGTCACAGAAGAGTTAGAAACTCTCGTTGGAATCTAGCAGAACATAAATGTTTCTTTCGTAAGGTTGGGACCTTTCAAATTATTTCCCATTATTTTGTGAGGGAGTCAGATGCATGAAGCAATTTAAACAAGCCAGGCAGGGAACAAGCCACAGCCTGCACTGGGGACTGGACGAAGTCACACACAAAGAAGACTTGAGCCGTGGGGGGGTCCGGGCCCCAGCTCTTAGGAGCATGCATGTTCCCAGGGTTGGAGTTAATGAGGCCATTGGTTCCCTCCTTCTCCTTTCCAGAGATTATCATGATCAATTTGCATGATGATAATGGAAAAAAATTAAAACACTATTCCCAAAGATCAAGTTAATAAAGGCCTTTGAGACACAGAGCTTCCTGGAGGAGAAAGCTATCTTTTTCTCTGAAAGAAGTAACAGCACTTAAGATGAGCTCCAGTCTAGCTCAGTGAAGCGATGGTGAATTCCTACCCCCCTCCCTATTTTTTTTTTTAATTCATAGCCTCTTACACCTCGATTAGACCTCTCTCCCTTAAGAGCATGTAACGAATTTAATACAAATTCAGATGGAAATAAAAAGAGCAGGGAGAGGGGGGGATTGGAATAAAGACAAGAAAAGAATATGAATCGGAGGAATTCTCTTGTGGTTGAAAAGCCATTTGCTAGGGCGCCTGGGTGGCTCAGTCGGTTGAGTGCCCGACCTCGGCTCAGGTCACGATCTCGCGGTCTGTGAGTTCGAGCCCCGTGTCGGGCTCTGTTGCTGACAGCTCAGAGCCTGGAGCCTGCTTCGGATTCTGTGTCTCCCTCTCTCTCTCTGCCCCTTCCCCGCTCATGCTCTGTCTTTCTCTCTGTCAAAAATAAATAAACCTTAAAAAAAATGAAAAAAATAAAAACCATTTTGCTCCTTCTTTCAGTGACAGATCCTACATTTCCTAGATTCAAACTAAAAAAATCATTTCTCCTTTACGCCTAAGAGAGAGACATCTACGGTGACTCCTCTCTCCATAGGAGCCACAAAACTGTCCTTACTGCCTCGCTTAACGGCAAGAGTCTCACATACAGAGCGATTCCTTCTTCAGTTCAGTTCTTACCCTGTTCCTGTCTCTTACATGAGACAAGATCCTGCTTTTCCCTTCGAGGGAGGTTTGCCTTTTCTGTTCCGTAGAGAAAGCCTTTAACCACCTTGGCAGCCGGCTCAGAGGATGACAAAGAATGAAACCAGTCGGCTCCCACTTCCCCTCTGACAGAATCTCTTGTTTGTAGGCAGTGGTGGTGAAAAGCCCAGGTGATGACGGGTAAAACCTAGCCAACGCACAAGATCGGCTTTCTTAAGCTTGTTCTTCGTGGTATCGCTACAGGACAGAGTGGGCGATAAAGCAGGACTGTATAAAAACGCAAAACAGAAGTCTGTGCAGCCCTTCCGTCCACTGTGCATTTTACATTTAGCATCCGACCTATCTTTATCGAATTTGCAACAAGAAAAGTAGTAAAGCCAACAAACACTCTATATCACAACTAACTTTCCCAGCAAGTCATCTCCATGTCTCTATTTCGTCCCCCTTACCTCACGGTGGGGAATCCCCTGGGTATAAAGACATTCATACCCTTTCTCAATAATTTGTGTTACTGTTGATCCAGGCTTTTCCCTAACCCATGCTACTGTTGACTCCCCATCGTTCATGGTCACCATGAAGCCACCTGTCACAGTTTATGTCCAGCAAACCCAGAAGGAAGGAAATACAGTAAAACCTTGGTTTGTGGGCACAATTCATTCTGGAAACATGCTTGTAATCCAAAGCACTTGCATATCAAAGCAAATTTCAAGGGCCATTGGCTCGGTTGTGATCACGTGACCTTCGGTGTCAGGTCCTACTAGTATTGGGAGACGTTGCTTGTTTATCAAGATAAAATTCATTAGAAAGATTTGCCCATCTTGCAGAACACTCCCAGAACAAGTTACTCGCAATCCAAGGTTTTACTCTACTCTTTTCTCAGCACAGAATCTGACGAAGAAACACTCTTAAGAAAAAAGGATACTCTTGGAGTGGCTTTTTTACATTTTATCTATAATTTATCCATTATGTCTTGCCAATGACTGAAGTCACGTCTTTGAAAATTGAAGGCTGTCATTCTAGGACAGCTGTGGCCGTAATAAATCGATTCGAGAACACTCACCCAGGATGCACGTTGTGCCCAGCACTGTGTGAAGTGAGATTCAGCTTCCACCAAGCCCAACACCCGGTGCTGGGTCCACCCACCTGGAGGAAAGAAGGCCTTTTGGTCATCCCTCTGTCTCGAGGGGCACCTTTTCCTGATAATCATATTTGATTCAGGGAGCTCAGGGCTCGGGGATATAGAAAGCTTGTGACCTGATGACGCTAATTTAGTAGCAGATGATACAAATTACCCAAAAAGCAGTCTTTATGGATAAAAGGTAAACAGTGGAGAGGCCATTGCTTCCCCTTTATAGTTTCTATATCTAGTCTTTGGGGCAAGCATAAAGACGCTGTCGTGTTCAATCCTCTTAATTCTATGAGGCTTGCCTTCCGGTGAGTCAACTCATCCCCAACCACCCAGCAGCTAATATGTGACCCTGAGATCTCGTTTCTCCCCAAGGAAGAAGGACCCAGAAGAAGGAAAGGTGGGAGGTCTCTGATTGGAACGTGTGGTATTTAGCACTAATCTCTAAGGCCGGGCACAACTCTTGGCACATGGTGGACTCTCGAGATGTCTTTGTTGAACTGAACTCAGGAGGGAAGGCTGGAGAACCAAGATTTTTTGAGCAGGTCTGGAAGGCGCCTAGAGGATCGCGTGTAAGGAGGTGATCGCTCTTGGGGTGGCCTCTTTCATATCACTATAGTGCGCACCCTGCCCCCCCGCCCACTACTCACTGCCCCAACATCGCTCCAAGGGATCGGGGACTTTTGTTCCCAAGCGTCACCAACAGGCGGGGAAGTTCAGACTCCTTCCTGAAGTCTCCCCTCTCGCCTGCCAGTTGGCCTTTCTTCCAGTTCACGTACCTGCGCGAGGAGACGGGAAACCCCTTGAGGAAAGCTTCCCATCCATCTTCCTGGTGGTCTTTCATGTCTTTGCCAATAAGACGATCTGCTTCACGACACACTTCGATATATTTGACATCTGTCATAAAACCCGGGTCAGGCATATCTGTCTTCTGTTAATATAAGCCACTCTACAGAGGCACTTCCTCTGCTGTTAAGACCCCGCCAGAAATAATTATTGACACATTGTCCGCCCGTCCAGCCAACCCTCTTAATAGGAGCCATAACTTATGGGTCCTGGGTTCCCCCACTCCTCCAGAGAAACCAGGTAACACTTAGGGGACCAGAAGGAGACGCCATGATATTAAAACATGAAGGGAAAGCTATAGCTGAAGCAACTGACTTGAAATGAACACCTTCCTGTAACATCTTTCAAAAGTTAGTGACTGTGGCGATGCACAGCTGTTTCTTTGTGAGGAGGCATAAATTTTCCTCAAAACACTTTACCCAGATGACACCGATGTTCAGGCAACACAGAAGGAAGCTGATCCGAGTTTTCCGAATGACGGTGATTCCTCTTTAGACTTCACGTGGCTCAGCCTTTGGGAGGGTTCCTTACTGGGGACGATTCTGGACAGTTGGACGGTCAGTGCATCCTGTGAACGTGAGAGCGTTTGCTTCTGATTCTCGCTGCTCCCTTGACAGGCACCCATGGAAAGGGTAGCTCTCAGCTTCCCCCAAAGACCTGCCAGTTGGAAAACTTGTCTCGAGATTGTTAAAATCACTCCTACGCTCAAATGCATTATAGCCCTTTGAGCCTGTGCGGGCCAAGTGCATACAGCAAATTATATAACGCAAATTATATAAGAGAGTGTGGGCATCTATACCTCTCCCTGCTGATCAGGAAGGACGAATAGAGATGACTTTTATGAAGGAAAAAGGACGTTTTTTTAAGTTTACCTATGTATTTTGAGAGAGGCAGAGAGAGCATGAGCTAGGGGAGGGGCAGAAAGGGAGAGAGAGAGAGAAAGAATCCCAAGCTGACTCTGCAGCTCAGAGCCTGACACGGGGCTCGAACTCACACGCCGTGAGATCATGACTTGAGCCCAAATCAGGAGTCGTTTAACCGACCAAACCACCCAGGCACTCCAGTAAAAAAGGATTTTAGAAACGCATGTGCTAACTTCCTGTGTGTTTTGTTGGAGTAAGGAAGGGGGACCCCTTTTTGAAGATGGCTGCAAACGTTTCCTCATGGAAATAATTGCCAGGGAAGTGACATTTTAGCAGTTCAGATGTAGCAGGCAGGACAGAACACGTTCCTCATAACAAATGTTCTACTAGGCGAAAGTAAAACATTTGTTGGAATGGATTTGGGTCAGCTTGACCACGTGAGCAACCCAAATGGCTCTTCGGTGGGCACACAGGGTGGGGGTGTCCGGGAAGGGAGGGGTTGATGCATAACAAAACAATGCAAAGATTAAAACTACAAGTGGCCTTTATTTGGGCCACTAGGGTAAAGAGACTAAGAAAATATCCCAGGATCCATGGTAAGAAAGTTTGTTGTCCCCGCAGACCCAGACAGGGCTTTTAAGAACAGAGGAAATGAAGGGCTCTTGGGTGGATCAGTTGGTTAAGCATCCAACTTTGGCTCAGGTCATGATCTCACGGTTTGTGAGCTTGAGCCCCGCATCAGGCTCTCGGCTGTCAGTACAGAGCCCACTTTGGATCCTCTGTCTCACTCTCTCTCTGCCCCTTCCCCACTCATGCTCTCTCTCTCTCTCTCTCTCTCTGTCAAAAATAAACGTGGGGCGCCTGGGTGGCTCAGTCGGTTAAGCATCTGACTCCAGCTCAGGTCATGATCTTGTAGTCCGGGAGTTCAAGCCCTGTGTCGGGCTCTGTGCTGAGAGCTCAGAGCCTGGAGCCTGCTTCAGATTCTATGTCTTCCTGTCTCTCTCTCTCTCTCTCTGCCCCTCCCCTGCTCATGCTCTGTCTCTCTCTGTCTCAAAAACAAATAAACATTTTTAAAAAATTAAAAATATTAACATAAAAAAATAAACGTTAAAAAAAATTAAAAAGTAAAAACAAGAGCAGAGAAAAATGCCCAAGTATCGAATAGTGGACACAAGAAAGTAATAGTTCTGGCTGGCAACGTACTTTCCGGGTCCTTTTTTTCACCCCACGCTTGTAGAGGTGCCAGACAATTTTGTTTGCACACACATAACCTGACTGCTCCATGCTAAAATGGGAAATAGACTGTCCTGTTCAAACTGGAATAAATTGTTGAAAGAAGCATAAGGGTTTAAGTGTCTTCTTCAGGATCAGGAAATCATCTATCATTGGGACTTTGAGTTAGAGCATTGTAAAGAAGAAACTTGTTCTGTACGTTTATGCTGCTAAACTAGGAAGAAAGACTGCTGTTGAAAGAGATGTTTTAGCAGTATCTGGACGAGAGATTAACTCTGCAGGAGGCAGAGGAAATCGCCAATTTCCCCTTTGTCCACCCCACTCAAGTCAAACCACCCCGAGCTGTCAGTGGACCTGAAATCGGAGGAAGCAGCTAATTGGATGACCAGTAACAACACCGACGCTGAAGGATGTTAAGATAAGGGTAACGTAACTGATGTTTCCAACTATGAGCAGATCTGTTGCCGAAATCAAAAAACACCAGCAATGCCAACGGACCCCCAAAACGATCGGTCTTTAGTGTCCCACGCCACAAATGTCCAAAGCAGAGTGTGGTTTATCCTCTGCCGAGCGGATGCCCACGTCCACACCAAAGTCGGAACAAACGCTTCTTCCCCAGGGTTTGTGCTAGACAAGCGGTCCGGCGCTGGCCGGGACTCCCCAGCTTTTCCACAGATGAAGGGGCATCCATTTCTGAACTCAGCGAAAGGACCATCACCTGTTAGTTGGTGGCGGGTCTCGGGTCTCACAGGGCGAACGGATGCTGAACAGCAGGCATTTCGCGATCTGCAGGGAGTAAGAGCCTCCTACACGAGCCCACCCTCCCTCTCACATGCAAAGTACCTCAACGAGATGCCTGCACCCGTCCGGTGCCAGTGATAACAGAAGTCAGGCCAGGAAGGTTTTTCATTCTACGCCGGCAGCCAATAGGGGATTGACGTCCCATGGAACATTAAGTACCTTGCGCATCAAGGCCTTGGCATGTCGCTTGCCTTGGCGGTTGGGGAGGGGGCCCATTCCCACCGAGTGCCGTCTACACACACGTGGCAGATGTGCTGGGGAAGAACTCCCCCGCCTTCTTGCCAGATTCTGACGCGGTGCCCGATGCCCGCGTTTGGAGGGAATTGGTGGCACTTTTCGTACAACCGCACGTAAGACAGCGGGTTGTTTCTCCCTGAGAAATGGCTCGCCTCCGGTACGTAGGCGAAGAGCTGGGTTCTGATCCCAAGGACTGCTCTGGAGGCTGCTGCCCGTGTCCTAGGAATGAAACAACCTCCCGCCCACACATGATGACTTCTCTTGTGCCGGCGGTCCGGCTTCTGCACAAAGGTCTGTTGTACAAAACCCTGGCGTGCCCCTTTCTCACTTCTGCAAGTGTGACCCCCTTTCCATCCTGTGCAGCATGGAAAGCAAGTGACACGTGTTCAGGTTTTATGCTAACATAAAACCTGTGGGCCTCATCATGCCCACATTTAAATGTGCCAAGACCGCGCATTTCGACGGTGCAGTCTTCACTTCCCGACGCCGAAATCTGTGCCTGTAGGTGAGAGAGGACTGGATGCTATCACCCTGATGGCTGATGATTGATGATAATATTTCTACATCCATCGCTAAGCCTCTTAAGTTTCTTCTTCACTTTGGGAGTACTTAGCATCTCAGCCTCGCTCAGCCAGGCGCTCCATAAATGCACCTTTATAAACCTCTCAGGGGTAAACTGGGTCAGTTGATGTTGTTTCAGAACATCTGGAAAAGAGTCATCAGGGCGGGGAGGGCTGTAAAAGCTCTTTGTGCTCAGGCTCAGGGGATGGAATGAAAACACGGATGTGACACATACCAAATGATTCTAAAACATCCACTTGTTTGTAAGGGCCCCAGCTACGCGCTATCTGCTTTTGCTTCACATAGGAGGGGTTCGGCAAGGACACAGAGTTCAGATTATGTGTGATTCCTCCCACACAGGCGTAAAAATCCCTTCTCTGGCATTTCTTAGGCGAGCGTTTAAGTTTTTATTTGTTTATTTTGAAAGAGAGAGAGAGAGAGAGAGAGAGAGAGAGAGCCAGGGAGGGGCAGAGAGGGAGGGAGAGAGAATCCCAAGCAGGTTCCCCACTGTCAGCGCAGAGCCCGACGCGGCTCGAACTCATGAACTATGAGATCATGACCTGAGCCGAAATCAAGGATGCTTAACTGACTGAGCCGCCCAGGCGCCCCTGCAGTGTTTCCTTATAGGGAGGGAGATTCAGGCATTTCAGGGAAGGAAAAAGTCGTTCCTTAAGCATCTTGAATTCCAAGCGGGGGAATTTCTTAAGTGACGGAGGGATGCGTTTTATGGTTCTCACTTCCCTTAAAATATTAATTAAGAAAACACATAAGAGCTTCTCCTTAAGGGGCGCGCTGAGAGTTAAGCTTAGCTGGCCCTCTGCACTAGCCATATTGCACTGTCCTCCTCGATTAGCCCGGGTGCCAGGCTGTTCCTTCAAATTAAGACAATATGCTTGTAGTGATGAACCAATAGTCTTGACCATCCATCTTCCTTTTGTGATGTGGCTCTTGTCGAGCTGAAATGAAGCCACTTCTTCTGCCTGTGGCTGATTAAACAGAGTAAATCCGCATCTCTAAGGAGGCTCTGATGATTCTCCACAGAGCCCAGGTCAGGCCAGCCCGCACCTGCCGGCCCCAGCTCGGCTGCTCCCATCATAAAACGGAGCATCGGTGTCAGAGACATGGTAGGTTTCTTTCATCCGGTGTATCGCTCCGGCCAGACCGAATGAAGCTTGCTGGGGACACGAGGTGCCTGTCGCGCCACAGGTAACACACGGTCCCCAGGGAAGGCTTGTCCTCCTCAAGAGTGAAAAGCCCACCACTCTGGGCAAAAACCTGTGCCTTTGCTAGAAGTCTCCGCGGCTTACACCCTGCGGTCTTCTTTTAATAAAAGCGGGTCAGGAAACATCAAGGGGAATCTTTAAAATAAGGTAATCCTTTATTCATCCACTCATTTCTTCTTCTTCTTTTTTTAATGTTTATTTATTTCATAGAGAGAGACAGAGAGACCATGAGAGTGAGGGGGAGGGCCAGAGAGAGACAGAGACACAGAATCGGAAGCAGGCTCCAGGCTCTGAGCTGTCAGCACAGAGCCCGATGCAGGGCTCGAACCCACGAACCCTGAGATCATGACCTGAACGGAAGCCGGACGCTTAACCGACTGAGCCACCCAGGTGCCCCTATTCTTTTTTTTTCATTCATTCAGTGAAAGCTTGTCGAGCACCTGCTGTGAATGAGGCCCCATGCCAGGAACTGGGATTTGGACACTAACACGGGGTCGATGCCGCCCCTGCCCTCCTGGAGGTCACATCCTAGTGACAAGACGGATTCATGATGAATGAAGTACTTACCACTGTGAGCGGTACCCCAAAGAAGAAGGAGCACCGGGGGTAGATAAGGAGGGGACTGATGTTTTCTAGGCTTCAGGGACGATTTCCCTGGGGAAGGGATAGTTGAGCTTAGACTTAAAGCACAAGGGGGTAGTAAGTTAATAAAGTGATGAAAGAGTATTTTCAGCCAAGGACACAGCATGTTCAAAGATCCTGGGGTGCAAAACTAATGCTTGGCCCATCTGAGCCGGGTGAGAGGGAGAATGTCTAAAGAGGAGGCTGGTTACATAGCGGGGCTCAAAGGCCTTTAGGCTGAGGTAAGGAGTTAGAGCTTTGTCCCAAAAGCTTGACTGGAACTGATGGTTTGTAAGCAGGAAAGTAAAATGAAATCACTTCTTGCCTTTTATGGAGCAGGACTAATGTCACCGGGCTATATTTGCCGGGCGCGGTGCAGATTTGTAGTTTATGATCTCCAAAGATTTCAGCGTTCCTTTCAGGTGGGTATTTTTAGCCCCATCTTATAGGGAAGGAAACTGAGGCTCAGAGAGGGTAAGTGACTGGCCGAGATCACACAGCTGGCCAGGTGGGGCCAAATCCCCCCAAGGTCAACCTCACACCCAGGTCCTTTCCTCTGCCTCACGCTGCCTGCCCACACACACACTGAACGCTCGCCTGCGAAACACTTGTGACATTCATGTAACTTCACTTTCTCCCAATGGCTTCATGTTGAGAGAATTTCCTATTTAGTGATTGGTAATCAACCAGAACTCCATTTAAATTGTGATAGAATTAAAGATAGGGTCGCAGACTTACCTCATCTCTTAGAAAGGAATCCTGGTACCAAAGTCTTAAATGAGTTCCATTTATTATTATTTTTTTTAATAGTGAGCTCTGGGTTTGTTTTGTTTTCTTAATGTTTATTTATTTATTTTCAAGAGAGAGAGTGAAAGAGAGAGAGAGAGTGGGGGAGGGGCAGAGGCAGAGGCAGACAGAGAATCCCAAGCAGGCTCTGAGTTGTCAGCGCAGAGCCTGACGTGGGGCTCAAACTCGTAAGCCATGAGATCATGACCTGAGCCAAAATCAAGAGTTGGATGCTCAACCTGCTGAGCCACCCAGGTGGCCCGAAGGGGTTCCATTCAGAAGCTGAGAACCAAAGATCTGGATTCGGAGTGAACTGGGTTTAAATCCCAGTTTGTCTGGTAACTGACGGCGTGATATAGGGGCGCCTGGGTGGCTCAGTCAGTTGAGCATCCAACTTCGGCTCAGCTCATGATCTCACGGTTGGTGGGCTCGAGCCCCATGTTGGGCTCTGTGCTGACGGCTCGGAGCCTGGAGCCTGCTTCGGATTCTGTGTCTCCCTCTCTCTCTGCCCCTCCCCTGCTTGTGCTCTCTCTCTCTCTCTCTCTCTCTCTCTCTCAAAAATAAATAAATATTTTAAAAAATGTGAATGCTAAAAAATTAAAGAGCACGTGGATACAAATGCGAAGTCTCAGTTTTATCCTCCGTAAGTGCCTATATTCGGACCACGTTCACTTGGTTGCTGTTAGGATTAAATAAAATAGTGAAACAAACCAATTATCCATGTTTCTGGCACACTCCATACACGTTGGCCGTAGCACGACCACCTCCACCATCATCGTGATTATGGTCATCACCATCCTCACCCTGGTTAGTTCACCAGTTCACCACATTAGTGGCCCATCAGACACAGCACCGCTTTCTCCTGGCATGTGATTTCTGCCCTATTTCAAGGGCATCGCTCACGTCCCTGTCCTCACGTTACTGAAAGGGATGTGCACTCGTCCCAGGCAGGTAGCTGAAGACCACGTCCGCCTAATAACGCACGCAGCAGTGAAGCTCAACCACGTTGGAACACGACGCAAAGGAGCAAAGACCGAAACAACTTTGCAAAAGGAGATACTTAACGGAGACGGGTGGCTATGGGGCATTTAAAACGTAAGTCCCCTTTGAAATCAGTAGCTATGACAGATGGAAAGACTGTTTTGCCTGGCAAACTGCTTCCTTGTCTCGAGAGAGTCTCTTTTTTTAAAAAATACGGAAGCTATCAGAGCGATCGTTTTTCACCACGGACAAACTGTTTACATACAGATATTATGTAAACAGCAGGCAGATGCTCGTAGGTCTGATGCAAGTTCCCACTGAAGGATCTCAAATATCTCAAATCCAGAAATATATCTGGGCAAAGCCGTCTGCTCCCTTGATGGTTCTCTAATGCGATTCACAAAATTTACTGTTAAAATGTAACAACGCCGGGGAGGCGCCTGGCTGGCTCAGTCGGTTGAGCATCCGACTGCAGCTCAGGTCACGATCTCAGGGTTTGTGAGTTCGAGCCCCGCATCCGCCTCTCTGCTGTCAACAGGGAGCCTTCTTCAGATCCTCTGTACCCCCCCTCTCTCTGCCCTTCCCTCGCTCACTCTCTCCATCTCTCTCTCTCTCTCTCTCAAAGCAAATAAACATTTTTTTTTAAGTTTTTAAAAACTGTAACCGTGTTGGAAAAGCCCCCTGTCCAGTGCCTGGCACTCGTGCAGCCTTTGATTGATGTTAACTATTGCAATAATACAACGAAAATACTTCAGGTTGAACAGACTTCCCACCCCCTTACCTTCACCGAGAGGCAATTGACATGTAACATGTGTACCTTTAAGGCGTGCGAGGCAATGATTTGATACACATACATATACTGCAAAATAATTACCACAGCAGGGTTAGTTAGCATCTCCCCATCACCTCACATAATTACCAATGCTCTTTTGTCGGCAGCGGAGGGGCATTTGATAGCCACTCTGAGTACCTCTAGTCACCATGCTGTGCATAAGACCCTCCGAATTCGTTCATCTGATAACTGGAGGTTTGCATTCTTTGCCCAACATCTCCCCATTTCTCCCAGCCCCCAGATCCTGGTAACCACCATTCCGTCTGTCTCTATGGGTTCAGGTCTTTTAGACTGTACGTGTAAAGGAGATCACACAGGGTTTGTTTTTCTCATCAGACGTATTTTGCTTAAAAGAATGCACTCAGTGCCCACCCGTGTTGTCTAAAATGGCAGGATTTCCTTCTTTCTTGTCGCTACACTGTTATTTCTACGTGTGCATGTTAGAGTCCCAGAAAGGTATACATACCACAGCTTCTTTTTCCATTCATCCACAGGCACTTATAGGTTGTTTTTCTATGTGGGTTCTTGTGAAGAATACCGTAATGAACAGAGGAGTACAGACACCTCATGGAAATCTTGATTTCATTCCCTTTGGATACATACTCAGAAGCGGGATTTGGGACCATAGGGCAGTCTCTTTTCTTTTTAATTCTTAGAAGAACGTCCAAACTGTTTTCCATAGTAGTTCTGCCCATTGATGTTTCCACCAACAAACACAAGGGTTCCTTTTTATCCACATCCTCACCCACACTTATCTCTGGCCTTTTGGGTTTTTTGGGGCTTTTTTTTGCTTTTGTTTTTGTTTCTTTTTGTTGTTGTTGTGTTTTGTTTTAGAGACAGAGTGAGTGTGATTTGGGAGGGGCAGAGAGGAGAGAGAGACGGTCTTAAGCAGGCTCCACGCTTAGCTCAGAGTTCCTCGTGGGACTCCGTCCCGCGACGGCGAGATCATGACCTGAGCCCAAACCAAGAGTCAGACGCTTAAGCAACCGACTTAAGCAACTGATGCTTAACCCAGTCACATCACTCCTGTCTTTTTGATAACAGCCATTCTAACAGGCGTGAGGTGACACCATTATGATCTTGATTTCCATTTCCCTAACGAGTAGTGATGTTTGGTGTCTCTCAATGTACCTTCTGGCCATTTGCATGTCTTTTTTTGGGAAAACGTTTGTTTAGGTCTTTTGCCCACTTTTTCGTCAGATTGTTTGGTTTTCCGCTACTGAGTTTTTGTGAGCTTCTTAAGTATTTTGGATACTAATTCCTTATCAGATATACGGTTCCCAAGTATTTTCTCCCTTTGCATAGGTTGCCTTTTCATCCTGTTGTTTGCTTCTTTTGCTGTGCAGAAGACTTTTAGTTTGAAATAGCCCCACTTGTTTATTTCTGCTTTCGTTGTTTGTGCTTCTGGAGTCAGATTCAAAACTCATTGCCGAGACCAATGTCAAGGAGCTTTTCCCCTATGGTTTCTTCTGGGAGTTCTATAGTTTCAGGTCTTAGGTTTAAGTCTTCAGTCCATTTGGAGTTAATTTTTATGAATGGTGTTAGATAGGGGTCCAATTTTATTCTTTTGTACGTAATTACCCTGCTTTCCCACCACCACTATTGAAGACACAACCCTTTCTCAGTTGGGTATTCTTGGCTCCCTTGTCATATAGTCGTTGACTATATATGTGTGAATTTATTTCTGGGCTCTCAATTTATTTCCAGTGGTCTATGTGTCTGTTTTTATGCGTTACCATCCTATTTTGATTATAATAGCTTTGTAATATAGTTCAAAATCAGGACATGTATGAGGCTTCTAGTTCTGTTCTTCTTTCCCAACACTGCTTTGTCTATTTGGGGTGTTTTGTGGTTCCATAGGACTTTTAGGATGTTTTTTTTTCTATTTCTGTGAAAAACACCATTGGAACTTTGGTAGGGATTGCACTGAATCTACAGATGGCTTTGGGTAGTGTGGACATGTTAACAATATTCTTCCAATCCAGAAGCATGGGATATCTTTCTGTTGATTAGTTCTCTTCAATTTTTTTTCATCAAAGTCATATAGTTTTCCAGGTAGAGATCATTCATCTTGGTTACATTTATTTCTAAGTGTTTTATTTGTTTTTGGTTCTGGTGCCAATGTCATTTTCTTCATTTCTTTTTTTTTTCTTTTTTTTTTTGGTTTTAAGTAAGCTCTACACCTACCAACATGGGGCTTGAACTCACGACCCTCCATGTTCTAGCAGCTGAGCTAGCCAGGCCCCCCCTTCATTTCTTTTTCAGGTATTTTGTTGTTAGTGTATAGACACACACCTGATTTCTGTATATTCATTTTGTATCTGGAAACTTTACCGGATTCCTTTTTAAGAGGTTTTTCGTGGAATCTATAGGATTGTCCACATACAAGATCATATTATGTGGAAGTACACCCAATTTTCCTTTTTTCTTTCCAATTTGGATCTTTTCTTTCTCTCTTTCTATTTTTTTCTCTCCTCTCCTCTCCTCCCCTCTCCTTCTCTCCTCTCCTCTCCTCTCCTCCCCTCCCCTCCGCTCCCCTCCCCTCTCCTCTCCTCTCCTCCCCTCTCCTCCCCTCCCCTCTCCTCCTCCCCCCTCCCCTGTCCTCCCCCTCTCCTCCCCTCCCCTGTCCTCCCCTCCCCTCCCCTTTCCTCTCCTCCTCCCCCCTCCCCATCCTCCCCTCCCCTCCCCTCTCCTCTCCTCTCTTCCCCTCCCCTCCCCTCCTCTCTACTCCCCTCTCCTCTCCTCTCATCTCCTCCCCTCCCCTCTCCTCCCCTCCCCTCTTCTCCCCTCTCCTCCCCTCCCCTCCCATCCCCTTCCCTCCTCTCCCCTCCCCTTCCCTCCCCTCTCCTCTCATCCCCTCTCCTCTCCTTCCTTCTCCTCTCCTCCCCTCCCCTCCCCTCTCCTCTTCTCTCCTCTCCTCTCCTCTCCTCCCCTCCCCTCCCCTCCCCTCTATTCCCCTCTCCTCTCCTCTCATCTCCTCCCCTCTCCTCCCCTCCCCTCCCCTCTATTCCCCTCCCCTCTCCTCCCCTCTCCTCCCCTCTCCTCCCCTCCCCTCCCGTCCCCTTCCCTCCCCTCCCCTCTCTTCTCCTCTCCTCCCCCCCCCTCCTCTCTACTCCCCTCTCCTCTCCTCTCATCTCCTCCCCTCCCCTCTTCTCCCCTCTCCTCCCCTCCTCTCCCGTCCCCTTCCCGCCCCCCTCCCCTCCCCTCCCGACCCTTCCCTCCTCTCCCCTCCCCTCCCCTCTCCTCTCTTCTTTTTCAACCTAATTGCTCTGGCTAGGACTTCCAGAACTGTGTTAAGTAAGAGTAGTGAGAGTAGACACCCTTGTCTTGTTCCTGACTTTAGAGCAAGAGCCTTCAACGCTTCACTGAAAAGACTTTGTTTGTTTGTTTGTTTGTTTCAATCGAAGCATAGTTGACATACAATGCTATCTTCATTTCAGGTGTGCAGCACAGGGATTTGACATTTCACATTTCTCTACCTTATGCAATGTGCACAATGATGCGTGTAGTCACAAAATCATCCCGTTAACCCCTATGTTTCACAAATGACAAAACTGTGCTCCAAAGAGGTCAGGAAACTTTCACAAGATTTTATAGCTACTAAGACCAGAGCCTACCTGTGAGGGCATTAAGAAGTTCAGTCCATCTAGGGGCGCCTGGGTGGCTCCATTGGTTGAGCATCTGACTCTTGATTTTGGCTCAGGTCATGATCTCATCATTCAGGGTTTCTGGGATTGAGCCCCTACATCAGGCTCTGTGCTGACAGTGTGGAGTCTGCTTGGGATTCTCTGTCTCCCTCCCTCTGTCCCTCCCTGTTCTCCCTCTCCCTCTCTCTCTCTCTCTCTCAAGATAAATAAATAAACAAAAAAAAAGTTCAGGCAATCTAAACTCTGCAATAAGCAGAAAATTCCAGCACACCCACCTCTCTGAAAAAGATAACCCCATTTCATGGGGCTGTTCTTTCATCACATGAACCCAACCTTCATTCCCTTCTTCTCGTCTATCCCCACTAAACTTATACGTTCCATGAAGACAAGGACAGTGTACCTGTCACTTCCCACCTTGTCCCACAGCCGCCTGACATGTTGTTGTAACGGGTGCTCATTAAACCATTTGTTGAATTGGATGGAAATGTATTAGCCCATAGCACACTGCCACGGGGCAAGCCAAACTGTTACACTGTCCAACCCAGAATTCCGTGCGAGACTTACCTAAACGTTAAGTCTCTCACTGGAACTCTGAGAGTTCTAGTTTTCCTATTTTGTTTTATAAATAGTTGTAACCCAAAGATACAAGGTAGCACGTGCCCAACCGGTCCTGTTTTCGCTGTCGACCCATTCCCGGTACGACCTCCTGTCTATCTGAGTGATAACTCGGTCTACAATGAGCAAGACCAAGTAAAAATGAGGTGAAGACGGTCCAGCAACTCCAAGACTGACCCTGCAGCTTAAGGAAAAACACACTGCAGGCACCTTGGAGACCACTTTCAGGCCAGAGATGGATTTCCACTAACCTCCATTTAAAAACCTCACCGCCAACCATGCCGAGGTTTGCTCGCGGCTGTTGAGAATATGGTTTGATGCTCCCTCCAGTCCAGGACGGGAGGTGCCCGCAGCGATGGAGAAGTCCTGTGGTCTGTAGGAAGGCTTCTATCAACTGTCACCAACCTGACACAGGAATTCAGACATACCATTTCCCAGCAGCCCTCTCCCCATCACCCTTGTCTAGTGCTGCTCCTTCCACTCACTGTAAAATGGCTCAAGAAAAGTGGAGTAAAATACATCGAGGGAATCACAAATTGTTCTCTCTGAAGCTCAAGTTTATCATCTGGGAAATAATGACTGTGGGGCACCTGGGTGGCTCAGTTGGTTACGCATCCAACTCTTGATTTCGGCGCAGGTCATAATCTCATGGCTTGTGAGTTCGAGCCCAGCGAGGGGCTCTGCGCTGACAGTGTGGGGCCTGCTTGGGATTCTCTCCTTCTCTCCTTGCCCCTCCCTCACTCATGCTTTCTCTCTCTCTTTCTCTCAAAAATAAGTTAAATTTAAAAAAAAAAAAGAAATAAGGATTGTAAGGCTCAGTTGGTTGAGCGTCTAACTCTTGACCGCCACATGGTTGTAAGAAAAGTCACAGACAGACATCTTCGGGAATATAAAGACTACATGATCATAAACTGGCTTTTTTTTTTCTCAAAAGCCTTCCACCAGGTGTCACAGGGCTAACAAAATGAACACCCCCACACAACCCTGCCCTTCGGGCACTCGCAGTCTAGTTTACACAGCTAAGCATGGGCAGTTGAAAAAATACGCACGCATAGACACAACATCGTTCTGCTACCGAATATCTCTGCAAAGGAGTCCAATATAGGCCACGCCGAAGCACAACTGATACCATCTTTGATTCTCAACACCCTTAGATCATTTCACTGAAATCGGCATATAAAATTTTCCATCTTTAGAAGGGAGGAATAAAGAATATGGAAACCGGGTCCTGTTAAGTTCAATTCTGTATAACTCAATTTAGAATCAGGCATAACTAAAATGGATCAGAAAGATGTCCCAGATCCCAGCTTGACCGACAGAAGTCACGCACCGCAACGCGGTGTAAAGGATTTGTGTTGACACAAAGTTGGGATTTTTTTTCTTCCCCCTTATCAAAAAACAGGCATATTTGGCATTTTGCCCAAAGTGCTTAAAGTGGATTATATTTACATCTGACTTCGCGGTAAGTGCAAAGACAAAAATCTCTGAAATTTATAAACAAAAGTTTCTTTCTTACTTCAGAGTTCAAGGCAAAAAACCAGCCTTCGCGACTCTCAGGCGTAGTACAACTTGGAAGTTACAAGGATGTCAGATATATTTATTATTGCGGTAGCTCGAAATTTCCATCCTGCTACATTTAAACACTGAGTTGGAGTTTGCAAAAATAGCATTAGCAGCATTGCCAGCGAGATCCTCTAACCTTAGCACAGAGTAAATATGAAAGGAGAAAAGAACTGTAACCTTTTCAAAGTTCTCTCTATGCAAATATCGTGCAGAAGTCACTGATTCCTGAGCACTCAGTCGCTTTGATATCTGAACCAGCCCGCGAAACCATCACGGCAAGCGTCTTATGTTGATCTTTCACAGATTTCTTTAAATTCCCGTTCACTTTCTGTATCTACTAAAAGTAAGTTTCTTTAGCATCGACTACAGTCATAGCCACAAAATCACAAAAGAAGCTTTTTATGAACTGCCCGGGTCTGCTTATCCTTCGAGCCCAAGTTGCCACTATACTCAGGCCATCTTCCAAAACGATCCATTAAAAATAAAGTATACTAACAGCAGCATGGTCTGTGCTGAGACGTGGGGGGGCCACAGACCCCCTGTCTTGGTATCCCATTTATTTCAATGAGTGCATGAGTCCCATGTTGTTGGGGGGTTGGACTAACGGAGAAAAATTTTGGAAAACAGGCGTTCGTGAAGGCAGGAAGAGCCAGGTACGTGGAGAAGGGTGCTGTTTTCCCAGGGCTGGAAACTCAGTCTGACGCATGAGAGGGACACTGCAGGAAGAGGCAGGGTCGATTTGGATGGAAGCCACAGGGAGACTCCGGTCCAAACTGCCACTGCCTGCGGGCTGAAGTGATAAAGTGGGACACACAGACAGAAGGACCTCCCCGCCCCACACACACTCCACTCACAGCCACTCTGATGCTCCGTGCTGAGCTGCAGAAGAGAACTGCCAAGCCCAGTGGAGCCCAGATGGAGTGATGGAAGGGACCAGGCAGGCACTGCAGGTCCTGTGGTCCAAGAGAGGCTCTCAAGAGCTAAGTCAGGCTAATTCGACCTTATGCATGCCCACAGCTAAGGGAGACCCACAAATATCCAGGTTCCCTTTGAGTTTCTTTGTAACGTTCATGTATTTATTTTGGGAGAGAGAGAGAAAGAGGGAGAGAGAGAGAGAGAGGGAGAGAGAGAGAGAGAGAGAGAGAGAACCCCAAGCAGGCTCCATGCTCAGCGAGGAGCTCGACACGAGGCTCGATGCCATGATGGGGACATCATCCCCTAAGCCGCAGTCAAGAGCGCGACGCTTAACCGACTGAGCCACCCAGGCACCCCCCCCCCCAGGTTCCCATGCGTATGGAATATCCAGCTGACCACATATGACCCACCTGTGAAACATAGGAGTAATGTTTGCTAAGTTTAAATGTAAAATTTGAGAATCGCTGACGGAACTCTTGGCAGTAAGTTACCTAAAACGCTCGTTGACCATGTGAAGCTGTATGGGGGTAGCCTGTCCCTGTGGCTCCTTTCTCTGGGACAGGCTGTCCACCGACGCTAACATACCGCTTCCGCATATTACCAAAAACTTCTGCAACATTATCTTCGTATAGCTTCTAAGGATGCCTAATTTACAACTGAGCCATTGCTCAAGCATTAGGAGAACCCCGCTCCCTGTCTTTCAAAACGCATCAAGAATTCATAAAACCTAAATATTGTGACTCATCTTCATTTAACGATTGCTGTCCTTAATCATGGGTGTTAATACGGAAGTCTACAATTCGGCATGCACCTTGTGATGCACAATGAAGGATGCAGAAGTGATTGCTCTCGGTAAACTACTCGGAGAATCCGGGTGCGGAATCAATCAGCAATCGATGGTATAGAATGAAAAACACTCGTGTTGCAACATCAGAAGTCACCCGGTAACGGGGCAACCCAAACAGAGGAGAAAAAGTCTGAATTCAGTCTTTCTTCCAGCTTCTGGCAGGAGCTCTGAGCAAGAGGAAATAATCGAAATACTCAAGACAGTTTTGCCTTATATGCCTGTTGGTTTGTTCTTGGTTTTGGAGGCAAGAGATCATTAGATTTTGTACCTGTAAACCTGTATGACTTCTTTCCGCAGCATCACCATCACCTTAGCAGTTAATGAAGAAGCCGTGTCTTCCCTGAACTGGATAAAACAACACCCTGATCCAAAACAAGAACAAACAGACAAACAAAAATAGAATTGTGAGCAAGTTTTGCTCAATTAGTAAATCAAGGCTTTTTCTTATTCTAGAAAGGTGCGTGGGATCAAAAGCGCGGCATTCCCTTCGACCACACAATTAAGGATTTTTGCCCAGTTGTTAATCCAAAAGCATCTTCCTGTGCAAAGAACCGAGCGATCTGACAACGGGTCCGTATTTCAGCATTTTGAAAGCGTGCCTTTGTGAAAAACATGCCACAAAGAAAACATTTAAATGCGTCAAATTCAACAATCTGCTCATGTTGGTAACATGAAACACACACAGTCTTTCACCAGGTCCAAACTTTAAGACTATTTTAAATGACCAGTGAGCAAAGAAGTTAAAAAAGAGTTGGCTTCAAACTTTCCTGTTTGATAGCAGTGATGTATTAGGGGAAAGAAAAAGCCGTTCTTGTCAAAAAACCACTTTGTCTCCCCCGACCAAGTCTTCACAAGTGTAACAATTGCAACCGAAGTTTTATTAAGCAGTTAAACTCCAGCCTTGATTCAAGATACTTAGTGCCGGGCCACATTTGTCCTAGAAATGTTTTCTTTCTTTCTTTCTTTCTTTTTTTTTAAGTTTTTGCCCAAACGAATGCATTTCTCAGCCCCTTATATTTGATAGTAGACTCAGCGGATCTTGCCAAAGGTCATGGAAACCTTCGAAAAAAATCGCTCTTGTCAACTCGCGAGAAGCCAGCATGTGAAATGGATATTGCGTGGCGGTGGGCTCACTGTATCAAATCGGATGAGACGGTACTTTGTGAATGGTCGCCAAAGCCCCGTATGCGTGCAAAGTATTCAGACTTCCGTCCCAGCTTCCTTTACCATGATGAAGGT
Source organism: Acinonyx jubatus (assembly GCF_027475565.1). Taxonomy (NCBI): domain Eukaryota; kingdom Metazoa; phylum Chordata; class Mammalia; order Carnivora; family Felidae; genus Acinonyx; species Acinonyx jubatus. The sequence goes on from NC_069386.1 coordinate 14,658,070, forward strand.
GATGAGGACTGTGGTAATGAGAACATTAACAATGGCTATCATTTACTGAATGATTCTCTTTTTTTGAGAGAGACAGAGGCAAGTGAGAGCGTGAGTGCAAGAGGGACTGAGGAAGAGGGAGAGGGAGAACCTTAAGAGGACGCCACAGCCCGCTCAGAGCCCGAGCCCTACGTGGGGCTCGATCTCACGACTGTGAGATCACGACCTGAGCCGAAATCGAGTCAGACGCTTAGCCAACTGAGCCACCCGGGCACCCCCTGAGTGATTTCATTCTGTGCCAGCCACTATGCTAAGCACTCTACACGAAGTTGTTTGTTTGCTGCTAACAACCGTCAGTTGATATACAGAATATTATTCTCTCCACTCTACAGAGAAACACGGAGAACTCAGAGAAGTTAAGCAAATTGCCCAAGGTCACACAGCTCATCGGCCTACGAGCACGAAAGTAGTTCTTGGTGCCCTCATGCCAATCGAGGCGTTGGCAGAGAATTCATGAATTGGGCCACCGTGTGGTGTGCCCCAGGTAACCCAACAGATGGTCATATTACTGTGTAGTCATTGAAGAAAAGGGATACACATACAACTACACCCCCCCACACACACACACACAAAGTTGAATTCACACAGAGTTGAATTCACACATGACAGTTGTGTTCCTGTCATGCGAAAAACGACGTGTATAAGATGCGATTTTGCTATGCAAAGGGTCTCTCTGGCACAGAGCAAGCATCCGCTCAATGTTTGCTAAATGAGCACACGCTCCCCGGTGAGGCAGTATTTACCTTACTTTCTTGGCACAGCTCAAAAATCCTGGGTGTGCAAATGAAAACTCAACCAGCTCAAAGCTAAAGGAGGAGCTGATTAGTTGACATAAGCGAAGGGTCTAGAGAACTCGGGGTTCCAGCATGGCTGAGTGCAGGCACTCGGGTGAGATGTCTTAGATTCATCCCACTCTGGAGGCTGCCCAGCTCTGCCCTGTCGTTTTCACTGGCTTCCTTCTCAGCCAGGCTCTCTTTGCCAGCGGTTACGGGATTACCTATGGCTGTTCCAGATAGGAGAGCCCTTGCTCCTTTCTGTCACCAGCCGAAGTCCCAGGGAAGCCTTGAACTGGCTTAGCCTGGATCATACACCCCTTCTCGAACAAATCATCACCTTCAGAGGGATAAGAATCCGACTGGCTAACAGAGAAGGGGGCCGGGGAGGAAGGGAAGAAAAGAGGAGAAAGCAGGAGATGCTGGTCATATCCAGAAGTTTGACACAAGAGAGGCCTCTCCGCCCAGAGGTATCTTGCTGGGTTTTATCTTCAATCTTATCTCAAAACTTTCGCTTCTAAGGCAGGAAGTGGATTACAGATCACCCCTCCTTCCTTTACAGATCACGTTATTTTATGCCTGCCTTATTTGTTATATTTAAAGGAAATGAACACAGAGCTTTGAGGACGGCAAGGCTTACTACGGGTGATGCCATTCAGGAGGGAAATTGTTTCTCCCTCTGCTTTATTATATTGGTCATAATTATGATCCGTACCATAGTGACACTTAATTACCCTCTTCCAATAAATCCACCTTTGTCTTCCAATTCATAAATTAACAAAAGGAGGCTACCCAGGGTGCCCTGTTACACACTTACGATTTTTTTTTTTCAGACCCTAGAGAAACGATGGGAGTTTCCTGTGGTTCTCTCTCCCACAGTCACATCCTTCGGCCCCATTGCACACAAAGGTCTCGTTGATTAGAACAGGACGCTTCTACGCAGGGGCTGCGGGTTGGGGATCCAGGAAATTCTCACCTGGTTTTACAAGAATGAGCACCACACCTTCGTAAAACTCTACGGTGACCGAGCCACAGAAATTGAGTCTGTAATGAGAATTCTGGAAAAATTAGAGAACCACCTTCGGGCAGTTCAGGGTCTGTGGAGATTGAGAATTCAGAGAAGAGCAAATGAGTATCTCAGGCCCTTCGGCTGCATTCTCCCATCACGTGTTTCCTAAGCCTCCTGAACCCCACCCTCGGCAGAGAGAGAAAGAGACCCTCATGGAGAGCCTTCCACAGCCAGACAGGTGCCTGTCCTCACGCCCTGAAGCCCCCAAAGCACCACTCTTCTTAAACCCTCTCCCTTCCCGTAACTTTTCCGTCACCTTTTCTTTTTCTTTCAGACCCAGGGGCAGAACGTTAAGTCATACTCCTCAACTCATTATCACTGCACGTGTGTGTATCCCTTTCCCCCTGCCATTTTGCCGTCCCCCGTTCCATAAAAGCTAGTATCAGCTTTGACGATATCCTGGAATATGTATGTGTCTTCGTAAGACGCGTAGTATTCTCTTGTTCTGTCTGAGCGTGTTTTCAGTTGATACAAACGATGTCCACAGACTTTGTGTCTTCCTTCCTTCCTTTCTCCCTCCCTTCCCTCCCCCACTCTCTCTTTTCCTTTCTTTCTCTCTCTCTTTCTTTCTTTCTTTCTCTTTCTTTCTGTCCTTCTTTCTTTCTCTTTCTTTTTTTCCTCTTTCTTTCTTCCTTCCTTTTTTTCTTTCTTCCCTTCCTCCTTCTTTCCTTCTTTCTCTCTTTCCCAGCACAGTCTTTAAGATTCACCTCTATCACTTCACACGGCTCCATGGTGTTGCGCGAGAAGCCTCCTTGGCATCCCATTATCTGTCCTGCTCCCTGATGAGCCCTGAGATTCCATCACCCTCATTACCACAAACAACACTGCGATGAGCCTCTTCATCCAGCCTCCCCACGGGGACCTGATCAGAGCTTCCCCGGGCTCTACACTCAGACGTGGGACAGTCAGGTCATGGGACTAAAGGATGGGTCTCCATCCAGCTCCCTGGTTCTGACTCCTTTGTGGGAAACCTACCAGGGTGATGCCATCAGGTTCATATCATGTAAAGGGGAGAGTCTGAGGCTCCAAGAGGTTACGCGATGTGTGCAACTTCACGTCGCCAGTTAAGTACAGAGTCAGGGTTTAAAGCCAAGTTTCTCTGACTCCCAGGTTAGCACCCTTCCATTGTACTATACTGCCTTCCACAGGAATCGTTTGATTGGATGGCCTAGGATGGAGGCAGCAAGGCCTTCCCTCTGTCCGGCACCCACTCCCTCAAGCTCCCTTCAAGCCAGCAAGGAGTGGCGAGCCCACCCTGCCACAAGGGACCAGGTTTCCTAGGCTTGGCCGGCAGCGATGTGTAATCAGAGGTGAGGGACAGTCCTACTGGCTGGGGACCAGGAGAGCTTAGCCTCCCCCTCCACGCACGCGCGCGCGCGCGCACACACACACACACACACACACTCCTGATGCGAGCAGATTAACAGCAGCCATCTGGCAAGCAGAGTTTCTCCATGCAAACTGCAACTCCCCGCCCACCCCCCCCCCCCCGGGTGAATCACTAGTGCTCCCAATACCAGTCAGGCCCAATGAAAACTTTGATGGCTCTATTAATGAAGATGAAAACTCGAGATATGCCAAATACAGATTAAATGGCATCTTGGGTAACATGATTATCTCTGAATTACTAGCTGGCCGGCGAGATAGCCAAGTGACTAATCCCGGGGCGGGCTGGGCCCTTCGGAGGCGGGATCCGCTACGTGCAGCCTCCAGAGTGTCGTGCATTGCATCAGGATGGCACTTCACCAAACGGAACGCCAAGAGCGACTTCCTCTGTTGAAGCCGCACTTTTTGAGAGAAGACTTCATTTCTTCAGGTTCTGAGGTTCCAGATTTAGAGTGGTCTCTGACAAGATGCACGGGGAGTGTGTCAGGCAGAAACAAGGAGAACACGCGAGAATCCGTCTGATGCCCATGTTTACAGCACTGTTGATAAAAACGGGCAGAAGGGACAGGGTGGCGATGATAGAGAGGGGTCGCAAAGCCACCAGGCCTTCTCTCCCACTTTCTACTTCTGTCCCCCATGAGCTGTGATCCAGCAAGTTCTACCTTAATGTCTTCAATACGTCAGCTACGTTAGCACACGCAATTTCCATGAGGTAGGAACTGTCGTTCTCATCTTCCGTAGGGGAAAGTTGAGGCTGACAAGTGTCACTGACGTGTCGGAGATCCAACACCTAGTCTGGCCACACTGAAACTCAGTCTAGGGTCTTTTCACGTCCAAGGTTCGTACGGCCTTGCCACGCTTTGACCGCCCCGTTTTAAGGATTTCGAAAGGGCTCCAAGAATTATTCCCAACACAAATGGAACGTCGGCGCAAGTAAAGAGGTTATGAAAAATTCATCCTTAAGACACAAGATTGGAAGAGGGCACCTGGCTGGCTCAGTCAGCAGAGCATGCTACTCTTGATCTCAGGGTCATGAGTTCGAGTCCCACGGTGAGGGTAGAGATTACTTTAAAAAGAAAAAAAAAAAGGAGACACAGATTGGAATTTGCCAAGTAGTTGTGTGTTGGGGGGCGGAGCTGTGTATGAAGATCTGTGAATAATTTGACGAGTAAAATGCCTTGCAATTTGACTGGAATTGTGTAAAAAAAAAAGTCTTCATCTGGCAGCTAGGGAATGAAGTATGAAAGCTCCAGGAATCCCACTTAGCCCCCAAATGTCTCTAGATATTACAGTTCAATTATAAGGGGCCAAGGACGTGAATTGGTGACATGGCAATATGGGTCTAATTGGGTCTAGTAAGAACTTATCTAAATACATATTGAGAAAGCCCCGCACTATCTCCTCTCTCTCTTTTTTAAGTTTATTTATTTATTTATTTCGAGAGCAGGGGAGAGGCGGAAAGACAGGGAGAAAGAGAATCCCAAGCCGACCCCACGTTGTCAGTGCAGAGCCTGATGTGGGGCTTGATCTCATGACCTGAACCAAAATTAAAAGTCAAGAGGCACCCCCTCCTGTCCCTTGAAGTGAGTGTATTTCCGTTCACGCAAGCTACGAAGCCAACCATCGGCTCTGAGACTTCTGATATACTCTACCTTTTCAATCAGATGCATAATTGTGGTAGAACTGTTGTTTATGTGCATCCCGCTAGAGACTTTAATTTTTGGTTAAGTTCCCAAAATCCCTTTCTGGCAAAACAAATGAGATCACAGTCTCCATTCTCCCGGTTAACAGTGTCATTATCACGCACAGATCCTCAAACAATCAGCTAAATTCCATTGTCATTCTGAATTTCTTCTCTTTCTTTTGTGATGCGTTCACAAAACTTAGCCAGCCTTCTGCCTTCTCAATGGAAAGAAACATTTTATAGAAACTACCATAAACGATACATAATTGTGAATGGCTCTGAGAAGCCATATGGAAGGATGAATAATCTTCCCTTTTGTTTTCATCTTTCCTAAATACTCTTCCCGCTTTGGGTTTCGCGGTACCTTTTGCACCCAGCTTTGGTCAAAATTGTTGTTGGCCATTTGCCAGTTTGAAATGTCCTACAAAATGAATTGCTCCCTTTGTAAATAAGAACAAACTTTGAGAAATGTTGCTTCAAAACACTGTGCTGGAGCTTTGGCTAGGCGGTGGCATTTTCTATAGGGGCAAAGAGGGTGGCGAGTTTACTGTGTGTTCAGCATGTATAAATCATGATCTAGGTAATGTTTTGTGCTTGCCTTCGTACCTTCTAGTGGCTGTGGTGCGGGGCATCACAAATATTCTTTCAGGAGAACAATCACCTACTTCCTACGTCAGGATGGCCTTTCACTTTGGATGAAACTTTCAAATGACACCAGCATCAGATGAAAATTGGGACAAATCTTTAACCGCCAATTTCTTGGCTGAGGCTTAACGAGGACACCATGAGTTCCAAGTGAATGAGTTCACCCACTTTTACTGCCTTCCTTTTCTTACTTTTTACTTGAAGAAGTTAATTTATCCCTCTTACAATTTAAATGCCAAGCTCTTCTAATATTATTCTTGCAAGGTAATTTCTGATTTAGCCACTCTTCCCTTTTTCCCAGATCACCCTATGCTTTTCAGAAAAAAAAATATCTATATCTATAGATATATATATATATCTATAGATAGATAGATAGATAGATGGCACATCACAAATATCAGAGTTGTGAGCTCATTCTTAAACCAAAGAGGTTGTCAAAGTTAGCCCAAAAATGCACTGTGGGCAATTCATGTAGAGGGAACATTATCATATAAATAATGATGTTTTGTTATTTTCACAAACTTAGAAATGACAATGGAAGCACACTTAAGGGAAGTTTTTAAAGCTCACATTTAGAAGAGATAAGGTTCTCTATTTTTGCCCAGTGAAATACACACACACACACATATATATACACGTATAAATACACACACACACACACATATATACATATACTCACATTATGATGATATGTAGGATTATTAAAATAACTGTCCTTTCAATATTTTACTTTTGAAAGACAATTACTCTTGAGCCATGTATCTTAATATAATATTCAAAATTATGAGGATGGGGCAAAAAAAACTTTACTGAGACAGTGGACTCTGTAAGGCAGAATTGGATCGATGGTAAATGAAAACTGTATCTGTACATTTCCATTCATGATGCGGATTCTTTTTCTTCACTTCTCAAAATTAGCTGAAATAAGATATATTCTTCCAAGATCTCTGGGCAGGGAATTGCCACTAGGTGTGAACAAGAGACAGCCAATCTCTCCATCCTCGGGCATGTCTCTACTGAGAAGAAAAGACAACATATGCCAAAGATTCACATATTTAGAAAAGTGCCATTTAAAATCAGTTTGTGTATTGGGGCACCTGGCAGCTCAGTTAGGTGTCCGACTTCGGCTCAGGTCATGATCTCACGGTTAGTGGGTTCAAGCCCCGCATCAGGCTCTGTGCTGACAGCTCAGAGCCCGGAGCCCGCCTCAGATTCTGTGTCTCCCTCTCTCTCTAACCCTCCCCCGCTCACACTCTGTGTGTGTGTGTGTGTGTGTGTGTGTGTGTGTGTCTCTCTCTCTCTCTCAAAAATGAATGAACCTCAGAAAAGTCTGGAAAAAATCCATTTGTGTACAACCTATAGAGAAGAAGTGAATCACTCAATGAATGATATGTAAAACAACATCAAGCTTTGTTGATTTTAAGAGTCTCTCCCACAGAGTTCTTTATATGAAAAAAAAGTTAAGAAAAAAAATCAGCTTATTAAATGTCTGACACAGAAGAGAAAAAACATATTTGGCATCTTGGCGCTCCTTAGACACACTGAAAAGAATAACAGAAGCTACTCAGGATCAATACATATGAAACACATTATGAAATAGTAGAAATAGTTCACAGCATAGTTACCCAACTCATAGCCAAATACCGGCTCAACAATACTCATTGTTGATGAGAGCCTGTTGAATAAGAGACACGCAGATTCTCCATCTTTCTAGACCATACCGCTATGATCTGAAAGACAACTTCCATCCTGGGAAAGACTTCATTCTAAAGACCAAACCCAGTACTCCAGCATCTTGGAGTTTAAACAGAGAATGTGGACAGCATAGTTTCAATGGAAATGTGAATGGAGACCAGCAATTACTGATGTCACGACAAATGACATACCATCTTGAAAAATATTAACTAACTCCTAGGCTTCACTGCCGTGTGTGTGTGTGTGTGTGTGTGTGTGTGTGTGCACGTTTTAATACAAGTGTGTTCTTCGAATCAACTTGGCCCAAAACTCCTTCTTTCGCTGTGAGTGTATTTTTGTTTTCATATGTGGCACTGAACGAATTCCTGTAGTTGTGAACAACTACATTTGATTAAAATCTGTCAGATTTATCTTTTTAGCAGGAGAAAAGAAATATGTGTTTCCCCAGAAAGGAAATCAATGTGTCTGTATGATAGATGTGGAGAGGAAAGCTGGATGCTGTCACTTTAAGTGATGAAGCAGAAAGACAGGGTAGCTGTCTCGTGATCATCATTGGCTGCTGACATAATTGTTGGGAGGCAAAGCCCTGTTGAAATTTTATAATCCTTGTTTATAGGATAGACATACAGCCACTGACCTAATAGCTATCATTCCAACTGGGTACGTTACCGAGTCTCATGTCTGAGGTGTCCACAGTTTGCTTTGTTTAAATTCTCTTGGCCATATCTTTTAGCCAGAGCTCTGCTCTGTTGCCCTTGTGCACCGTGAGAAAGAGTGATCCTTTCCCCATAGGAAGGCACCAGGTTTTCGGGGCAGACAACCGTAGCGGAGAATCTCCTTTCTCGAGGTAAACCTCAAAATCATCCCCCAGGCAATGCCAGAGACCAATGAAGCCGAGAGCATTCTCAAAGGGACAATTGGGAGACTGCTTCGTGACAAAAACCCGCCCTGAGATTTCCTCCTTTCTCTTGGGACCCACCAACCTCCCCAGGATCCCAAGTGTCTCCAGAGACAGCTGTGCTAGATAGAAAAGAAAAGCTTCAGCCCTGGGATTGTGGGAGTAAAAAATTCTCCATTCAGAGGTGGTACACTTACCACAGGGTAAGAGGACACTTACCCTGTTAAGGCAGCCTAAGCACACCGGGGTGAGCCAAGAAGTCTTTGCAGCGTGAGCCTTAGTGTCCCCATGGTTACAACCAGCAAAGCCATTTTAATGAGTTTCTTGCTTTTTTTAATTTATTTGTTTTTGAGAGAGAGAGAGACAGAGACAGAGCATGAGCAAGGGAGGGGCAGATAGGGAGGGAGACACAGAATCCGAAGCAGGCTCCAGGCTCCGAGCCGCCAGCACAGAGCCCGACACGGGGCTCAAACCCACAAACCATGAGATCGTGACCTGAGCCGAAGTCGGATGCTTAACCGACTGAGCCACCCAGGCGCCCCATCCATTTTAATGAGCTTCTAAATAATTGCCAGGGTCTATGAACTTACATGTCAGTTAAAATTATCATCTCTCTTGCTTCGTGAATGGCATCTGTCAGTAAAGTATTTGAAGTGTTTCTTTGCAGCCTCTTTCAATAATAATGTTCTATGTACAAGCCCTTCTATTAACTAACTTTTTAAAAAATGACACGTTGTTCTTGTTCCTTTATGAAAGAATGTTTCTAGAAGGCATCCCATTGATGTGAGTGTGCATGTATGCGCTCTGTTTGCACATTAACCCAGACCTGACTAAACCATTAAAAGACATTGTAGGCAGAGAACCTAGCCAAGGGTTTAGAACATGATAGGTATTCCTTAAGGGGTCATTCTTTATTTATGATTCCTCTCTTCAACTGGCATCGCTTAAAAATTAAATAAATCAGCACAAATAACTAATGCATTTGCCTAAAGCCAAATGACTCCTTCTCTTTCCCCCCAAAGTCCCCCTTCCCTCCCAGCCTCACTCCTACAATCTCCAAACTATTCAAGAATCAAAATTTAAGAATTAAACATTAACAATTCATGGGCCACCATCACATCCATTACAAGTGATTGGAAATCTTCCCACAATTTATGTAAAATTGGAAGAGTTAAGATACATGCTTATATTCTGACAATAGACTCTATCTGGTAATGGTGTCATATGCTTTTGACACACTGATGGATTTGATTTGCTAATATTCTGTACATAATTCTTTATATAAATTGGTATTCAAATTCTGTACTGTCCTAAGAATCTGTCTTCAGAAAATTATTTTAGTATCTTTCCTTTTTATGGTCGAATAGATTTTATATAACACTGCAATCGATTTTCAAAACTGTAATGCGGGGTGCCTGGGTGGTTCAGTTGGTTAAGTGTCTGGCTCTTGATTTTGGCTCAGGTGATGATCTCATGGTCATGAGATCCCACATGGGGCTCCACACTGAGTGTGGAGCCTGCTTAAGATTCTCTCCCTTCCTCCCCCTCTGCCCTTCCTGCACTTGCACGTTCATTCTCTCTCTCTCTCTCTCTCTCTCTCTCTCTCTCTCTGTTTAAAAAAAACAAACCAAAACAAAAACAAACAAATAATGTAATGAATTCACTTGTAAAACCGTCTAGGTCTGGTGCCTTTTTTAGTGATAGATCTTTTTCTTTCCAATCACTTCTACAATAATTGGTCTATTCATGTTTCTTAAAATAATTACTTTAAGAATTTTTATTTTTACCAGGGCATTTTCCACTGCCTCTAGATTTCCAAATTTATTTCTACAGAATTGTACATAACATCTACCAGTAAGTTTTCTTATCTCCATCTTTGTGGTTATATTCGTTAATAATGTTGTCTTTATCTTGCTTTCTCTTTATTGAGCTTGTCAAGGGTGTATCTAGTTCAACAATCTTTCAAAGAAACTAATTTTGATTTTACTTATCGCTTTTTATGTTTGTTTTCTATTTCATTAGTTTTAGGTTTTATCTTATTAATTCCCTCCTTCTACATTCCTATTTTATTATGCTACTTTTGGATTTGAGTTTTCTAAAATTTACTCTGAATCCTTATTTTGTCAAACAATAAGGGATCCCAATTTTGGGATACAAGTTATTTCCTGAATAAAGTTTGCTTCGATGTCTCATGTAGTAAGTATATACTCACACTATATTATAAATTTTTAATGTTTATTTTTTTTGAGGGAGAGAGAGACAGAGCATGAGCAGGGGAGGGGCAGAGAGAGAGGGAGATACAGAATCTGAAGCAAGCTCCAGACTTGAGCTGTCAGCCCAGATCCAAATGCAGGGGTCAGACCCAGGAACCACGAGATCAGGACCTAAGCCAAAGTCAGATACCCAACCGAATGAGCACCCAGGCATCCCACTCATCATATATTATAACTACACTTTTGTAGCTGAACATCACACCTCCACACTTGCCACCTTTGTATTACAAATTTTATATATATATATATATATATATATATATATATATATCTCACAAAGGTTAGGACATCTTCCTCTTTAAATAATTCTTTGTGTCCCCAGAGTACTCAGCACAGCTTTTTGCCCATGGTAGAATTAAAATGTTATGGAAAATTTTTTAAGTTGTGGAAAGCAAAAACACTTGCTAGAGCATTTAACTCAGGGAAATCTATGTATGCCTACCATTTACCTTTTAAGGATCAGGTGATGCTGGAAAAATGGACACTCAGTGCAGGTGATTCTGGTGCATTGGATGATGAGAAGATCTAGCATCAGATTTAAGCAAGATAGAGATGGGCTCCAACTCCACCTTATCCATTTACCAGCTAAGTGATGTACCTTCTCAGAACCTCAATTTATTCCGATATAAAGTAGGTCTTAAAAAAATAGCTCCTTCCGCAGAGGGCTCTTATGAGGATTCAATGAGATAATGCATGAATGTGCCTGGCACATAATAAGAGCTCCATAATTGTGAGTTCCCAGCATTATTGTTATTAATATTATCATTTCAGTCGGGGCAGGGTACTGAGGTGGTAAACAGTTGAGGGGCAGAAGCAAGGTAAGGGGAAGAGGAGCTGGGGGAAGGACAAGAAACAGAGAACCTTAGCTCAGCCTTAACTCGATGGTCCTGGAACCAATAATTATTTAAGGAACGTTTAAATCATTTCCCAATAATGGTGACATTTCTACAGGCTGGGTCTGTATCTTGTTTCCACTTTGCTAAATAACATTCCACCAATCCTCTCAAAACAGTGCCCTTCCCACCCAATTCACCCCAAAGAGGGCCACAGGGATGGCGTGTGTCAGACGAGGTGAAATGATGCAGCAGTAATGGTACCACCAGCTGACCACTGAGCGCCCGTGATTGGAAAACTTCAGCATTCAGGGCCATTCTTGTGGAGAAAGAAAACACCTCTTTTGTTTTTATTTTGTGGGTGGAGCGAAGTCAGTGCAGGAGCAACTGCAACTTAGCACTGCCCCAACTGGCCAGAGATCTCTTCGAGGCAGCATGGGCTCCAGCCATATGGCTGGGTTCTAACCCCACTCCTGCCATTGACTGGCTGTGTGGCCTTAGACAAAGTGCTTAACCTCTCTTTGTCTCAGTGAAAGGCGGACTTTATCTACAAACACTTATGGCACTATTTTAAGCGTTTTACCTATGTTAACCTATGTAATCTTTCCAGCAAGCAGAGGAGCCGGGTCCGATAGGGTGTGGTGAGGGATAAATGGTGAATATATTTAAAGTACTTACAGACCCTGTTTGGCATAAAAAGTGCTGTGGAAGTATGAGCTGGTATCGTCATCATTAATGTAAATGCTCTACTTTAGCTGTCACCATCACCACCATTATCATCATCATCACCACCATTATCACCATCATCATCACCATCACCATTATCACCATCATCATCACCATCACCACTACACTACCATCATCATCATCATCACCATCATCATCACCATTATCATCACCATCATCATCATCGTCAACCATCACCACCATCATCATTACCATCACCACCATTATTATCATCACCATCATCATCACCATCATCATCATCACCACTACACTACCATCATCACCATCATCACCACCATCATCACCATTATCATCACCATCATCACCATCATCATCACCACCATCACCACCATCGTCATCACCATCACCACCATTATCATCACCATCCCTGTCATTATCATCATCATCACCACCATCACCACCATCATCACCACCATCATCACCACCATCATCACCACCATTATCATCACCATCACTGTCATTATCATCATCATCACCACCATCACCACCATCATCACCACCATCATCACCACCATCATCACCACCATTATCATCACCATCATCACCATCATCATCACCACCATCACCACCATCGTCATCACCACCACCACCATTATCATCACCATCACTGTCATTATCATCACCATCACCACCATCATCACCATCATCACCACCATCATCACCACCATTCTACCATCATCATCATCACCACTACCACCATCATCATCATCATCACTATCATTGGGTTCAGTTACAGTACTGCACTCAGAGACGATACCAAATCCTCTCCCCATTTCTCAGGCACACAGAATCATTTTAGTATCTCCTTCACACTCTTATCCTCTCCTCCTCCCCATCTTCCATTTACCCTCCTCTTGTTCTGAGACCCTACTTCTTCCCACCAACTTAAAAGAATGCCAACTCTTGCCAAGTATAATGTTAGGTGTTCCCACCTACATACAGTCTGGACTCAAGGAGTCATGACCAGCCCAGTCAGAAAGCTGAGATTCAAACACCTGTCCATTGGTCTCCAAAGTCTACTCCTTATCCTATTATAACCACATCACCATAAAATATCCACCCCACTTTCTAAACATTTTTTCAAGTTTTTATGTATTTTAAGTAATCTCTACACTTAACGTAGGGTTTGAACTCATGACCTCAAGATCAAGATTCACATGTTCTTCTCACTGAGCCAGCCAGGTGCCTCCAAACATTTTTTTACCTATCATTCTCAAACACTGAACTGGTTTGGTCACAAGGCATATCATCCAAGTTTTTAAAATAAAGACTCATGCTGGGGTACCTGGGTGGCTCAATAGGTTAAGCATCCAACTTCAGCTAGGTCATGATCTCATGGTTCACGGGTTTGAGCCCAACACCGGGCTCTGTGCTGACAGCTCAGATCCTGGAGCCTGCTTCAGATCCTGTGTCTCCCTCTCTCTCTGCCTGTATATATGCTCTGTCTCTCTGTCTCTCTCTCAAAAATAAACAAACATTAAAAACTTAAAATAAAGACTCATGTTAACTTGATGTATTCATATCTTATTCTCAGTCTTCTATAGGCCCCAAATTTTTTAAAAAAGATACATGAACTGATTTGTAGCACACAATATGCCTTCTCAACAAACAATAGTTTCTTAGTCAAGTACATCAACCTCTTGAGATGATTATACCAATCAAGATGTCTTACTGCATACATTTTAGAGCAATATGTTGACAGGGAGAAAAGTTAGAAATGACCTGAATGTTGCGGCACCTGGGTGGCTCAGTCAGCTAAGTGTTTTGGTTTTGGCTCAGGTCATGATCTCATGGTTCATGAGTTCGAGCCTCACATCAGGCTCCATACTGACTGGGCGGAGCCTGCTTGGGATTCTCTCTCTCCCTCTCTTTCTGTCCCACCCCTGTTCACTCTCTCTGTCTCTCTCTCAACAGTTAATAAACTTAAAAAATAATTTTAAACAGGAAATGACCGGAATGTTTAATAAAAGTGAATTGTTAAATACACATTAGTAAATCCAGAAAATGGAATCGTTTGAAGCCATAAAAATAATACCAAATAAATAGATCTGTGTATGTAGAACAGGATGCGATTTTATGTACTGAAAGGATATATACGAATGGGATCACAACAGCTGATTTGTTTGGTTTTTTTTTTAATGTTTATTTATTTTTGAAGGAGAGAGAGACAGAGCATGAGCAGGGAAGGGGCAGAGAGAGAGGGAGACACAGAATCTGAAACAGGCTCCAGGCTCCGAGCTGTCAGCACAGAGCCCGACGCGGGGCTGGAACTCACAAACCGCGAGCTCATGACCTGAGCCAAAGTTGGACGCTCAACCAACTGAGCCACCCAGGCGTCCCCACAACAGCCTATTTGTAATGGAAAGGAAAACTCATTTTAAGGATGTTCTTAGTTTTGCTCTTTACATATTCTAAGTTTTCTCTGTAACAAGTATGCATGGCTTTCCTAATACCAAAAACAATAGAAGAACCTAGATTCTGGTGGAAAACACAGCTGCACCTATCTCAACCAGCTCAAACTGTCCCCACTTAAGCTTTTAATCTTCTGTCTCATCAGGCTGTGCGTTTGTCTGATAGATGGCTGAGTTGCCTCTGGCCTGTCACTGTTATTTGCTTTGAACTCTACACATCTGGGTGGCAAAGTCGGGGGCTGTTTAATATTGCGGGGGGGCAGGGGGGTTAGTGTTTGAATACATAGAAAAAATACATTAAAATTCTTCAGATCATCAGCATGGAGTTAAGAACAACTAGTCCTACCCATTAAAGGCAAAATCAGCCGCATAAACTCAGTGCAAGAAGAGGAACAAAGATTGACCCACATCACGCTCCTGTGTTCCCTTCCAGGGGCATCCGACACAGCACAGGACACTGAGTGCCCTTAGCGGTATTGGAAACAATCACACATGCAGGTTCCTTACCCGCCTGCTGCATTTTCTTCCTGGTATAACTGGAGTTCTCCTTTGCAAACTACCCCTAGGCTTCAATATATAGTTAACCGTGCTCATTAACAGGTTTTAAAGTTCTCATTTTCGTTACCATTCCGAATGTGCACTTTATATATCAATGAAAATGAACACGTGTTCAGGAAATAGTAAAGATCCGCATTTAGATTTTTTATTGAATTTATATTTTACATGTATATTTTCTGATTAAAAAACAGAAGGATGGGGCGCCTGGCTGGCTCAGCCGGTCGAGCGTCCGACTCCCGATTTGGGCCCAGGTCACCATCCCAGCCAGGGTCGTGGGACTGAGCCCTGCGTCGAGCTCCACACTGAGCGCAGAGACTGCTTAAGATTCACTCTTTCTCTCTGCCCCTCTCCCCGGCTCGTCATCTTTCTCTCTCTCACTTTCTAATATAAAAAAAAAAATCAGGATAGCTGGTATTTTGTTGACTTCTACAGGAGAGAAAGAGAGGGATTGTGGCTGCTCAAAACCAAAAATGTATCTGAAAAACCAAACTTTCAGTTCAACATCCAGATACTCTATCTTCCTCACGTTTTTGGGGATTTTTTTTTTAAATTTTTATTTAGCCAATTGGCATTGTGTAAAATGCCATAGTGGAACTGAAAAACTCTCCTGTATTTCAAAAACCGGAATAAAATGCACTGATTTTTTTTTTCTTGTATCTTTCTCAGAGCTTTTTGCAAAACCTGAAGAGTGTAGGTTAAAAGTATTAAGAGCCACGTGTTTGTATATAAGAGCTGTAAGACGGACATAGCTGAGTATTAAGAAGTACTCAAGAGCCAAAGACACTGGAGAAAAATTAGCCTGGAAAAGAGAAGGCTGGGAGTGATTTAACAATCGGTTTCAAATATAACAGGATGGGAGAAAGAAGAGAGTAACCGTCTTTTGCCAGTCCCACTTAAAGACAAATATGAGAATTGGCTTTCAACCCTGTTACGTGTTAGACCAGACATAGCTTCAAGGCTGGGCACATGATGAATATCCTTCAATACCTTCTATTCAATACATCTCCCATACACAGGCCCATGTGACCTTGTGAGACAGGGAGACAGATCTGTGCTATGCCACCTACCATAGAGGCGAATCCAGAATATTCCAATAGGAGCCACTAATAACGAGGCAAGCTTCAAGAAAGGGCAGCTGTGTAGAAGAGAAAGGTATCAACTGTCTGAGTTGAGTTTGATGGGTGAAGACACAAGGATTCCAGGGAGAGGAAGCTATATGTTCAAAGGTAGTAACGTCCCATCATGTAGTCAGGGGACACGCTTCCATGTGACTACAGAGCAGGATATGTGGCAAGAGGTGGCCCTGGAGAATCTGGCCCAGCCCACATTTGCAAGAGTCGTCCTTTGGCCATGTGAAAAAGTTTGGGTTTCATCTCCAAGGCAATTGTAGTACTCTTGCAGCAAGGGCCTTTTAGGATAAACTTTTTTTTAAAGGTTATTTATCTTTGAAAGAGAGAGAGAGAAGGGGAGGGGCAGAGAGAGAAGGAGACACAGAATCCGAAGCAGGCTCCAGGCTCTGAGCTTTAGGCACAGAGCACGTCATGGGGCTCGAACTCACGAACTGCAAGATCATTCCCTGAGCCAAAGTCGGTGCTTTACTGACTGAGCCACCCAGGCATCCCAGGAAGGACCTTTTACAAGGAAATGCCAGAATGATGTTAGCATTGTATGTTGACTATACCATTCTGGCAACAGTATGAAAACTAGATTGGTAAGAAAGCATTACTGGAGGTTGGTGCCATATTCCAGACAAATATATACATACATATGTATATGTATGAATGAAGATGGGGGTGCGGCGCCTGGAGTTAAGCATCCGACTCGATACCAGCTCAGTTCATGATCTCTTGCCCCGGCCCGTTGAGTTCCAGCCCTGCATCAGGCTCTGCACTGACAGCACGGAGACTGCTTGGGATCCTCACCTCCCTCTCTCTCTGCCCCTCCCCTGCTTGTTTTCTCTCTGTCTCAAAGTCAATAAATAAATATTTTTTTTTAAAAAAGTTTTTTTTAAAGAACCTAATTAAGGGTGTTACCATTAGGGATGGAAAAAAGGAAGCAGAGTCAAACAGTGGTAGGTCATTAGCACGGACAGAGCTTGTGGGTTGCTCTGGTGAAGAGGAAAGATGAAGAGAAGAGCCTAGGATAATCCTGGGTTTTTGCCTGCAACAACTGGGTGGCACATTTTCCCAAACTGGGGCATACGGGAGGAGAAACAGATTTTTAGAAGGGAGGTAATTAGGGGAGATGGCACATTTAGGTTTCTAGCATGGCGTTCGTGGTGTCTATAAGATGTCTAGGGAAAAAGTTGCACTTACTAGAGTGTAAGATCCATGAGGCAGGGACCTTGTTGGTTTAGTTCAACCCCTCAACGTGGCTTTCAGCATAATCATTGCTTACTTAGCACAACACGTGGCAGGTGCTAAATGCTCAGTAAATGCCAGCTGAATAGGTGCTCTTGGATGAACTTGTGGGTCTGGATCTCAGGACAGCCTTCTAGGCAATTATTCAATGCTCTTTGGTGTCCTTGCGCAGAGAATTCTAGAACCTCCTTTGATGTTCACCAAGACCATTCTACACCTTGAAATATTGTGATTCTGGTCCACCCCCAAAGGACTGAATTACAAAAATGCTGCTAAGGTTCCTAGTGGCCCTATTCCTCTTTGTTTACAGATATAAGCAAGGTGGTTTGTTAACTGACGGAAGAGGAAAAATTGCGAAATAAATTTTGGAAGTGGTCAGATTGAGCGAAATCAGTGGTAAAGTCACAGCATTGGAGTGAGCCTCTGGTATAGTTTTTTTTAATCAATATGGCTTTCAAGTTCCTATTGAAAAGGCCAGGACAACCAAGTAGAATTGTCAAGGATGGCTGTGATCCACATATACCGACTCTAAAGGAGATGCTTGCATGAGAATGAGTAGCAAGAAGTGTGTAGCTCCAGCAGAAATCTGGAAAAGACTTTAAGAAAGAAGAAAGCAAATCCCCCTAGTAAATGGCTCTGTTTCTTGGAGGAGTTGGAACAAATCTTCCTTGCCAGAGAAGCTTGAATTACCTGCCTATCCCTTTAAGCATTTTCACGTACAAATCAAACACAGATGGCCCATTACGTTTATGACCTCCTGTCAATTACTCTAGATGAAGCATGCATTAATTATTGAAATATTTTCATAGTATACAAGTTTTGAGTGGTTCCATTGCCTCAGATAATTTCAACTTTCTGATTAGAAGCCGGTATAAACTATTTTATTTATGAAAATTAATCTCTTGAATGTAGTAAAAGCTACAAATACAGTAGTAGATTTTTTTTTTCCACTTAACAAAGCCAAACTAAAAATCCTGGCCTCTATCCTTGGCAGTCGGCGTTATGTTAGCAGGGTATGCAATCCATAAACTCTGCCAAAATCTATTACAATTGTAGTAAATTTTGATTACTGGAGTTGTTTGTTATTTATGTCTAGAAGATAAAGATAATATTGGGAATAGCCCTCTTCTATTCGATGTATAAATTAGATCCATAAAATACCTTGTTTTGTAAACAGTAAAATAAAAAAAAAAAAGAAGAAGCCTAAACTTGGTTGAAGCTTCAAATATTTGCATCTACTTTCTTTGAATCAATAAACATTTTGGAGGATGTGAAAGTCCACGGAATGTTTAGACTTTTAACTATGCCACTAGT
Source organism: Acinonyx jubatus (assembly GCF_027475565.1). Lineage (NCBI taxonomy): Eukaryota > Metazoa > Chordata > Mammalia > Carnivora > Felidae > Acinonyx > Acinonyx jubatus. Next base: position 14,676,755 of record NC_069386.1, read on the forward strand.
GTTGGTCTGGCATGGTAAACAAAATACTGGGGCCATTTGACTGTTAGAGAACAATAAGAATATTCCGGCGAAGCATCACTTTGAGAGAATGTGAAGAAAGTTGAGAAGGGAACTCAGAAAAAGGCTTACGTATTTTCCGTCACTCTGGAAGGAAGCTAGTCATTCAGTAAACATCCAACACCTACTATGTGCCGAGAACCTCTCTGGGCACTTGGAGTACACTGGGGAACAAAACAAATATTTCTGCTCCTATCAGTATAGATTCTAATAGAATTGATTGCCTCCTTTAATCCTCACTGTACAGAGAAGAAAGCAGAAGCCCAGAGAGGCAAGCTAACTCACCTAACATCACCCAGCAAGAAGGCCCAGAGAGGTAAGCTAACTTATGCACCATCACCCAGCAAGAAAGTTAGAATAAGAGCCCAGGCCATTGGAGCCCATCTTCTTAACCCATCCTATCTTTCAGGCCTTTACCGTTTCCAACTGACCTTTTTCTGGGTACTTGAGAAGTTAATCCTTGCATGTAATTAGCTGGACTCTCTTCAGTAGATGTCTTCAGCTAGAGAGACTCACCCTAAAAAAAAAAAAGAAAAGAAACTTTATTTTTTAATTTAAAAAATTAGTTGTCTGTGTTTCTTCTCTCTGAAATCCACTGATGTTTAGGCAAAGAATGTTATAAATGAGAGATACCATCACAGGAATGCTGATTTCACAGACCAGTGGGAGAAGGTGGCCCTAGAGGCAGCAAAGTTAACACATAATCATTGACTTCTTTTTCTGGCCAAAGCCAAAGAGGGATTGAAAACGGGAACTCTAGGTCAAGCACAAATGGAGGGTGCCATTGGCACTGTGCTGTCACAGTGGGCTTACAACCTGAAAGAGAGTGATCTCTACATACCATGGTGGCAACTTGGGCCAAAAAATACGGTCCCCAGCTAGAATCTTGCATAGGGGGAATCTAGCCTATGTGTCAGGTGAAAACGATGCTTATCTATTGGATTCCTCTTGTAGGCATTCACCAAAAAACACAGCCAATGGAGAGAAGTCACGGAAATATTAATGATATTAATTCAACGCTGCTCAATTAATTCGGCGTGTTAATTTTGCCAATTAAAAAAAATATATTTTCCGACCATGAATAATAAAAAAAAAAAAAAACGGTTTTTTAGCACTTCATACTTTTACAACCTTCTCACTATTGGTGACACAAAGTCAGGTGGCTGCCTGAGGTCACATCAGATCTGACAGAGAACAGCCTACAACCCAAGATTCCTGATTTGTAACATCAAGCTCTGGATACTCTTTCAGGCTTCTTCTGATTTGGTCCTCGTCAAAGTAGATAGAGAAAGTATTATCATGGCCATTGGCCACATGAGCGCCTGAAGCTCAGGGACACAGCACAAGTCAATGCCCGATTCGGTTCAGAGAGAAGTAACGGCATACAAAGTCCATTAAGGGTCGGCAAGAAGGAGGGCATGTATAGGAGAAGCTGAATCGCTCAAAACTAAAAGATGAATTATGCAGTAAAAGAAGTACGTACAAGAGAAAGAAGTTGTACAGAGGTAGACGTAATTCATTTCATCAAAGATTGAGTAATAGTCTAACCAATTAGAAATATACCTAATTGGCTATAATCAAAACTATAACGATATTGTAACTTGCTAGGCAGTGTCGAAAGCTGTTGTTTCTTAGGAGAGAACATCATAATTGAAAAATTGCAGTCTCGTGCTTAATGAATTAGCAACTTTGGACCTACAGCATAGGAATCTGGTTTTTAACAAGCCATATTTGGAGCCCATGGTCTAGAGCCTTGCTACTCAGAGTATGGTCCCTGGGCCAGCAGCCTTTTAGGAATGAGGAATCTTGGGCATTCTGATTCAGAATATGCATCTTACCAAAATCCTTAAGCGACTTCCTCTACACATTACAGGGTTTTTTTAAGTCGATTTATTTATTTTAAGAGAGAGAGAGAGAGAGAGAGAGAGAGAGAGAGAGGCAGAAGGGGAGGGAGACAGAAAATCCAAAGCGGGCTCTCTGTTGTCAACACAGCCCGATGCGGGGCTCGAACTCATGAACTTCGAGGTCATGACCTGAGCCGAAGTCAGACACTTAACTAACTGAGCCACCCAGGTGCCCCTACACATCACAGTTTGAAGAGTACTGGTCTATAACATCCCTCGCCTGCTATGTATTCACCTTATCAGAAAAAATAAGTCAGCTTGACATAGAGTGTTCTCAGTGAACCCATGTGGGACCCACATGATCTCTGCTTCTATCCCCAACTCCCTTCCCAGCCTGACGTTCTAAATCTCCATCACCCTCTGATAAAAAAATTACCGAACATCCAATTAAGATTTTCTCCTAAATCCTGTTGAAACTCCGCATCTAATTCATGGGCTATCGAGTGTTTCAAGCATTTCCCAAAGTCACCTGTGAAATATTTTGGAAAGTAAATCACCACTTGCAGATCTCTCAATTTCCAGTAAATCTCCCATTTTCTACAGTTCCTTGAAGACTAGTCAGGCACTCTGGCAATCCCATCTGCTAGTTTTCTTTGCCCCCCACCCCACAAGATAATCAATCCATCAAGATCAGGAGACAAGGGTGTGTTTATAGTAGCTGGGGAAGATATGACGAATCCTACCCCTTGTGCTGAAGCATCAGGTTCCTCTTACAAGTGTTTGTTTAAACCAGTCTCCTTAAGGAGAATTGGTTCAGTTTCTCCTTGTTTGTAAGGGCAACGCGTCCTCTGCCCTACTTAGGAGAAAGCCCTCCCGCCGCCATTCTGGGATAACAGAGGAAGGAATCTTCTTCCTCCAGCCCAGGGGGGCCCCACTCAGCTGGGAGCAATACAACTGGTGCAATGCTTGGATTTTGATATCCACTCAGTATTTCATTATAGAAAATAAATTGTTAAAGAAATAAAATGACTTGCAATTCTACCACGCTGGCAAGTTCATGGGCCATCTGCATCTAGAGTTAGGTTCCCATATGGGTTTGCCATTTCACTTTCCTTAAGGGTATGTCAAAAAGAGTTTTCAATATTGTTACGGCCTTCACAGCAATTTCAGTATTGATCTGCTATGTGTATGTCACCAGTCTACTACTCTTGGACATACAGTTGGCTTCTAATTTTTCATTATTAGAAATAAGTTTCAACAGCTAGTTTTTAGAGACCCAATCCCAATAATTGCCAATTATCTTTAAAGAAAAGAAAAGTTGGTCTGTGGCCAGGATTTACGTTGCTAACTTCCATTAGGCTACTCCTAACTATATATACCATTAGTTAGATGGGGGGGAACAGGAAGAAAAGTATGAAGAAAATGATATAAAATCAATGCTCTTTACCTTAAAAATCAACCGAAAGTATATGTTCTGCTAAGCGACCCCAAAGTATCATTTTCGTCCGTGAATTACTATACATAATATAGACTAAACATGTTATTCATACCCATTGGGTAAGCTTCACTGCGTTACATAGGAGCCCATTTCCTGATTAGATGCTTGCACTAGGGTAACACCGAATAGAAACTTGCTGTAGCCTAACATTTTCATACAGCTGTAATTTCATTACATTCTCACTTTCTGCGGTAGCCTGTAGAATTGAAAACACATAGGGGCAGCCGGGCGGCTCAGTCAGTTGACCGTCCGACTCTTAATTTCGGCTCAGGTCACGATCTCACAGTTCGTGGTCTGGAGCCCCGCGTTGGGCTCTGCCCTCTCTCTCAAAGTAAATGAACTTAAAAAAAAAAGAGAGAGAGAGAGAGAGAAAACACATTGCCATCCATCACTTAGAATCTGCTTAACCTTTGTTGAGATTATACTCAGTCCAGCCATTTTACGTAGCACTAACCCAACATCCAATTTCTGTTTTCCCTTCCTTGTGCTAATACCTGTGGCTGTCCCCCCAGATAATGGTGTCACTGGTTTTGGTGGAACATGAGGAAGATGGCACAAGCCACATCGAGTCCCCCACTTTGAGGACAAGGTCTCCTCTGGAGTTCAGGGAATGGCATTCCAGGTCAGGGGAAGAGCAGGAAGGGAGCAAGGTTGAAGGAATGATCATTCTGTTTTGCTAAGCTGAAGACAGAGAAAGGAGGAGAAAATACGTTTTAAAAGACTGATCTGGGGACAAATCATGGAGGACCTTGAGCAGTAGAATAAGGAGTCTGAATAATAAGCAAATATTGTAAGGGCGCCTGGGTGGCTCAGTCAGCTAATCGTCCCACTTCAGCCTAGGTCACGATCTCGCCTTTCCTGAGTTCGAGCCCCGCAACGGGCTCTGTGCTGACGGCTCAGAGCCTGGAGCCCGCTTCGGATTCTGTGCCTCCCTCTCTCTCTGCCCCTCCCCCCCTCAAAAATAAATAAACTTTAAAAAATATGTAAAGAAAAGAAAATATTGTAAACAAGAACTAATCTGAACTAGATTTGTGTTTCATGGATTTAACGGATGCAATGCATGGAAAAAAGGAGGGTGTGCTGGGGTAAATACAGACCTACCATATTGTTTAAAGAGCTGGTGGGGGTGGGGAGGGTCTGAAGAGGCAACAATGAAGATGGAGAGGAGGACATGGGCATGAGGTACTGCAGAGAGGAACAGAAATTCACTGAGTGAAGGGGACAAGGAAAGTTGTCCTTGGCAGCTTGTTCCAGAACAATGTCCCTCCCAGGCCGTAAGTCCTGAGCAAACACCACCTTTGTCGCAAGGCTGTCTCCTCAAACGCTAAACACCTGCAGGCCTTAAGTATGAATTATCCGAAACAATTGTTTGATTTGGGCATCAATGTCATGGTTGAAATAGAAACATGTGATTGACTTTCCGAACCCATTTGAAAAGGATTCATAGTGGGTTCAGTTTGGTCTGGTGCTGTGACCCATGCTGCACAATCCCTGACTAGCCGGCCACCTCAGTGGGCCTGAAAAGCCCAACTTCTAGACATCTGGCAGGTGACTGGGCTGCCTCGCCCAGCTTGCCCGGCATGAGGACAACTCGGTGAGATGGCTCTTTAGATGGTCTCCATCTTCTTGAAGAAGCAAAGGCAACATTTTTTTTTAATTTTTTTTAACGTTTTATTTATTTTTGAGACAGAGAGAGACAGAGCATGAGCATGGGGGAGGGGCAGAGAGAGAGGGAGACACAGAATCGGAAGCAGGCTCCAGGCTCTGAGCCATCAGCCCAGAGCCCCACGCGGGGCTCGAACTCATGGACTGCGAGATCCTGACCTGAGCTGAAGTCGGACGCTTAACCGACGGAGCCACCCAGGCACCCCAAAGGCAACATTTTTAAACAAAGAACGAGAGTGACCAAGTGGCATGTAGGCTTGAGTAGAATTGGGTGAAATCGGAGATTCTAGGAGGACTTTCATTTAGAATTGCTAGGTAGTTTGGCCGTAGGGGTCAGAAAATAAAATATACATCCCCAGCAATTCCACGTTAGGTGCCCATGCTCAGAAAATACTGACAGCATATGAGCATTAGGAGTGTTACGCATGGAGGCATATGGGAAATACTTGAGTACATAAGGAAGTATGTCCAAGCACATTCAGTGTAACACAGTAGAAGGATATGTGTGCAGCGTATGGGAATAACTCAATGAGCGTTGATGGGCATTGGTATATTCGTACCCTGGGAAATTCCTGAAGCACTTGGAAAGAATGATGTATATCTCTTTCTCCTCACAACGCCCAAACCTCCAAGACACTGATGAGTGAAAATAGCAAGTGTACAATGAGACGTTGCCGACTATGACACACGCTTTAGGGCTTCTCTGGCTGGAAAGACAAAAGCAAGCCTTTGCTAACATGGGTCACATCAAGAAAGCTGGAGAAAACGACTCAGGTTGCAGGTAGTGGCAGGGAGAGCGTTAGCCTTAAGCTCTAAACTCTAATATTTACAAGGACAGTAAGTGTATGGTAATTGCTTTGAGCTTCAAAATTCGTTTAAAAATGTTAAATACCTTGGCCCAGAGGAATTGCGCTTTTTTTTCCCCACCAAATATCTGCTCTTATGCCAAAGACATCTTTCCTCTAAAATGATGCCTTTTTTTTTTCCTTTTTGAAGTGAAGGAGGGGACACCTGGGGGGCTCAGTCGATGAAGTGTCCAACGCTAGATTTCAGCTCAGGTCATGATCGCGTGGTTTGTGGGATAGAGCCCCACATCGGGCTCTGTGCTGACAGTGCGGAGCCTGCTTGGGATTATCTCTCTCTCCCTCTCTCTCTGCCCATCCTGTCCCTCTCTCTCTCTCTCTCAAAATAAATAAATTTTTAAAAATTAAAAAAAAATAAAGTCAGCGAAGCACTGGTTTAATCCAAGAGTTAAGGGTTGACTAGCAATGGAAAGATAGATAGATAGATAGATAGATAGATAGATAGATAGATAGAAATAGATAGGTGATAGATGATAGGTAGATAGATAGATAGACAATAGACATGCAAACCTCCACTGGCCAATCTCCTTTAGAGCTACCAATTTCATCCAGGATTACCAAGGCAACTCTGTTCAATGTAATCGTGTGGTCCCCACAGCTTCAATAACACGGCAAAATAAATACCAATGGCACGCCACTGAATTGCCAATGCAGAGACATCCCTGTGCATGTCGCATTTACAAGGGGATGTGAAACACCTGTCTTCCCGGAAATGAGATCCATGCACGGAGCTGATTTAAAATCAGAACTAAATAATCTCGATTGGAATGTATTCACTGGAATATTTCTCTAGGTTCAGAAATAAGTGGAAGCAAATTATTTTCTAAATTAGAAACTATGTCTACGGTACCTTTATATGACTTCCAATCTTTGAGGACAAGTAGAGCTGATGCAACTTTAATATAGTTTAGCAGATAGTGATTGCTGCAAAATCGTCGTCTGCTCCCTCAGGATTTTTTTTTCACTTAAGAACCTGATGGTGTTTGGGGTAAAGTGTTCTAAGAGGGATTCAAGCACATGACAGAAAAGAAAACATTAACCCACCATGTAGCCAAGAGCTGGATTAATCTTTTAAACAATTCAGAAGAGAATCCCATCACCAACCCTAAAAGACCATTCAAATAATCTGGAAAATGCTAAGCTATCTCTGCTTGTAAGAGACCACAGTGATGGGTTTTTCAGTTATTCGGGGCATAACTTTGACTCCTTGATTCAGAAGTAAGCTTTAGTGTAAGTTGTTTTAGTTTTCATGTGTTTGGAAGCAATAACCACCGCACATTTCTTTGAGCCTAAAGCTGGACACAGTCTGCCACCCCGGGCACATGAGAGTCACTCTGAGAAAGGGTGTTTAATGAGTAACTCTGCAGTAAAAGTCCTCGAAAAACTTCTTCTAAACATTAGGCCCCGTACTTTCTTTCTGAAATACATTAACAGCCTCCAGAAGGTTCAGAGATGCTGTGGCAGCCCTGTTAGACTTCAGAAGTCCCTGATATCTCAAGTGCATCGAAAGGTTTGTGCACACTCCCCACCCCTCCCCACCCCATCCCTGCTCTCTGCCCCCCCCCACGCCCACCCCCGCCACCCCCCAGCCAGGGTCTGGAGATCGCGTTGACTGTAGTTCTCCTGGAGAGAAAGATTGATAAAGCAAAGCAATCAGAGTTATTTCCTATGCATGAAATTGATTAAATGCTTCACTAAATGGCTTATAAATTTGCTTCTCATATTTCTGTCACCGCTGAAAAGATTACAGAATCTCTGCATATAACCATGTTGTATACAATACCAAATTACAAAAGGTTGTAAAAACTAATGTTTTGTTTAAAGTTTTGAGCAGGACCATATGCCTCCAGTGACCTTGAGTAAGCTATTTTAATTCAAACCATTTCAAAGAATAGAAAGGGGAGAAATATTCCACTCCGTAACAAACCAGACAAGTTGGTGGGTAAACCTCAGTTAACTACGCTGAACCCCTGCTCTTTCCAGCCAGGGTGTGGAGTGAATCCTCTCCAGCAAAGGCCTTTGCGTCTCCAAAGCTGGGAAACACATGTGGTGTCAACAGGGATATATTTACAAAGGAGATGAAAATAAGGGCTTTGAGACCTCCCAAAGCTGAATTTGCCCCATTATTTTTCATTCAGAGACATCCCCTAATGAGTTCCGAGTCTTGCGCGGACTTGCGGACCGTGTAAAAAAAAGACGACAAATATTAGCACGGGTGGTGGGGTTGTCTTACGTTTAGGATTTTTGTTTGTTTACTTATCATCTTTGCACATCTTGCAAATGCCGGTTAAGTCCCATTCTTCCTTCCGTGTGAGAATTGCTTCCAAGGCTGGTGTAACAATCGAGGCGGGGGGGTGGGGTTTTAGCAAAGAAGTAATTTATAGGCCAGCACGTGACCCGCAGATGTTACTTGGGAAACGAATCCCATTCTTAACCTGCCCTTCAAAGCACCTTCACTTCTACGGGAAAAATGATATTGTTTCATAACATTTATTAGACATTACGTCCCCAGCAAGAATTAACATTTGGCATGAACAGGCAGCTCTGTAAGAACTTCAAGAGAGGAAGGTTTACAACCAAGGATGTGCTTAAGATCTCCACTGGGCTGACCTCTGTTAGTGCCCTTTCCCCAACCACCTATCACCTTCAGGAAGAGCCAGTGTGGAAACCAAGGTGGACCCATAGCCACAGCCATGTGGAACCCAGGGAGGTGGAAACTAGCAGGGCGATACTGTCCAAGGGAACAGAAGGGCTCACCAGGATCAGGCGAGGTTCACATCTCCTTTCGTGTGGAGTTTCTGGGGTACATACGGGGAGTAGCAATGGAATTAGCTCTCATTTGTGAAAACGCAATGGAATCTCACCAGTAAAATCCAGATTTTTTTTCTCTCTCTCTCTGTCTCTCTCTCTCTCTCTTTTTAAATTAGTACCTGTTCTGGGAGATATGCCAAAAATCCAGGGATAATTTAACCTGACCATCAACAGCTGGACAACTTATTTAACTCTTCGGTGATGGTTACGTGAACTTTCTCGTTGGCTTTAAGCCACCGCGTAATTAATGTTGATGTCAGACACAGAGGGTTTAATAAATCATAACAAAGAAAGCGGTCCATTATTGTACAACACAGAGAATAACTACCTTGTGCCCACAGGTGTTTGCCATCTTAAAACATTTGAATCCATGCTTCCGAAAGTTTACTCCTTGAAACGCTAATTCTCTAAGATTATCCTTCACGAAAGGGTTTTGTCGATCAAATCCATTGGGCAAAGCTGTCCTGGAGAATTACAGTGCGTGGTAACGTGTTAGAGGCCTCTGCTGCAAACCATCCCGTTTGACTCAGTTTAACCTAGAGTTTTTCGCTTGACCCGGACTTCTTTTTGTATTAATGTTTCGAACGTCGGAACTGTTCTGTAAAACATACTCAGGGTAAGATATTTAAACCTACTGCCTGTCTGGCTGACTAGCCCACCTCTTTTGAAAGTTCAGCAAGCTCTGGGCTGCCCCTTCTGTAAGATTCTCAGCCAAGATAAGAGAAATACTCCAGGGGTGTCTGAGTGGTTCAGCCGGTTAAGTGTCCAACTCTTGCTTTCGGCTCAGGTCACGATCTCACGCTAGTGGGTTCAGAGTCCCACGTTGGGCTCGGCACCATTGGTGCCTGGGATTCTCTCTCTCTCTCTCCCCCTCCCCTGCTCTCTCTCTCTCTCTCTTCTCTCTCTCAAAAATAAGAGAATGGCATTGAACGCCCAGATGAGTATTATTTCCATTTGTAAGTGAATATTCCACATACATTGATCTTTTTTTCTTACGGATTATTTTTGGCCTATGAGGATTATTCACAAAGTCACTTCTCCTTTCTATTTTATTTTTTTTAACATTTTTCTAACATTTATTCATTTTTGAGAGAGAGAGAGAGAGAGAGAGAGAGAGAGTGCAAGCGGGGGAGGGGCACAGAGAGAGAGGGAGACACAGAATCCGAAACAGGCTCCAGGCTCCGAGCTGTCAGCAAGGAGCCCAACACGGGGCTCGAACTCACGAACTGTGCGATCGTGACCTGAGCCGAAGTCAGATGCTTAACCGACTGAGCCAGCGAGGCGCCCCTCCTCTCTATTGCAAATAATAGATTTCAAAAGCCATGTTTCTTCTTCCGTTTCTAGAATCAAAGTCACTCATGCATCAAGATCGTTCAAGAAAACCTGTGCGAGCGTAGGAGAGTGACGTAATTCTAGAGATAAGCCAGGCTTTACCTTCATTTAATTTTTTAAGGAAATCATTTATTTGCACACTTCTGCCTCTTAACTCGTTTGAGTAACAAAGGCATCATGTGGCGCATCAGGGGTGACAGAGGACAGCATAAGCCCTGGTGAGGATCTTTGACTCGAAGTTGTACTTCGATTCCCAAACCTGTAAGGTGCCTCAGGGTCCCCCAGAGGCCGTGTTGGGAGCACAGACCTCCGAGGCCCCGCGCCCAGAGCTCCTGCTTTGGTAAGCTTGGAGAGGGCCCTGAGAATCTGCATTTCCAACAAGCTCCCAGGAGATGAGGCCTGCCCCAGGCCTCTTCAAAGCGCAGGAAGGCTGAGGACCCGGGGATGCCTCATCCAATAACTTGTCCAGTAATTGGTATATTGATTGCTAATGTCACCATGTTTGAGTACCTAGAAACCCCTCACTCTATTACACAGCCCCCAACAATCCAAAAAGTCATTGTTTATTCATTGTGACTCCCAAACTGGCCCTTGTCAGTTCCTGCTGGAAGGCTTGCTGATAAAAATCAGCAGATGATTGGACGCACACATTCTTAACATGACTGACCCATGACATCTCCGAGGGCAGTCAGGGAGCCTGTCATTATAGTACAATACTTCTCTTTCTTCCTCCTTATCTAGCCCCAGATGACTTTGAGATTTTTATTAACTCATTAATGACTGAAGATGTCATTAGAGCCACGAGAAGGTTCCCCCTCACCCCCGCTACCACTTTTCTTTCTTCTTCCTTTTTTTTTTTTTAATAGGAATCAGCATACAATTTGCTCATGGTGGGGGGGGGGGCAGCCAAGACAAACCAAATGGAGGGACCCTTTCACTTTATTAGAATTTGAAATCTGATTGATGGGTACTAGGATTGAAAATCTGCACCCGGAAATACCAAGTTGTTCCAGAAATACGGTGGGCAAGAAAAACAGGGCAGTTCAATAAAGAAACAGCAACCCATAAAATGCAGCAGTTTCTATTATGTTGCAGGCTCAGTCTTTCCAACCTAACCGCTAAATTTAAAAAAAAATAAAAATTCAGAGGAAGGCCACTGAAACCTCTAAATGTTTCTTACCTACACATTCATTAAAACATATCTTGTTTCTGCGTGCCTTTAATTTTCACATCTGCAGAATTGCTTTTAAAAATCAAATTAGATCTTTTGAAGGCACTTAAATTGCAACAGCCTTATGTTTTTTTATATGCTCCCCGGGTTTCAGCCTTTTTATCTGGGTTGTGTGTCCAATTAATGGCCTATCTCAAGGAAGTGCTAATCATTTCGAAAACTTGAGAATATAAAAAGCAAGCAGATTATTTTCATTAGAACTGATTGGATTGAGAATAAGCTACAGAGGAAATGCTCAATAATCATAACTTTTTTTTTAGATGAGATCACCAAAAAGGTCAGTCACATAAGGTGCTTTTCATTGCAGTCAAGTCTTTGAAGACCTGTTTTAGGCGTTGTTTGGTTTTTTGTTTAAGTTTATTTATTTATTTTGAGAGAGAGGGAGAGAGCGAGCACAAGCGGGGGAGGGGGAGAGAGAGAGAGAGAGAGAGAGGGAGAGAAAGAGAATCTCACGCAGGCTCCACGCTGCCAGGACAGAGCCTGACCAGACTTGATTCCACAAACCGTGAGATCACGACCCGAGCCAAAATCAAGAGGCAGACGCTTAACTGACTGAGCCATCCAGCTGCCCCCAAAGACCTGTTTTCATTCCATTCCTCTTGGGGGTTCAGCTTTGGGCATGTCAGGAGGCCGGGTGGAGAGTGGGTTTACACTGATTTTATCAGGCCAGATCATTCGCTTGGCAAAGAAAATGTCTGTTACTAGATGTATCTCATATGTTATTAAGTGTTTACAAAACTTTACTATTGTCAAAACACATTGTAAATTCACAGATCCTCATAATACATGGAGACTCGACTCCCTGAAAGAAAAAAGAAAAAAAAAAAGAGTGTCCAAAGACCTACAAAGATTTTGGCCCAAGGAAACTGCTGTCGATAAACTATGACCAAGATTGAAACATGCCTCAAGCTAAGTTTTTTCTTAAATCACCTAATTACATCTTTCTCTTGGTATTTACTGGCCTGGTGGAAAAATTTTCTTCATTAAATGTTATGTTAAATAGAATAATTAGTTAATATTTGCAGATTAACTAAATATAAAAATTGTGTCTAATTCAGCAGTAAGAGCATTAAATTCTTTTTCCCCCTTTCTGTCCATGATGCCAACCACCAGATAAAACCTGGGAAATAAGAGTCAAAAACCCAGATGTTTTTAAAGCTCCAGATGTTTGCTGTCGTATAGACACGGTCTTAATCTGCTCAGTCATAATCACAACGTTCTTTAATATCATTTGCCAATATTTGAGGCCCTTCCCCACCAAATCATGTCTAACAGTCCTGTTTAATTCATTCATAGGGGAAAACACAAAGATATTTTCTTCAGAAAATACTGAGTCCTCAACGGACTCAAAATACAGGAACACCAGCCAGAACGGTGCCCAAGTCTTTAGGTTGAAGAACGTTTCCTATCTGCATTTTTTAATGATGAAAAATAATACAGCTTAAATGGATGGAATTTTAATTGACATGTGCGTGCTAACTTCGATTCTGGTAAGTCGTTGGGAATAACCAGCTCTCAAATGCAAATGGTGGCCATCTTTTCAATGGGCTCCTTCCCCAAACTCACTCCCTTGCTGCCAGGTCCCATAAGAGATGACACATTGGGAACAATTTCTGCTCTGGTGACTTTGGGTTAGAGAAGCATTAGCAAGGTAAAGCCTTGGTGAGCCTCAGCACCTTCGTGTTCTGTGTGACCCTGAGTTTGTCACTTAAGCTCTGAGCCTCGATTTTTACCTCTTTAGAACGGGAATAATAACCCTGCCCCCAATAAAGCTGAGGATCTCATGAAAGAACTCTGGAACCACAACTGCAAATGCACATGATCATCAACACTTAAAATATTTTACCAGGGGCGCCTGGGTGGCTCAGTCGGTTAAGCGTCCGGCTTCAGCTCAGGTCACGATCTCACGGTCCATGAGTTCGAGCCCCGCGTCGGGCTCTGTGCTGACGGCTCAGAGCCTGGAGCCTGTTTTGGATTCTGTGTCTCCCTCTCTCTCGGACCCTCCCCCATTCATACTCTGTCTCTCTCTGTCTCAAAAATAAATAAAACATTAAAAAAAATTTTTAAATAAAATATTTTACCATGAAGTTTACATATTATTGTTTAAATATTATTACATAAAAATATCGTGACTGTTAATGTGGAATCCAGGGGCACAAGAGAGACAGCCACACTCAAAAAAGATCTGGCCAGCTAGGGGCGCTTGGGTGGCTCAGTCGGTTAAACATTCACCTCTTGATCTCACCTCAGGTCAGATCTCACAGTTCTTGAGTTCGAGCCCCTCATCGGGCTCTGCACTGATGGCATGGAACCTGTTGGGGATTCGGACTCTCCTTCTCTCTGCCCCTCCCCCACTTGTGTGCGTGCACATGCTAGAGCTCTCTCTCTCGCTCTCAAATAAATAAATTAATTAAAAAAAGAAAAGATCTGGCCAGCAATTTACTGTTTACAAATTGATCACAGGAATGACCATAACCCCTGGGTGTGCAAAACAATGCCAGATTCTCCTCCCCTGCGTTCCTGTGTCCTTCCTGAACTTCACCTGGTTGAACTGAGAAATCATTTTAGTACTACTCTCTTTATGGTCACTAAATAGAGTATTCATAGATCCCACTGGCTGGGTCTGTATTACAATTAGGGCACTTCTGCCAATCGGGAACCATAACCTTGACGAACTGTTGGCCTTAACTTTGAGGCAGCTCACGCACCCTCTTGGCCAATGGCAAAGACTCCAGCCTTTGCATATGGCAGTTTCGTGTCCTGCCGAATATTCAGACAGACCTCACGGTTTCTATCAAGGAACATTGCTTCCATGTTTTGTTTTGTCTTTTACTGTTAATAAAACGTATGTCCTGGAAAGTTGTCATGGAAAAACACGCCAACCTTCCTCCCCACAATGTAAGAGCGTGTCTAAGTGAGAAATCAGCTCACACCGCTGTAAAATGCTAAGCACTAAAACACCTTTCCAGCATTTCAATCTTAGACCTTTTTGTCATAGCTCCAAGATCTTTGGAAAATACCTCTAATTTTGAATTCTACTTTTAAGATATCGAAAGGTTTCCACAGGATAAAACAAAACAAAACAAACAAACAAATGGGAATAAAACTAATGAAGGGAAGGTGATGCGGTTCATTTAAAATTCGTAATGTATCTGCGGTGTCAGAATGCTCCGGTAAAACGAAAGCTCCCATATTAAGAAATGTCTTGAAAAGTTTAGTCTAACTTTATGCTCAATTATATGACCACTGGGCGGGCGGGGGGATGACCGATCGAGTTTTCGTTTCTTCGCCTTTTTGAAGTCACAAATCACCCATTAGCATGTTGCTGTAGTCGAGTGCTCGCTTCGGAGAGCCAGGAGTCAATACAAAAGGAAACAATAATAGGAAAGGGAAAGATTTTACCGTCATAATAGGGAAAGGTGTGTGAGCTGGAAGAAAGTACAGTACAGAAGCTCATGACAAGTCATGATAAATGGGTCGTTATAAAATTCATGTTTAGGCAGCACCAGGCCGGGGATAATGCCATTCGTCATGGCAACACTAGGCCGCTAATGAGCCCTCATTGCATATTCATGTTTGCTGTGGTTCTTTTCTCCCTTCCACCCTGAGCTAGTGCCTGGAAATATCTCCACCTCAAGCTGAAGCTCAACCAGGCCTTCTTCGTCTTCTCCTTCTTCTTCTTCTTTTTTTTTTTTTTTGTATTTGTTATTGTTGTAGCAATTACACTGTAAAAGTGCTACCCAAGATTGATTGCTCTGATCTGTAGTTCAATTGTAAATTAGAATACACATCCCCCCAGGGACACACGGCCCCTATTTGTGATTAAGAAAAAAGCCCCATAATAGACTAATAGCTAAAGTTCTCTCTCTTTTACTTTCAGGCAATTAGCTTGATGAAATGGCCTCTTTTTGTGTGTCCTGGAAGTGTAAACCGATATCATAATGAAGTATATGATGTTTATTCTATTATTTTCACCTTGCAGGGTCTGCAGGAATGCATAAGTAATGGCCGCTTTGTCTAGTACCTTTACTGATTCACAAGTAAACTATTTCTTAAAGATGCAGTGTGTGCATTTTGAGGCTCGAGCTAAGTAACCCCTCCCTGTGGGCTCACCTCCCAAGGCAAAAGACTTTCTACTAAAGAGGAAAAAAACCGAATTGCTCAAGCCAGCTTGTGATATTCAAGAGCCATCTAGCTACTGGACCGCTCTGGGGTGGATGAGGTGGCTGGCGCTCAGGATCAGTAAAGACCCCCGGGGCACTGTAGCAAAGTGCCCCGTGGCGACGTTGTGCCCCCCAGGAGCCCCCGTGGCCAGCTGACCATAATGTATCCCTTCAGCTCCACCAATCGGTGGCGGAACACCAACTCGATTTCTCCTCTTGGGTGGCCGAAGGCAGCCCTACAATGTATTGGCCATTTTTAAATGTGTCGCACCCTCCCCCACTCCAAACGTCTTGTCTTTTCAAGATCCAAAACTTTGATCTCCCAAGTCGACAAGAAAGCATTCCTTAGCTTCCTACATGCACCAGCTGACGGAGATATTGACCAGCAAGCCAATGAATACAACCACTTGTAGTTGGTCCATTTCCAAAGCCACTTGTGTTGTTCCTCTATAGTCTTTTAATATTTGTTTTCATTTCATTCATGAGGGTCTCAAGAGTAAAGGGGGGGGGGGGGAGGGAAGTGTTCCAACTGGCATGATAGAAATAGGAAAGAAGGAAAAACAGAAGAGAACAAAACAAATCTACCTTGGTCTAAAATGGTTTATGGTTTTATACTTCTCCAGATGTTAATTATGGTTCCAATTCTATAGTCTAATTCCCGGTCACTCATCAATAAGCCAGTTTGTACTACCCCAAACGTTTTCTGGGCTTGTGTTGTCTGAATAAACTCATCCCTGTCCTCTTTAATACGAACCTGATCTGAGTCTCTAGAAAGTCATTTTTTTTATAGCAAAAAGATCTCACTAATGTTTTTCGTACTGACCTGGATGTGCATTTTTAGATTTGTCAGGTTGTAAAACTCATGTCTGAGAGAGTCTTCTGTTACATATAAAATGTGTTTGCATTTCCTCCCAGTTACGCGAGCTACTTCCTGGTTAAATAAGACTTTTTGAGAAAGTTTATTACTATATCCCAAAAAGTGATTTTAATGTTAGATCATTTCCAAACATACTACAAAATGAGCTACCCAGGAATATCCCAGGAAAATTCACTTTGATATCTTTCTTGCTATAAATCACAAGGTTTTACCAGTCTTTATTTGGGGACTGACTTTCTCGTTCACAATATTTATACATTGAATTGCTTGCCACGTCAATGATAAACCTGCAACATAATGTAAATTTCCATTGCTTTCAGAAATGTTTGAATGTCTGGCTGTTACATTGCCACCATATTTGAAATATGTTATTGTAAACTTTTAAGTGACATTGAGCCTGGGAGGGTCTCGTCCACACTTACAGCACCTACTTCCAGTAACCAGTAACATTTTTTAAGGGTACACTTATCCTATAACAATAATGCCTGATATTGACCAAATGCATTATAATTTTTGAATCTCTTTCAGACAGATCCCCTCACATGCATACTTCTATGAGACAAATGAGGCAAATAATTTAATTGTCACCCCAGAGTTGGAAGGGAGGACACTGAGGCTCAGAGAGGTTAAGTGACTTGCCCAAAGTCACAAGTCAGCAATCGCAAAGTTGAACCTTGTCCCCAGGCATTTAACTCCAAACTCTCACCTCCTTCTGGCTGGCCATGTTGCCTTTATACTAGCTACACATTCACCATTGGGAGTAACCCTCCAGAATCTCAAAGCTTTTATGAAAAACAAATCTTGTGATCTTCATTTATACCTGGGCAAGATAGACAAATAAATGTAAAGATCCGTGCGTGCACACACACACACACACACACCTTGATAAAAGCCTACAAGGAAAGGAGGGAAGGGATGGAATTCACACAGATTGTTACCTACCTACCTAAATATAAGATAAAGAATCTACATTTGATTACTAACATATGCCTAGACTAGGTAGGTACTAGCCACAAAATTGAAGAAATTATCTAGAGAACTCAACTTTGAGGGACAGGGGGAAGACCACTCTTTTCAAGAGACATGGGTTTGTATCCTAATTTTCCAGAGGCTTGGTTGAGCCTTCTTATCAGACTTATCTCCAGGACCTTTACACATACCACTGCCTCTGCCTCATCCTTACCTCCTGTCACATATTCCCATAGAACTAATTCAAATCTGACCATCAATCTAGAATTAGCTCAAAGATCATTCCTCCGTGGAGATGGTCCCTGGCTTCTCTCTCTCTCTCTCTCTCCCTGTTCCACATACCTCTTAGATTTGATCCACAAGTGAGCCTCTTTCGTCCCCACCCATAATGACCTTTTCCATCCTGAAGCCAGTGAAGACAGGATTTGGATCTCGAATCCAGCTACAGGCTCTTCCAAGGGTGTGCTGGACCTGTCTGCTGAAGTGTTCCCACTGTCAAGATCACCAACATATCAAAGTGCCATGCCCAGAGAGCCCTGAGATCAGCACAGAAGTTCCGGGCCATTCTTTGCCAATGAATGGTCATGACATTGATGAGGAATGGCCACTCCTTTGTTGGAGTGGCCTTGAAATGACCAGATAAAACACACAAAACAGAATCCACTGGAATAGGCCAAACCGGAGACCAAATCGCCTCAGCCATGATTTCCTACGAAAAGCTATTCCCGCCTGAACATGAGAAAGACCTCAGAAGTGAACCCAAAACAAATGATCCCCAAACAAAGAGTTTATAAATATGTCCAAATCCCAGATGGGACATTCCTTAAACTTAAGGGAGAAAGGAGGGGCCGTATCATTATGTCATTCATTCATCTATCCCTCCATTCAATAAATCATTCAACAAATACTTATTGAACATTGAGGAGATAATCACAACAGTAGACATCATCCTTGCCCTCACGGAACTCACAGTATAATAGGGGAGACAGATATGTAATTGTATCATCGAATATAAGATTATATATGTAATGCATACAAGAGGCATCAGTACAGATAAAATGGGACTCTTGGTGGGAACTTCACAGAGACAGACGCTTCAGTATAGAAAGTCTTACAATACAAGCCTGAAGAATGAGGTTACAGATGAAGGTACGAGGGGGAAGCACTGGCAAAGGCCCAGGAGTGGAACACAGCTAAGTTAAAGGGCCATTAAACAGTCCAGCGAGAATGGATCCCTGGGATCTGGAGGCAAAGTGGAATGTGACCAGCCCCGGGGACACAGGAAGGTTGGGCCAGACCATGCAGGGCCTTTTAGGCCACAGTAAGAATTTTGGATGCCACCTGGAGTCCAGCGCAAGTCAACTGAGGGGTTCTGAGCAGGAAACGCCCAGAATCACATTTGTAATAGGCTAGCTGAGGATAGTATGGTGACAGTCTGGATGAGGAACCTCGATGTTTAAAGCGTACGATGGTCTTCTTTTTCTGGCACGGTCTACTATCCCTGCTCTAGGGAACCACATCCCCCTTACCACTAGAAAACAGACCTCTCTCCACCCCCTGTTCTGTGTGAGCCCAGCTCCGGGCCTTCCCAGCGTCGAGCAGGGAAGATCTGGCATATCAGGCATGACATCAAAGAGCATCTGAGTCAGTTCTAAGAAACAATGGCCGCCCTTTTGGTAGCAAGCCCTCCGTTCACAGGCAACAGCCAGAGCTAGGAGATGCTATATAGGCTCTGAATGAAGCGGGCTGTCCAAAGATCCTGTAAGCGGTCATTCTCAACATCTTGAAAAGCGGGCTGTGGTCACAGGACATGCTCCTGAGTCACTTTCCCGCACCCTTTGACCAGGTCAGGACCTACTCACTTTGACCCCCCCACCCTGTGGTAGAACCTCTGCTGCCATCACTTGTTAAGGGTCTTGTCTTCTCCACTCGACAGTAAGAGCCACAGAACGGGAGCTATGCCTCTTAATCCCTTTATGGCTAATGTACCTGTTAGCGCTCAGTAATGGGGGGCTGTTTCATTTGCTCCGTGGTATACAACTCTCTGTGTTGATTCTTCTTCTGTCTCCTTCCGGGAGTTCCTTGAGAGCAGAGTCAATGCCACCATCTTTGTGTCTCCAGTTGGTACTTGCTATAGGATTGATTATTTTCTTAGTCACCTAATACTAAGGATAAAGGGTCCTCGTTAAGACAACCAATCCTACCTCCCCTTTAGTCAGCCACAGGCTATGCAAAACCACATCATCTGAGGATATTTTATACCATCAATACTTACCAGTGAGAGATGTTCCTTAACACTGATGGTCAATGCATTTCTCCATATTAATATAGACCCTAAAAGAGAATGCATAAAAAAAACTGTTTAAGTCCAAATAAGGTCTATAGCTGCGATAACAGTGCTGAATCAATTTCCTAATGTCGACAAGGTACTATGGTTGTATGAGATGCTATCCTAGGGGGAAATTGGGTAAAGAGGACAGAGGATCTCTCTGAATTATTTTTACAACTTCCTGTGAGTCTTAAAACTTTTCAAATAAAATAGGATAACTTTTTTAAAAACACATTTGTATTTTTTGTTCTTATATTCATACGCTTTCATATTTTTATTTATATATATATATATATATATTTTTTTTTTTTTTTAGTTTCACATGTATTTGTAGAACAGCAAAGAACCATCGTAAGGATTAAATGATGCTATCCTGCACGACACTCGCATAGAGGAAAGGCAATGCCCTGATTCTGGGCATTGTTCTCCTGGTCTGATCAGGCTGGCATGTCAAATACGCTGGAAGGAGAGTGAGGTACATTTCTTTTGTCTGATTCAAGCTCATCCTCAAAATGATGTTTTCATAAACAAAGCGCCGACGGCTATGATCTTATCTTCTCTTTTCCTTTTATCCTAATTCAGGTCAATAACAGGTATTTCTGCTGTCTTCTGCAGATTCCAGGTTTTGGAAGAGAGAGAGCTATTATAAGCTACAGGAAAGTGTTAGTGAAAAACTCACAAGAAGCCAGTGTGCCTTTAAAGTTCTTTCTACCTTAACATGTCTTTAAAAAAAGATTAAGGCCAATTTTATGTATTTTTTTAAAAAATATTTATTTATTTTGAGAGAGAGAGAGAGAGATAGTGCAAGTGGGGGAAGGCAGAGAGAGGGAAACAGAGAATCCCAAGCAGGTTCCACATCATGAGCACGAGCCTGACACAGGAGTCAAACTCACAAACTGTGAGATCATGACCTGAGCCAAAATCAAGAGACAGCCGTTTAACCAACGTAGCCACTCGGGTGCCCCAGTTTTCCTTTTTTTACTTTTTATTTTTAAGAGAGAGCTAGAGAGCGAGTGGGAGAGGGGCAGAGAGAGAGGGAGACAGAATTCTAAGCAGGCTTTGCATTGTCAGCACAGAGCCCGACGTTGGGCTCGAACTCACAAGCCGAGAGATGGTGACCTGAGCCGAAATCAAGAGTCAGATGCTTAACCGTTAAAGTCCCATTTTAGAAAGAGATGCTTCAAACAAATAAGGCTGGTGTTTGTGCTCCGACCGTGTTCCTGGAGTTTTTATTTATTTTTTTTTTATTTTTTTTAACGTTTATTTATTTTTGAGACAGAGAGAGACAAAGCATGAACGGGGGAGGGTCAGAGAGAGAGGGAGACACAGAATCTGAAACAGGCTCCAGGCTCTGAGCCGTCAGCACAGAGCCCGACGCGGGGCTCAAACTCACGGACCTCGAGATCATGACCTGAGCCGAAGTCGGCCGCCCAACCGACTGAGCCACCCAGGCGCCCCACGGAGTTTTTAAATCACATGTTCAAGAACCCGCGGTGGGTTACTCGGATAACAATGTGGGTCATTGGATCAAAACTCTTCTGAAGCATAGTAGGCAGTTTTTCTACAATTGAGAGATCCAAGAACCACCCACGGGAAGTTCCTATGCACGGAGATCGAGGTAAAAGTTCAGTTTGGCTTCAACATGGAAATTTAAAAAGGACTCCCTCGGTGTAAGAAGCTGCCATTTATAATACTGTTTGGTTTATAAGCTTCCCGTAGTCCATACCTCGAGAATTACCCCCTCGTTTTGTGATCACGTGCTTAAATTAAGTTCAGCTCGAGGTGTGATACCGTAGCCGCATCTTAGTGACCCTCAGGATAATATCCAGAAGCTGTAAAGACAGGGTTTCCCTTAATAAAAAAAAAAAAAAAGGAGAAAAAAATGCAGAACTGTTTTTACCATTTGCCTTATTGATGCGGGAACCAAAGAAAACACACACACACACACACGCGCACGCACGCACACACACACACAATCACCTGTGGCTCCACCAGAACTGAGCGATTTCTTCCGCACAACCTTTTCAGGAGCAAGAACAAAGCTTTCCTCCAAAGAAAATCCACTTTAAAATACCCACAAGATTCTGCAGCTCTTTAATGCTTGCCATGGGCCAAATCATCCAATTAGAATCAGTCACTTTAAGTGCTAAAGTCATATAATGCTAATAGATCACTTTATAATGTGAGCAGTTTTTAAAAGTCATATTTAATTTTCCATTATTACCGTACTGAATGCTAGCTGCGTCCGTCCATTCAGTCATAGATTCTTAAGTCCAGAGAGGGAGGGGACAGGATGCCGCTGGCCGAGGCATTGCTCGATTCTGGCTTTAATTCTCAGAGAATTAAGAACTCCAAACAGGCCCGATTTCAACCCTCTTCCTAAATGTGTTTGTTGTTATTTCTGAACCAAAGGATGGGGGCTCCTTTTGGTTTCGTAATTATTTTATTTCCAAACATACACATCGGGGCAAAAGCCTCACTGATGTGTGTGTGTGTGTGTGTGAGCGTGTGCACACACGTGTGTGGTTTTCTTTAAGAAAATGAAATGAAGCATAAAATAGCCCCTTAACGGTAACCTAAGGAATAAAACAAAATCATTTACAACACACGGGATTGTTGCAGGATATGTCAAGATTAGATGGTTTAAGGGCACTATCCCGAATGTGGAAGCAATTATAATGAAATTCACGACTCATTAGCAAACATTCCATATTGTGTTTCTCATTTCTGGGTCAATGTTACCGGGAAATATAGACTTAAGATTGAGATGTTTCATTGACTTCGCCGCTAGATTATATAGTTGGACCATGCAGTGACACAAAGCAAGGACTCCACAATGAAGTTCCTCGTTTCTCAGATGCTGGCAACTTGGTCCTCGAGCCAAGTATGAACAAACTCACCTCGAAAGCATATTGGGAAGAATTAAGTTGGTGATAGAAGGGTTGACTAGCATGAAACAAATACGAACCGGTGGATGGTGGGGGTGGGGGGGGTCGATTTCGCATGCACACTGCTTGGTATGCAAAATGCCTGGTGAACTCAAGCACCCAATACTGTACGTAATGGGAACCAGATGTCTAACAGAGAGAGAAAAATATTTTATAGCAACAAATGTGACATTGGCTCTTAAAAGGTTTGCCGCTTTTAAACAACTTCCCCGTCTTACTTTCCCTCATGTTTCCAAAGAGCTTCAAGTGGATTGTGTAAAGAGATGATGTTCCTATTTGAAAAAAGAAAAAGAAAAAAAAAAAGTGTTTCACCTGCCGCGGACTTCTCAAATAAATGCATATGTAAGGAGAAATGATCTGAAAGCGATAATTTGGGAACGCGTTCGTTCACGAAAGCACTGTGCTCGGCGATGCAAAAAGGAAATTGAGGCAACGAAAGCAAAACTCCCCCTGCCCCTTGCGAACTTAAACTCTACAGGCTGCCGCA
The DNA here is from genome assembly GCF_027475565.1 of Acinonyx jubatus. NCBI lineage: Eukaryota > Metazoa > Chordata > Mammalia > Carnivora > Felidae > Acinonyx > Acinonyx jubatus. Next base: position 14,699,829 of record NC_069386.1, read on the forward strand.
AGGTGCGCAAAGCTGCCATGAGGTCGTGGCAGAAGGGAGCCCGGGGAAAGAGACGCAGAGCGTTTTGAGAATTCACAGGAGGAAGAGGAAACGCCTGTGCTGGCAGATTCCACGGAGGAGGGTCTAACTCCATGTATCTCCATCCACCCCCTTCTCTGCGCTGCACAGACGCTGCTCGGTGAGGCCCTCCCGCTCTCCTGCTGGCCACAGCAGCGGACAGACACGAAGCCCCCCTGCTCTGTCTGCCGGCCTCTCCTACCCACTCCCAAAGCAAGCCTGCCTTGGCTGCCGGGGTAGTGGTTCTGAAGCACGGATGCCATCTGGGAGTCAAGCGGTGAGCTCTGTAGTCAGGCCTGAGGTCCCCTTCCTGCTCTGCCAACTGACTGGTTGTGACCTTGGGGAAGTCACTTAAGCAACCTCCTTCTATCCGTCTTTCCTCATCTGTAAGGCGAGGGGAATAAAAGCACACAGTCTCCTGGGCTCGGTGTCAGGGCGTAATGAGGTTCTGCACATATCCTACTCTGCAAGGTGCCACCACTGAGGTCAGGGCACTGTTAGTAGGCACTCTTTGTAGCTATTCTTTGATCAGTCACCAGCTCCAGTTCTAATAGCAAAAAAAAAAAATCCAAATTCCTTACTTTGGCATGCCTCCCCAACTCTTTTCTCTCGGTCCCTTCCTTCAAATATCCAACTCCTCTCCCGTCCCATCTGTTTGTCATCACCCAAGCAGGCCTCTGTGCCCAAGCCCCAGTACCTTTGCACATGCTATTCTGCTCGCCATGAGTGGTCCACCCTCCGTCTGAGCAACTTCTTGCTTACCCTGCAGCCCTCCTTTCTAGCCCAGCTCTCTGGGGAAGCATAAAGGCCCCTTAACTAGGCCTGTGGTCATAAGCCCGTGGCTCATCCAGATAGCAAATGTGGTGGGGACAGTGCTAAAAAAGAGAACCCAAGCCCTGGCTAACGGATCAGACACTCCTCACTGCTGCCGGGGTAAAATGAGGGCTCGGTATTACCAATACATCCATTTATTTGTTTGTTTGTTTCCAAAGGGAGACAGAAATCTCCAGTTGTTAACTGTTGGCAACTAAAAATGTTTTAAGTGCTGTAGCTTTGGACCAACCAACACCCTCTGGAGACCATCAGGCCAACCGTGCGGACCTTGGCTCAGGAATTTCCTTACGCGGAACCTCCTCCTTTCTGGCAAATTTAACTTGGACCTAGAATTGTGTGTACATCTGCTTGTCCAACAGACAATGCTCCTTGAAGACAAGGAGGTTGTTGGGTTTTCTGTGCCTCTCCAGTGCTCAGCACAGTGGATGGCTCAAAGAAGCATCTCACGGGATCTCATGTGGATATTTCCTGAGCCAGGAAGCCAAGGAAGGGTCTACAGGTGGATCATCCCCAGCAGGTCAAGGGATCAAGGGGTTCTTATTTCCGACATTCTTATTTCTAGAGAGGAAAGACTGCCTAGATATCATTCAGCCCTGGTCAGTATCTGACTTCCTTAGAACAGTCTAGAACTCTTCCTCAAAGCTCCAAAGCCCACTCCGTAGTTAGCAGGAGTCAGCTCTGAGAATATAAACCGATCCTTTAAGCCTAGTTTATACACAAACTTAATCTACACCTGGCATGTGAGCACATAACTGAACGAGTGAGTGAAATGTACTCGGAAGAGTCTCAATTTAAGTGTCCGATGTAAAAATCAACACGTAAGTAAATAAATAAAAGAAATGTCAGATGTGACCCGGTTTTCATTTTGTTGGAAGCTGAGCGTACAACAAATCCTGGACCCAGAAAGAGACACACTGTCTCTGAAACTGTGGACAAGAAAAACATGGGAAAGCCTGGGGCGTAGACAACTTAGATGATTCAGCAAAAGCAGTGACAGTTCTGAACTCTTCAATGTCCATCATCTGTGGTCTGAAGATGCAACTTCCAGCACTTTTCTCAAGAAAATCATGCATGGGTCGCCTGGGTGGCTCAGTCGGTAAAGCAGCTCAGGTCACAATCTCATGGTTCACGAGTTCGAGCCCCGCGTCGGGCTCTGTGCTGACAGCTCAGAGCCTGGAGCCCGCTTCATATTCTGTGTCTCCCTCTCTCTCTGCCTCTCTCCTGCTCGCTCCCTGTCTCTGTCTCAAGAATAAACAAACATTTTTTAAAAAATTTTTAATAAGTAAATAAATGAAAGAAAATCATGTGTAAATATTTGGGGATCTTCATTACAGCTTTGATCATAATGCTGAAAAACAGGGGGGGTCGTTTCATGAGTAATTACAGACAATTTAGGATTTTGATCATTCATGCAACTATCCCCAAAATCTACTGAAGGCTTACTTGTGTGGCAGATTGTGTCCTGGGGATGTTTGATACATTACATCACTTGACCATATTGTTACATCCATGTTACAGATGCGGACCCTGAGACACAGAGTGTTTAAGTAATTTGCCCAAATCACATACCAAACTAAGTGGCAAAGCAGGCATTTTGGACTTAGTGCTACCTAATGAGCCAGAGTTTGAGTAGGATGGTCCACTTTCCCCATAAATATTCTAACATCCACAGCTGTCCCAAACTTATAATCTGGAAGAATGGATAACGACCCCCCCCCAACAAAAAGCTTATGAACCATGATTAAGTGACAAGAGCAGGTGGCCAGGGAGTGTCCCCTCTCTCAACTATTGTTAGGTGGAAATATCAGAATCCCATAGATACAGCTCCCCCACTGAGGAAGGATGTGAGATACGAATAAAAGACCAGGGCACAAAATTCCCCGCGGGAATGAGTGCCAGGATCCAAGCAAAGCCTGTCAGCAACTGTCTTCTCTACTTGTCTCTTGCAAACCACCTTCTCCAATAAAGCTTTAGGGTCAAAGTGAAAATTCCAATTCCCACCTTGATGTGCTATTATGGCTCCAGATCCTAATATCATCCGGTTTCATCCTAAAGCGAGAGCAGATGGCCACAGAGGTTCAATTAGCCGGGGCCCGAGACTGTAGATTTGTAACAGTTGAGTCTACAAACCGGGGGCGCCTGGGGTGGGGTGGGGGGGGGCGCTCGGTGGGTTAAGCGTCTGACTTCACCTCAGGGCACGATCTCATGGTTCATGGGTTCGAGCCCCGCGTCGGACTCTGCACTGACAGTGCAGAGCCTGCTTGGGATTCTCTCTTCCCCTCTCTTACTGCCCCTCCCCTGCTCAAAATGAATAAACTTAAATATTTTGTAACGAAGAAATACACATTTAAAAAAAGAGAAAACAGTTGAGTCTATAAAACAGCAAACCGCCTGAAGGAAGGCACTGCCCACTACGTAGATGGTCGTGATTCTATTTTGTTGCGAATAAAAATGCTCAGTGTGGAGGGGTCAACCATGTTGATGGCTACGACGTTTGTTTTCTTATTTTTTTTTGCGGGTTCTAAGTTTTCCACAGCAGGTATGTATCGCTTTTATACGAAGAGGAGGAAAGGATCCCAGTCTGCATGAGGATTAAAAGTGAATGTCTATAGTGGATAATATTTGGCGACCAGAGACCAAGACGAGGGGGGAAACATGTCTTGAGGGGTGATGGGATATAAGACACTCTTACCAGACAAAGGTGGGCAGCTGAGCAACATATCCCGCCTGAAAGTCCGCGGGTGTGGACGAGGCCTCACCGCGAAGATGTCAAAACTGTATCCGACGGAGATGCTGGGCGTTGGGCACACCCGGGGCCATGGCCCTGCGACACGCCAGACAGACGGCACCTAAGATAAGACAAGTCAGACAGAGAAGAAAGGCATGAGCTACATGGACGGAAGACACGGCGTTAGAAGGCAACAGACAATGGCCCCAAGGAGGGAGCCCTCAATGGAAATACAGATTTGCAAGCGGTCAGGTGAGTGGGACAGAGAAGGGCAGGGAGAGCTACTGGTCTGACAAGGGCAGCGGAGAAGCCAGACTCGAGGGAGAGGAAGGGGGTGGTGCATCTTTTCCACGCACAGAAAGCATCAGTTGATGACCAAGGGAGAGAAAGTGATGGAGACAGCTTTCGGATCACAGAAGAATAACGTGGTTGAAAGCAAGGATGGTTGGTCGGAATGCAGGTGAGGCAGGGGGAGAGAAAACAGGTCACAAGATAAGAAAGTATCAAGACAAACACGAGGGCTTGGATAAAGCGAGCCGGAACACCCACTCCAGAGTTAGGGGATGTTAGCCGCAGCCACCTGATTCGCCCGCAAAGCCCTCCAGAAGATAAGAGGCCAGTGCCCCCCGCCCAGTGCCGCAGGCCTCTCCACATGCAAGAGCTGACCTTGTACCCCACTTGGTGCATATCCCTCTACCGCCCCACCCTTCTGGAGCCTGGATATTTCATTCGTCTGCGAGGATCACTGGCTTGACTTTCAGAGCTCCAGCTAGACAAGAAGGTTTGAAGGTCGAGAACAGGGGACGTCTTGACTGGACATCTTGGCGGTTTTCAGCCACAGCCACAGCTTCTGGAACACTCCTCAGATCCAGAGGAAGCGTCTGCGTGCCTTCTCCTTGAATCTGAGCTGAGCTTCCTCACTCGTGGACCCACAAAGTATTGCCTGGGCCGGGCCAGAGAGGAGGGTTCAGCTTCCACCTTGCTCCCTTGGGTTACTCACCTTGGAGCCCCGAGTAGACCAGGAGAGAAGCACAGGGACGAGATGTGGTGAGAAGTGAGCAGGACCCAGCCGAGGCTGCGGCGAGGGCCAGCGTCAGTCCTCGCGTGCCGGTGGGGAAGCCTTATGGGCGACCCCAGCCTGGGCCACCAGCGGACCTCATCGTATCTCCCGATACGTTTTTTCTCTGTCTCACCCTCCACAATTTTACGTTCCTTAGTCGGGTTCTTCTTGTCTTCCAGTCTCTTCCTCACCCTGTTTTCCATCTCTCTCTCTCTCTCTGTCTCTCTTCAAATCCAGAATTCTCCCCCTTTTCTTTTAATTTTTTTTGAATGTTTCTTTATTTTTGAGAGAGAGAGAGAGACAGAGCACGAGCGGGGAAGGGGAGAGAGAGAGGGAGACACAGAATCCGAAGCAGGCTCCAGGCTCTGAGCTGTCAGCACAGAGCTCAACGCGGGGCTCGAACTCACGAGCCGTGAGATCATGACTTGAGCCGAAGCCGGACGTTCAACCGACAGCCACCCAGGCGCCCCAAATCCCCCTTTTTTTTTTAATGGCCAGGGGACTTGTGGAAGAGAGCACCACAGTCTCTTATACCTATAGAAGGCTTCTGTTTTCTCTTTTTTGGCATACATAAGCTCAGATCCTTTAAAAAATAACCGTTCCCATTTTTGTTGTCCTTTGCTGATACTATCCCTCCTTCCTGAAGGATCTCTGGGCCTCGGGCGTACTTTTTGGGTTGTAAAAACTATGAACAAGGGGTGGTTGGGGGGCTCAGACAGTTGAGCCTCTGACTCTTTTTTTTTAAAGTTTATTTTTATTTATTTTGATAGAGATATAGGAAGCAAGCAGGGGAGGGGCAGAGAGAGAGGCAGACAGAATCCCAAGTAGGCACGGGGCTGTCAGCACAGAGACTGATGTGGGCCTCGAACTCATACCCTGTGCAGATCATGACCTGAGCCAAAATCACGAGTCAGACGCCTAACCGACTGAGCCACCCAGGTGCCCCCCGGGGGCTTCTGACTCTCGATCTCGGCTCCGGTCATGATCTCACAGTCGTGAGCTTGAACCCTGAGTGGGGCACCCAGCTCGGCACGGAGCCCGCTTGGGATTCTCCCTCTCTCTCTCTCTCTTTCCCTCCCCCTCCCCCCACTCATGCTCGCTCTCTCTTTCAAAAAACAAAACAAAAACAAACATCAACGACCACAACTGTGAACGACATACTCTCCCCAGTGATGATATTGTCCAGCCTCTTCTGGAAAGCACCGTTGTTCGGGCCACCCTCGGATCTTCCGGTCGCTGTCCCGCCCACCTGCTGCGGGGGAGTCCTGACTCGCTTTCCCCAGCGGGGACAGGGGTGTGCAGGCTGCAGCTGATCAGGAGCTTGAGTGGGAAGACAGCGGGACGGGGCGGGGGTCAGGATCGCTGTGAGGACGCCCCAAGTGCAGCTCCAAATGACACTTCCTAGGAGGGGTGCAGAGACCGCCCAGGCACCTTGCTCAGAGATGGGGTGACGCCCAGAAAGGTCACCGAGCGGCTGGGTGAGCAATGGAGGCTGAGGGATGGGGCAAACACCGGACCAGGACACGTCCCCGCTCACTGAGTGGAAGGGAGCGTCTCCCACTGATGCTGCCCCCAAGGGTCGCCTGAGCCACCACCTCGAAATGCCACCTAGGTGGGTGCACGTGGACAGATTCAGGCGCTTGCACAGATGCCCAGAACTCTGGAGGGGCACAGCACCCCCCAGCAATGGCAGGCACGTGGCTCAGAGGACCGCGTGCGGGCCTGGCCGAGCGCACCCCTGGCAGGAAAAGTAATGCCATCTCAGGTCAAGGAGAAAGCCCCGCAGCCCAAAATAGCCGCCCTTCCCAGTTGCCACACGGTCTAAAATTATACCATTGAAGATTTATTCCTTTGCACACCTCGCTTCCATGGGGGCCCGGCCTGGAGCCGGGGGGGAGAACCCATAAAACGTCTTCACGTTAAGGTGTAAAAGGCCCGGCTGTTCCACAGAGTTCTGTAGGGCCGGGAACGGAGGGAGGTGTTGAAAGGAGAGGAAGAAGGCAAAGGACGCGTGGGTGAGGGAAACCAAAAGGGCACTCACTTCTCCCGTTTCAGGGTTTCTCCCGGAAGGAGCCTGGCACACCGCTACCTCGTAAACCTGAGGCCCGCGCACTTTGCCAGTAAATTTGAACCGTGCGTATAAACAATGCTAATAACTGATTCCTTGAAAATGCCTTTCTAATACGTTATCGTGCCAAGCTGCACGGGCCTCTCCTTCGAATTGCCTACGTGGGAAAAAACTAAAAGTGAGCTAAGGGGCAATTAGAAAGAAGAAACGCTGTATGCCTATCATATTCTGGAACACGGAAGGAAGCTACAAGCAGGCAATCGGGTCATTTTAGCCACAGTCTCCGTTTTCTGTGGGGGAAGGATTGCCTCAGAAATTCAGGCAAAGCCCCTGTCTTTCTAGAAGTGTGGTTAATCTGACCGCGGGAGACCTAGCAGTAAACAAAATAAAACCAAGCAATCGCTGTTGGAAACAGACCTCCAGTCCCCTGTGTCAGCCGGCAAAAGTGCCATCCGATTCCATGTTTCAAGTCCTTAAGAAATAGACAACATTTCAGGGGTGCCTGGGTGGCTGGCTCGGTCGGTTAGGTGGCCACCTGTGGATTTCGGCCCAGGTCACAATCTCCCAACTGTGAGATCAAGACCCACGTCGGGCTTTCCACTGATGGCTCGGAATCTGCTTGGGATTTTCTGTCTCTCTCTCCGCCCCTCCCCTCCTCGTGCTCGCTCTCTCTCACAATACAGAAATAAACTTAAAATGAAAAGAAAAAGACAGTATTTCGGAAAAGTAACCACCGCGTCCCCCCCCCAACCCCTGTGCCGCCCTCACCTAAGTCACTTAGCGGAAAGCTAAGTGCCACGGGGGCCACTGATGAGTTTTAGGCAGAGGCAGGGACAAAAACAGGGAACCGAGAAAACAAGGAAGGAGACGGGAAAGAGCGAAGAAAGGGCGTGCAGGGCTGAGGAGGAGAGACCAGGTGACTTCCCCAAGGTTATCCAAGGGAGGTGGCTGGGGACATGGCAAAGTGCTTCACACCCACTGGTGTCTAACTAAGTTCCCTGGGGTTTTTTCTACTCCGACGGTCTTTGGAGTTACAGAATGTCGGGATTCAAGAAGTGTAACTCCTGGGTCTATGGGAACTTACTGGACGATTTCTATAACTAAGGCTTCCCTTCTCCACCTCCATTCATTCACTCACCCAACAAATAAGGATGGAATCTTACCTCCTGCCAGGCAGTGTCTGGGAGCGTGGGTTCACCTTCATGGAGATTTCACACAGATGCTTCCTTGAGGGCCAGCTCAACCGGCCCCTTTTCAGTGAGTTACTCCCTGACGGTGCAATCTCATGGGGCCCCTTCCATCCTCTGCCAACCACTCTTCTCTAATTTTCCCGTAGTACTTACGACGACTGGAGACCCTGTCGTTCATCTTTGTTCACTATGTCGCTGCTCATCTTCTCTAGGAAATTGGGTCCTTCCAACAAGGACCCTGTCTCATTCAACGCGGTCTCTCCAATACTTACAATGATTCCTGCATGCAGTAGGTACTCAAAAAAAAAAAAAAAGCTGTCCAATAAGTGGAATGAATACCAAGGAGAGCTTTTTTCCGGTGCCTACTATGTGCCAAAGCCATATGAGACTATTCACATCAATCATCTCGTTTAATCAAGATTGGATACACCAAAACCGAAAATACCTGATGAAGACAGAGTTCTAATGATGGCAAAGCGCTTGGAAAAATTAAAGCAGAACTTGAAACGCCTGGACCCCGGGCCCCTTCATGCAAGAACAAGGGCCATCCTGCGACGTTAAAAGGTAACAAATTTAAAATGAAAAAAAAAAGGAAATACTTCTTAAAACAGCGTATAACCTACCTGTGGAATTCACTGCCGCAGGGTATTATTGAGGCAAATAGTCTAGCAAGATTCAAGAAAGGATTAGACATTTATATGAATAGGAATAATATTGGCAGTTACACTAACTAGGTTAAAAAGTTACAAGGCATGGCCGTCCTGGGCTCCAGGGCATAACTGTTCACCAGCTGGGGTGAGGAAGGAATTTCCCCTCGCGACGGAGCATTGCATAATTGGCCAGATGCATGATGGCTCGGATTTTTTGCCGTCTTCCGTAACATGGGCAGAGACGACTGCCCAGGGAAAGCTCCTGGAGAAGGCAGCCCAATGACTTCTTCCCATGGCGTTTCTGACTCCATACTGCACAATCCCGGATAAGAGGTAGGGAGGCCACAGAAAGTCCCTTGGGGGATTCACACCCGAAAATGTTTCCACTTCCGAACAACAGAAACGGTGCAAAATAATTTTCTTCATCCTGATGATGAAAATATTTCATGGGCTGATATCGGGCCCCGGCTGTCATCTTCTTAGCGCCTGGAGGCTGTATGGGCATCTCTAAACCTCAGCCCATCAGAGTCCTGGGAGAATCTTCTACAAAGGCATCACCCACCCATTTTTCACATCTGTCTAACACTGTGCCTTACGCACACGCACTTGGCAAAGGTGTGTCTAACGGAAGTGCCTTTCTGCAGGTGTGCTAAGGAAAGCTATTCATAATGCCGTCCACTCGCATTCCAAAGCTTTTCTCGATTACACTGCCAGGCACAGACATGGATTCTTGGTGATGTGTGTCGCGCATTTTTTTTTTTCACCCTACCATGGAAAATCCAGAAGGCAGGCGTGAGCCTTGCGTCCAAATCCAAGCGTTCACGGCAACGCAGTGCAACTAAATCCTTCATGAGACTCGAGTGACTTCACAAACCTTAGTGTCGCAGGTATAGACGAGGCTCCGAAGAAACCGTAGGGGCGTCTGGAGCACCAGCGAAACAACATCCCCCACCCCACGTCGGGGGCCAAAGAACATTCTGCAAGCCAAACACAAGGGGACATTTTGATTTAAACCTTCAACCCAGCCACGACCCTGAAAGCTTTCAAAAGTAAACAGATATATAACAAAACGCGGCACAGATGGACACGTACGTTTTTCCCCCCACCCCGGTATCAGACACCACAGTTGCCACCAATATTGTCGAATGCATTCTCGCACAAAATTAGCTAAGAACCGCCGGTCTAGGGCCTGGTCCTCAAGAGAATTCTCAAGTCTCTTTGGACAAACTCTTTCCCACCTAAACGCAAGATTTGCTTCCTTGTAAAATTTACTTCCTTAAATTGGCAGAATAATATTAATTGGATTCTCTCAGCGAAAGAGAGAATTAATTCCCATCCAGAGAAAAGACTTAAACAGTAACTGTTGCTTCAGATACCCACCTGGCATGTTATTGGCTGGTCGCAGATGAGCTTTTTCAACTTTGGCGCGTTCTCTTGGTCTAAGCTTTGCTATGTACTTTTCAGTGTGATTACCAGAAGAGCAAAGTTTGTCAGATTTGTGTGTGTTGATGCTGGCTTGTTTTGGGTTTGGAGTTTGGGGGCTTCTTTCCAGGGTCTGTTGCGGGGGGGGGGGGGGGGTTGGGTGGCTAATATTTGTTTTTTACTTAAAATTATCCGCATAAAGGATGCGTGGGTGGCTCAGTCGATTAAGCGTCCCGACTTTTGATTTCAGCTCAGGTCATGATTTCACGGTTCGTGGGATCGAGCCCCACGTAGGGCTCTGTGCTGACGGTGGGGAGGCTGCTTGGGATTCTCTCTCTCCGCTCCTTATCCGCGTACACACGGGTGCACGCTCTCTCTTGTTCTCTCAAGATAAATCAATAAGCATTAAAAAATAAAATTATCCACACGTCATGAGGAATGATAAGAGTGTAAACTCTGTCGTCAACCAGGATGGGGTTCAATTCTCACCCCAGCAGTCCGACCTCAGATAATCCAGTGAACCTTCCTTTTTCTTTATCCGTAAAATGGAGACCAAAAAAATCTGGCTTAATCTGGCGAGCACGCCCAAGGAGGCAGTGATTACAAAGGATCTGACACATCGCCTGTCATGTATTAAGGAGACAATAAATGTTATCCATTATGATGACTGAGCATATCTTGCCCACATATCTGTAATCATCAGGAGTACACATCCCATCCCGATGTTATGACATCATTTGCCAACCAACATCAAGAAAACATTTGATAGTTCCATGTCCCATATTCTTAGGTTTACATTAACATTCTAAGTACTGTAAACAATAGTTTAAAGAACATCTTGGAGGGGCACCTGGTTGGCTCAGTCCGGTGGAGCATGTGACTCTGGATCTCGGGCTTGTGAGTTCGAACCCCATGCAGGGTGTGGAAATTCCTTAAATGAATAAAACTTCTAAAAAATTAAAATTAAAAAAAAAGTAAAGAACACCTTTGAGCAGTTGTTGTTGTTGTTGGTACTGAGATTGATTCCCAGGAGTAAAATCATTTGCTCAAGGGTTACGAAAAATTTTTATGGTCTTCACACACTGCCAAATGGGTTTCCAAAAAGGGTTTTGACAATATACCCCAGCTATATTGGACTCCCCCTTTTTTTTTAAATAACTCCAAGTGTGGGTCTATTTTTTTAATCTTTATTTTCGAGGGAGAGAGAGACAGAGTATGAGTGGGGGAGGAACAGAGAGAGAGAGAGGGAGACACAGAATCCGAAGCAGGCTCCAGGCTCCGAGCTGTCAGCACAGAGCCCGACGCGGGGCTCGAACTCACGCACCCGTGAGATCATGACCTGAGCCAAAGTCAGACGCTCAACCGACTGAGACACCCAGGCGCCCCTGTAGGACTCACTTTTGACCACTGCTCTGTAAACAATGGGAATCACCATTACCAGGAATAAAAACGGGGGGGGGGGGGGAATAAATAAATAACAGAAAGACCGTGTACAAGTAAGCTTTTGTGTTTCCAGATCTAGAAAAAAATGCTGTGAATGGTACAAATTTCCATTCCCTCAACATCTGTCAGTTTCCTCCCAAGCCCTTTCTCCAAGTATCCTACTCAACCTCTCAGCAATGTCTCATCCGACGGGCACACACCTCGTAGCTTTCCGGCTGAGCGAAGTCACGGCTTCCTGTTTTCTGCCAGATGTCCAGTGGTCCCGTGAAGGCCAGCGATTCGACTGCCCGCCCCTGGCATGAAGACAGCCCGCTCAGGAGCAATCCCAGAGGAAACGAGACCTGGTGAGGCCCATATAGAAATATTTTCTTTGCAAGGTGGAGTCACGAACAATGACACAGCCCACATTTGACCACAAAACGTGGAAGGTGTAACCCGAGGAGGCATATCGCCTGAGCTCTGGAAGGCATAATCTGAGGAGGGACAGTTGGTCTGTGCAGCTTTGCAAGAGACCTAAATAATACCTGGTTTTGTGGGAAGAAAACAAGAGAGAAAGAGAACCCTTTGGCCTTCGCTAGTGAGTTTAGCACACGTGAAAGGTGAGGGCTTGACAAGGTCGAAATGGAAATTTTCTAACGCAAGGCAACCAGAAAGAGGCTTCTCCTCACCCTTTCCACACCAACGTCCTGGTGACCCCCCTCTTTCTCTTGAAACCAGTCCCGAGGAGCCCCAAAACTTCATCTGAAGCCTGCGTGGGCATTTTTCTAATGAGGGGACATCTGACCCCCGCTCATCCCCATAAAACTCTCCGAGGAGAAATCTCTCCTGGGTTGCTGTCTCTTATAAGGAGTGTTCAGCCGCTTCTCCTGGCTCCGTTACAATGGCGTAGGGCACACATCACAGCTGGACTCTTTCAACGCTTCTGGATGGCGCGTGGCACCCTTTGCTAAATTCCAGAACGTGGCGTTAGTTAAACAGGCTAGTGAAGACTAGTTACTCCAATGATGGGGATCGTTGGCATGGCCTTTTTGCCTGGTTCCATGGATGCCTGCACTGCTGGGTATGAAACCCCCCTACAGGCAGGCCCCAGGGTTGGAGAAATAAAGACTCAGCCTCTTATCGCTTACTACCCGTGTGACCCAACGCGAGCAGTGAACCAGTCTGAGCCTCCGCTGCCTCCACGTTAACGGGAAATAGTAACACCCGCCTTGCACAGTTATTGTGGGGGAAGTCCCTGTTCCTGGTACACAGAGGTTGTTATGTCCACACACACACACACATACACACACACACACACACACGCACGACGCATATGCAAATACAGGTGCGTGCACTTGAGTTTTTGAAAATCAATTACTCCTCTCCATTTTTATAGCTCACAAGGTGATTTTTGAAAAGCCAATCAAGAAAGGAAGGAAAGAAACAGATTTCCCTCTCCAACAAGGAAAAGCAATTAAACGTCAAATATTAACTGTTCCTGGGAGTAAATTTTTTTAATGGGTTAAAGGCCTGGCCATTACAGGCCTCCACTATGTAATTTCTAAGAAAGGACCAGGTAATATTTTTAAAAATTAAGTGGAAGATAAAATGCTAGAACCAGCGCATCTATTCAGAAACCACTTTTTTATCCATTTTCAGGGGCTTCCCAATTGCATCATGCCTTTTAAGAGACCCAATCTGGTTAAGAGCACTTTATTTCAAACCTTCACTTGCGAGAAGCATTGATTTATGATAGGGCTGATTAAAGCAATGGTGTCTTAAGCAATAATGATTTCAATTATAGGACTTTTCACCAATGTGCATTATTCTGGTTTGCTCTCCACATGTCTATTCACTAAGGGAGGGAGTACAGGTAGGTGTAATTTTGAAAAGTCCCTGGACAAATTTAATACCAGAAAGGAATGTGGAGACAGGTGGACTGATGTATCCTTTTTGATGATGTGAATGTATTGTATTTTAATATGCTCTGACAAACTTGAACAATTCCCTGATGGGCTCCTACCCGATATCATTAGGGTTATTTAGAGCTCCAATTCTGCTCTATTCCCACGGGGGTATATTCAAGTCGTAGGAATGTGCCCACTACAAAATCCCTCCAAGCACAGTATGTAAGAGTCTCCAGTCTCGGGCTGAAGAAAACCATTAAGCTCAAGGTTAGAGCTTTAACTCATTCACATCTGACATCAATAGAACACATACCAGGGGCGCCTGGGTGGCTCAGTCGGGTAAGCGTCCGACTCTTGATTTCAGCCTAGGTCATGATCTCGAGGTTTCATGCGTTAGAGCCCCGCGTAGGATTTTCTCTCTGCCCCTCTCTCTCTCTCTCTCTATCAAAATAAATAAATGAACTTTAAAAAAAAGGGGGGAAAATATAACACATACCAAATATCCTCCCCTTATCTGCGTATCTATCCCATGGACCTGCCTGGTAGGTAAGAAAATGAAGTCATCCTAGAGTCAAATGGTTAAGTGGCAACAGGAAGGAGCCCGGTCTAATGGGGGCACCTGCTCTTGGGTCCCAGCTAATTGTCACCATATATAACTGTGGAACAAGTAGTGCCACACCCTCAGAACTGTCAAAAGAATCCAGAAATCCATATTGTTTTTGTGAAGTTCAAGTTTTCCGATTTTTAAAATTTAGACAAACACTGGTTAATTGATCTAGTAACTGGGGAGGTGGGGGGAGATGGCATGACATCTTTTTGTTTAATTAACAAAGTATTTGGGGGCACCTGGGTGGCTCAGTCAGTTGACAGGCTGACTTCGGCTCAGGTCATGATCTCACAGTTCGTGAGTTCGAGCCCCGTGTCGGCTGGCTGCTCGCTTCAGATCCTCTGTTTCCCTGTTCTCTCTCTCTCTCTCTCTCTCTCTCAAAAATAAATTAAAAAAAATTTTTTTTAAGAAAATATTTTGATGCTGCTACTTCATAAACATTTAATAAAAATCTAATATTGTGCTAAGAACCATGTGCCAGGCATTGGGAAAGCAAAAATGAATACCCATTTTCTCCCATCAAGTAACTAACAGTCTTGGGGCATGTGGGTGACTCGGTTGGTTAAGCATCTGACTCGATCTGGGCTCAGGTCATGATCTCCATCTGTGAGTTCGAGCCCTGTGCTGACAGCTTGGGATTTTGTCTCTCCCTCCCTCTGCCGCTCCCCTGCTCACTCTCTCCCTTTCTCTCTCAAAATAAATTTAAAAACTTAAAAAAAGAGAGAGAGAGAGAGAGAACTGATAGCCTAGCACTTAGTATAAGAAGTATGAGGGATTTCATGTTCAAAAAATTTAGGAGAAATGCAACCTAACATTGGGATTCAATCTATTACTTTTTTTTTTTAATTTTTTTTCAACGTTTATTTATTTTTTGGGACAGAGAGAGACAGAGCATGAACAGGGGAGGGGCAGAGAGAGAGGGAGACACAGAATCGGAAACAGGCTCCAGGCTCTGAGCCATCAGCCCAGAGCCTGACGCCGGGCTCGAACTCACGGACCGCGAGATCGTGACCTGGCTGAAGTCGGACGCTTAACCGACTGCGCCACCCAGGCGCCCCTATTACTTTTTTTTATAGTAAGTTTCTCCTTTGCTATTCTTCAGGTCAGTTAGTTTGTCCTTTGGCTCAGCTTTGAAGCTCCATTTTAATTTGAGAGCTAGTCCCGTGAATACTAAAATTCAGGTAGGATATATTCCCTGGAAAGGAAAATTCGGATCACACCTTGACGGTGTTCTCCCCTCCGTCAAATCAACTTTACAGGTTTCTTAATTCTGTGCTATTAATTGGACTCTCGCGCAATCTCAATCTAGCTCTTAATCTCCACTATTCTGTGATGCTGTGGGCTTGATGAGAGCTGACCAGCAAAATGCTTTACGCATTAATCCCTCTGCAAAATCACCTTAATAAATTGTTTAACTTCTTTTTTTTTTTTGGAATTATAGAAGTCCCACGAGACACAAATGAAAGGGTTTGGGTCCAGCCATTAGAATTTTCAGCTTAGCACTTGAGAAAAATGATGAGCCTAATTGCTTCACAGAAGAAAATCAGATCAAAGTTAAGATTCTTTCTTTTTAAACTTCATAATTATTTCTCAGACACCTCCTTGAAATGCCTTAAAAATACTTCCATTGAAATGTATATGGGCTTCATCCCTGTTCTTTTCAAATATGCTCAGTCGTGACTTTGCTGGGTCGCCTTCCACTGCCCCTCTTTGATGGAACTGCCTGAAAGGAAAGTTCTCAAACATCACCACCACTGGCTGGGTATAGAGACAGACAAAACAGGTGGTTCACTGTGCTAACAACTAGGCATCGCACCGTTTTAAACACAGCATTTGATACATTCTGTAGCTCAGAAACAGGCAATTACAGGAGACCTCATTTCCTTCTTTGCATAAAATTTCAGCCAACGCTTAGCACACAGATCTCCTTTCTGTCCCGTGCTTCCCAACCCAGCCCCATAGCAAACCCGCGTCCTGCTTCCCAGGAGCATTAAATCACAGCTAATACACTTCAACTGCTCTGGGCACTAGCTGTTGGGGGAACAGCTGAACCTTCTCGTTTGCTTTACATAGCCAATTCTTGCAAGGTTAGAAGCTACCTTGGTGATTCTTCTCCAACCCCTTTATTGGACAAACGAAAGGGGAAAGACCCAAGGAGAGAAAGTGACTTGCTCACACAGCAGGACCCTGTGACTTTTCTTCCGGTGCTGTTCCCACGTCCACTCCCAGCCATTGTGCCAGACCAAGAAACGGTTCTCAAAACTGGGATTTTATACAGGCATCGCCATGAAAATGAATTTATTATAAAAGCATTGATGGGCCCCTATTTTGTGCCAAGTGCTGTGTTCATCTCCAGAGACTCGATAAACCACGCAAAGCATTCTAATACTGATTCGATCACCCACTAATGATCCCTCCTCACTGAGCTCGTGCACAGAGCTCCTACTGACTGCACGTTGCATACGGGGTGAAAGCTGGGAGGAACCTTAGAACTTTCATCCTGACTTCTTGTTTTATAGGGGAGGAAACTGTGACCCTGAGAGGCCTTAGAGTCAGTTCATGTCCCAGGCAGGTGGAGGGCCTGGATGGTGTCAGAGGCAGGTCTAGAACCCACGATGCCGATCACTAAAGTCACATTCGCTTTGCTTCAGGACATTCATCTCATTCATACATTCAACCTAACACGGGGGCTCAACCTATCACATTTATCATAAACATCGTCTTTGTTACCTGTGCCTATGCTGTGCCCTGAAGCTCCATTTTAATTTGAGGACTCCTCTATGAGTACTAAAGACCATGTAGGATATTCCCATTACAATCCCCACCAGCGGGGTGCCGGGAGGCGCAGTCAGGTAAGCAAGCATTGGCCTGTTCATCTTGGCTCAGGGCATGATCTCACAGTTCCTGAGTTCGAGCCCCACCTCGGGCTCTGAACTGATTGTGCATTGCCTGCTTGAGATTCTGTCTCTCCTTCTCTCTGCCCCTCCCCGGCTTGTTCTCTCTCTCTCAAAATAAATACACAGACTGAAAAAAAACTGGGAGCACTCGGGTGGTGCAGTCGGTTAAGCATCTGACTCTTTGTTTTGGCTCAGGTCATGATCTTACAGTTCGTGAGTTCGAGCCCTATGTGGAGCCTGCTTGGGATTCTCTCTCTCTCTCTACCTCTGTCTCTGTCCCTCCTCTACTTGTTCACTCTCTCTCTCTCAAAATAAATAAATAAACTTTAAAAAATATATTTTTATTATAAATATATTTTTAAAATTATAAATAAATAAATAAATAAAATCCCACCAGCAATTGGACAGTGGTCCCTGGGACCCAGAGTTTAGCTAAAACCTGTGCAGTAGAACTATAGTGACTTCCACGGTATGCATGAGAACGGCATACACCCATTCCTCTAACCCCTTCTAGATAAATCCAAAGGACTGGTGTGATGAGCCAGATCAACAGAAACACTAAGGGTAGTGTTTGCACTGACACCATACTAATGGAATTGTTAGCGTTACCATAGACCTATTTAAAATAGTCACGGCAGTTTATACATATTTCCAATAATCTTGTAAATCAACAGTGTTCAATAATCTTAGCTGACGCTATAAATGCTATCCGGACCCATTAAAGAAGAAATAAGTTAGAACTTCTATCTTTTTTTTTTTTTTAATGTGGTCTTCCAGGAAGCTGCCTCTGGACATAACTACAGAAAATTAACACAATAAGTAAAGCATTATAGAAGAGCTATTAACTGATTACGCTAATAAAAACCAAATGGGGGCCTTAATTCTGCCCCTCTGGGAGAGAAGGACAGATAAAATAAACAACAGAAAAAGAACACGGAGTAAAGGATAATTGACTTTAAACAATAATAATACAGAAACCTCCCACCAAGCAACCAAAAAAAAAAAAAATCCAGATTGCTACCTTCACTTTGGGGAACATGGAAGAGAAACTTCATTCCGCCTTGTGAAGACCTCAGTTTGATACTGATCAGGGTGCTTTCCAGGCTAACAAATTGGAAAAATTAAGGCGGGCTAACAAGGACGTTCTTAAATGCCAGGCACCTGGCCACGACGACTATTTTGCCCTCATATCGCAATGAG
The DNA here is from genome assembly GCF_027475565.1 of Acinonyx jubatus. NCBI lineage: Eukaryota > Metazoa > Chordata > Mammalia > Carnivora > Felidae > Acinonyx > Acinonyx jubatus. Next base: position 14,717,871 of record NC_069386.1, read on the forward strand.
GAGCCCTTCCTGTCCCGCTCAGAGGCAGTCAAAATCTAAACATTCAGAGCTCATGCTCGATCAGGCTGGGACGGCAGGTGGGGTCCAGTGATGTCTGGCCTCCATGGAAAGGGCCAACCCAGGCAGAGGAGAAGAGGAAGGCAGGGACTGGAAACCCCGAGAACCCACCCGGTGCACAGCACTGCCTGTCGGCTAAACCCTGAAATCCTCGAGCGTGCTTGCAATTAACTCTGTGTAGCAGAGAAAGGCCTTTTCTTTCTATTTTGTTAGCTATAACATGGCCTGTGCCCCTGCCTTCAAACCTGCCCAGGAGCTTGCACTTTGTCTCCGTAAGTGCCTGGTAGGTAGCAAGTGTCCAGATGCCTTACACACATTGTCTGTCGTCCTAACGTTTTACCGGTAATGACCCCCAATTTAGAATCGCAGAAATGCGGTCTCGGAGTAATAGGGAGACCATGCGTTCAGCTTCCTAAGGCTGTCGGGCCCGACCCTCTCCAAAGCGCTCAACCCTTCTCTCGCCACACAGGTGACCCCAACTATGAGTAACCGTTGCCCTCACTCTTTTTCCCAGTCTCCCCCATGGAACCAACCCTCCTCGCACGGCAGCTGCGAAATCCCAGGTCATTGTTACTTTTCGCCGGCAAAAAAGTCAGCAAACGCAAATGAAACGGTTCCTACGTGAGCAAACAGTGGAGCGTTTTCTCAAAATGCAACCATTAAAAAAAAAAAAAAAAATCTTCCACAAGACGCTAACTTTGAAGGTGGCGGAAAATAGCCTGGTCGTCTCATATGCTGTGCTAAGCAAAACGATAGCAGTTCAGGTTTGCCATGGGTGTGGTGGTCTGAGAATTGATCTCCCCCAGAGGAATGTGGGTTTTTAGAAAAGAAGTTTCAGGAGGTACGTGATGAGGTTGTCTGTATAGAGATAGAAAGTCTTTGCGTCCGAAAAGGGTAAGACTTGTTCAGTGCTGGGCAGGGAGGGATGGGAGTCATCCAAGGGGACCAGTGAACAGAAGGTTGACGAGGGGGATTGCCATCTGAAGCCAAAAGCACTTTCCAAAAGCCAGAGTTCTTCAAAACTGCCATGTATTCAAGCCATCACATTTAATAGTCAAATATCAGAGGCATTTCAAATAAAGAATGTTTTTGAATAATCTGAAAGTTCTAACCATTTGCAATACGACAGGAAAAGATGAAGTGACGTAACTTGTTGGAAGAGAGCAAAATTAGCTCTATTTGCAGATAATAGTTACCTACATGCTTCAAAAGAATCGATTAGCGGGGGCAGCTGGGTGGCTCCATCGGTTGAGCGTCCAACTTCGGCTCAGGTCATGATCTTGTGGTTCGTGAGTCCGAGCCCCGCGTCGGGGTCTGTGCTGATAGCTCAGGGCCTGGAGCCTGCTTTGGGTTCTGTGTCCCCCTCGCTGTCCTGCCCACCCCGGCTTGTGCTCTGTCTCTCTCCATCTTTCAACAATGAATCAACATTAATTTTTTTTTTAAAGAATCAATTGGCAAACTCTCTAAATAAAAAACAGAAAAGTGGTTGGGGCACCTGGGTGGCGCAGTCGGTTAAGCATCCGACTTCAGCTCAGGTCATGATGTCACAGTTTGTGGGTTCAAGCCCCACATCGGACTTGGCACTGATTGTGCAGAGCCTGCTTCGGATTCGGTCTCCCTCTCTCTGCCCTCCCCTGCTCTCTTTCTGTCTCTCAAAAAAAATTTTAAGCAGTGAAGTGGCAAATAGCAAAAAAAAATATGTAAGTAAGTAACTTTCCTCTGCAGTGGTGAAATTTAATAGAGAAATTGTATTCATAACAACAATGAATAAACTTGAGGCTGTAGTGAGAAGTTACACATGGAAGCTACAACTTGGCAGGAATCCGGAGGAAAAGCTAAATGGTAGATGAGAAAACTCAGAATTAAAGACTTCAAGTCCCCACACATTAATGCGTAACTTGCACTCACATTTTGAACTGGATGAGTTCGTGCAGAATGACAAAGAGGGGGGCATAACCCAGAAATTAATTGTAAGGATGACAAATTTGTATTATTGGACATGAAAGCATATTCTTTTTTTAATGTTTATTTATTTTTGAGAGAGAGAGACAGTGTGCGAGCAGGGGAGGGGCAGAGAGAGAGGGAGACACAGAATCCGAAGCAGGCTCCAGGCTCCGAGCTGTCAGCACAGAGCCCGACACGGGGCTCGAACTGTGAAATCATGACCCAGGACGAAGTGGGATGCTTAACCGACTGAGCCACCCAGGCGTCTCTATGAAATATTCTTAAATTGCAATAAGGAAAAGGGAGAGTTTTGGCCGAAGTAGTGGAGGCATACAGATAATGCAATAAAATTTTAAAAATACAGAAAAAGACCCAATAGCATTCAAGATTTAGATCAGTAAGCAAATGAGGTTTCAGTACCTAGATTCTTACCACACAGACCAAAATAAATTCCAACAACGGAGAGATTTAAACACTTTTTTAAAAAAATAAAAAGAGCCACAAAAATACCAGTAGAAAATGTAGATTAATATCTCTCTGACCCTGGGATGTGCAAGGTCTTTCTGAACATAAAAGCAGAGGAAGGAAGAACAAAGAAAAATATTTATGTACTTGGATTTATAAACGCACACCTTAAGAATCCATTAACAATTAAAAATCAAATGATAAAATGGATAAACTGTTTGCAGTGCCTGATCGTGAAAGAGTTAATAAGCCATGCGAAGAAGGTTTCCAATTTAACAGAAACTCAATTTCATAAATTTTTAAATACGTAAATGTGGAAATGACAGACAAATCACATACACACAAAACAAGCCAAGCAGCCAAGAAACATGAAGAAAGTTAGCAGCACAAATAATCAAAGAAATACAAACCATAATAAGATTCTAGATTTCTTATCTTAGTTTGGGGAGACTTAATGATGGTTGGTGAATTCTGCATTCTCGTTCACTGCAGGTGGGAATATAAATTGGCATAAATACTTTGGGCTCTGCAACTCTTAGTCAAAAAAAAAAAAAAAAAAAAAAAGGCTTTGACCCAGGAATTTTGCCTACAGTCATTTCTAAAGGAAATGGAGATGTATACAAAGATTTTATAAAGGCAAAAAGTGATAAACAACATGAGTATCTAACGGGAGGTCAATTGAGTTACAATACCTACAAATAAGGAAACAGGGCGCCAACCTAAAAGTCATGTTTTACAATGGTTTTAACCACATGAGCAAATACTTACTATGACTTGTCCGATGGGAAAGCCAGATGACAAACTAACGGATGATAGCAAGGAGTCAATCTTGCTGTTCAAGCATACACATGCATGCACGTAAAAAAAGTAGAGGAAGAAGATTAGAAAAGTATGGGGGCACCTGGGTGGCTCAGATGGTTGAGCTCCGGACTTGATCGGCTGGGGTCACGATCTCAAGATTCGTGAGTTCGATCGAGCCCCACATCAGCGCGGAGCCTGCCTCAGGTCCCCTGTCCGCCCCCCCCCCCCCCACCGACCTTCCCCAGGTCTCAAAATTAAAAATAAAACCAAAAAAAAAAAAAAATGCTAAAAGAAAAAAAAAACATACCAAAGCGTTGGCAATGATTTTACTCAAGCGATGGGTCCATAGGTCATTTTCATTTTACCTCTACCTGTGTTTCCATAATTTCCAAATGTTCTACAATGGACTTGCATTATTTTTGCAATGGAGGCGGTAACATTTTTTTCTTGTGTGTTTTCCAGTCTAGTCGGCCAGAATCGTGGAAGCCTCGGGTCAAGATGCTGCAGGAGAATAAAGCGGGACCTGGTCTGCAGCCTGCTCAAGCGTGTGAGTCCTGTGGTTTCACCTTATTCTGGCTTGCGTGTTTGTTTGTGGTGGATCCTTTTAAATCTGTTCGCAGAGAGCGTGCAATTTCTGACACTGTTTTATTTGCTCCTCCCGCGAGTGACAGAGCAGAGTGTCCCAACAATACTCAATGTATTTCGCGTCAGGGGCCTGTGGGTCAGCAAGGTTATTAATAAACATAGCCTCTCGTTCTAATTTAGCTCCCTTCTCTCCTTCGTGTCTCTCCTCATGCCCTGCTTTTCCCTGCGCTGGTCTGTCTGACCCTCTTCCCTTTCTCCCTGATAGAAGCGATTCTGCCTTCCTTTTCGCTCAACTTCTGGCGCTTTTCCCAAAAGCGCTTTGCTGATGCTCTTGTTGGTCCTGTTAAGTTTTCACGGGGAATTTAATTTTTGCGGAAATGCATAGTGTCCTAAATTGATTCCAGACGGGCCGATGCGATACCACGATCTGCCACGCCTCGCTGAGTGTAAGACTGAGACAAAATGTGGACGAGCCACGAGTGCTACCTTGTTTTGCGAAACTGAAGTCTATTCAACAAGATTCCCGGACACAAAATTAGCTAGACGCGAGAGGCCACCACAGTCAGCCCTTCATAAAAGGAAATGAAGTTGAAAGGCACAAGGCAGCTTTGAATTTTATTATTTTTCTATTGTCTTTTTAAAATTGTTTTTTAAATATTTATTCTTGAAAGAGAGATCGAGCACAGGCAGGGCAGTGGGGGAGGTGGGCAGGTAGGGGCAGAGAGAGAGGGACACACAGAACCCCAAGCAGACTTCAGGCTCCGAGCCGTCAGCACAGAGCCCGACGCTGGGCTTGAACCCACGAACCGTGGGATCATGACCTGAGCCGAAGTCGGACGCATAACCAACTGAGCCGCCCAGGCGCCCCTGTTACCTTTGATGAGACAAAGAGCATTTACAGAGTTGATCGTGTATATTTGGAGTGTGTGTATCAATTTTATTTTCTGTTTAGACCGTAATGTACTACCTAAACTTATATTTATTTTTATTTTTGCTGTTTTATTTTTGCTGATGTTATTACACAGGTAGGAGTGGCTGCAGGGTCGTCTTGACTTACCGAATTTTTGGCCACGCGCCCTACAAATCTTCTGGTCTTTGTACAGATCCTGTTCCAATTTTTTTCACTGTCAACATTTCCTAGCTACAACTTCAAACCACAGAAGATTACTCTGTGAACTGAAAAGAGTCAGTTCCTGCACACACACACACACACACACGAACACGCACACACACGCGTGTGCAAACATCTTTCCACATGTATTAAACTTCAATGGTTACTTTATTCTAATAAACGCAATGTCGCATCTCCTGTCAGAGACCTCAGGAAGTCACATGTACCAACGGGGAGTTTGCTTAACAATGACAAAGCAACAGTTTTATATGGGAAAATACGTAAAAAGAAATGCATGGTTCTGTGTTGAATTATTCATACTTTTCAAATTAACCTATTGCACTTCTTCCTGTTCGAGAACACAGTAGTTTTTGAATATGACCTAGACTACCTTTTCTCGAATAAGTGAAAGTCTTTTACAGTGATGCGATTTTTTAACACATGATTAATTCCACTCCCAACGAGGATCCTCATCTTGAAGAAATGAGAACCAAAAAATGAAGAAATGACAGGGAAGCGAAATTTATTCCAGAGAAAGATAGTTTTCTATGTCCAAATTCATTATCAGGAAGCATACCACTTTTATAGCGTTAGTAGGATTGCACCCGACTTTTGGTCTTTCCCAAACTAAGGAAGAAAATCTCTGTGCCCTTTGAATGAATCACGCATTCAACGTTCAACTTCTTAAAATGGTCTCCCCTAACCACTGCACATTGATAGAGAGGCAAGGCTCCTTTACTCAGCTAAAATAGCCACTGGAAGTAGTCATTAATCGCTCCTGACTGAATGTCTAGTTCGGTCCCTTTTTATGTTTTCCTTTTCCTTTTATTTATTTATTTTTATTTATTTTTAATTTTTTTTTCAACGTTTATTTATTTTTGGGACAGAGAGAGACAGAGCATGAACGGGGGAGGGGCAGAGAGAGAGGGAGACACAGAATCGGAAACAGGCTCCAGTCTCTGAGCCATCAGCCCAGAGCCTGACGCGGGGCTCGAACTCCTGGACCGCGAGATCGTGACCTGGCCGAAGTCGGACACTTAACCGACTGCGCCACCCAGGCGCCCCTTTCCTTTTCCTTTTAAATAGATCATTCTCATTTGCCCTCTAACAACCATCAAAGGAGGAGCATAGCTTTAAATGTGTCCTGTTACATATATGGCCATTTGTCATTCGTGGAATTCTATTTAAGTTATTTTCTTTAAAGGCAGTATTTTTCTTAATATACATAGGCTTACGTGAGCATTAAATTATTATTAGACCGTGGTGGGGAAAAAGAGGAAAAAAGAGGAGGAGGAAGAGGAGGAGTTGACCGAGTGCCTACTTTGTACCATACAGTATGACAGCTGCATCGGAACTTTTATGTTGTGCTGAGTGCTTCAGCATAACCTTTTCTGGTGTTGTCTACACAGCACCACAATGAAGAAGATATGGGTCACCTCAGGAGGCAGATGAGAAGACTGGGGTTTAGAGAGGTCAAGCAACATACCCTAGACGCACGCTCAGGGCGACACGGAGCAGGGACTCGAGCCGAGGCTCTCCTCGCCAAACTCCAGCCTTTTCAACGATTGGGGGGTAGCCGACTTCATCGTCGACAGTGGCAGGTGCTCAGGGTAGAAATGAAATCCTGGAGTTTACCACATTCTGGGCTTGAGGTCAGTGACACATGATGGTTTCTAAGGGGTGATGTGGGCACGTCTGGAGGGGCAAGAAAGAGGTCCCCGAGAATCACCGTAGATACCATGGTGGACAGAATCATGAAAGGGCTAACACGGTAATTCTCATGGGAGCGTGACAACACGTCTGTTCCTATATCAGAACACCCATGACCGGGGCGCCTGGGTGGCTCAGTCGGTTACATGTCCGACTTCGGCTCAGGTCATGATCTCGCCGTCCATGAGTTCGAGCCCCGCGTCGGGCTCTGTGCTGACAGCTCCGAGCCTGGAGCCTGTTTCAGATTCTGTGTCTCCCTCTCTCTCCGACCCTCCCCCGTTCGTGCTGTGTCTCTCTCTGTCTCAAAAATAAATAAACGTTAAAAAAAAAAAAGAACACCCATGACCCTGTGGGACTCGAGTGGACGAACCGGTAAATTTCAAAACCTGGGCATCTTTGTGCCCTTGCTTTAGGTATTTTAAGTACTCTGTATTAAAGAGGGTCATTGGTTCCAAGATGTTCCTTTACGTTTTGATAAATAAATGTTCTGAGGACCGCCTATGGGGAATTCTTCCCTCGCATAATAAGGTTGGATGCAAACGTCTGCCCTGTAGCAGATCTTTTGTGCATTTTTTTTTTTTTAGGTTTTGTTTTGCTTCGAAGTCTTTTGTTTTTTTTTTGTTGTTGTTGTTGTTTTTGTGTGTTTTTGTTTTTTTATGCCCACTCTGCGTTAGCTTCCTCCAACTCCCAGCCTGGGCTCGGCAGGCCGTAGGACGAGGAGGGGGTGGTGAGTGTCGGGCTACAGTTCTGAATGCTCCGGGGCTAAGATTTCTTATGAAAACCAGCAGCTTTTTTGTTCTTCCTCGGCCTTTTCTCATACACGGCCAGGTCTCTCTCTGTGTAGCTGCGCCCGCTGTGGCTGCGGCTGTCCCGGGCTAAATTTTATGCCGCTGACAAGTGCCACTGAAGTGCCTCGGTGGCACAGAGTCAGTGGGAGTTGTGTGTATGTAAGCACAGACCGACTTTGGCCCGCTGAGTGTAATAGCATATCTGCCTTGGGAGATTATGGGGATGATATGGGCGAGGTGTAATGGAGAGGGCAGTCTGTGTACAAATTTCAAATGACTTGCTACACCCCTCCAGGATGGTTGCTGTCAAAAGTATTAGCACTTTAGACACACAACAACTGCGTATCATATTACCGGTGGCCCCTGCTCCCACAGAGTGGCTCCTCCCACGTCTCCCAGAAGGTAATTGCTTCGGGGGTACCTATTGAACACATACAAAAGAGAAAACACTGGCGAATTTTATGCTTTGAGCTCCACTGTAGTCATAAAAAAGGAGGAAAACACTGACCCTGTTTAAATTAGCATGGATGGAAGTTCAAAGGGAATTACGGGGGGGGGGGGGGGGTGTCTCCGAACGATTTCAATTCGCCATCCAAGTAGGACCTGATGTCATACACCGAAGCTGAACCCAGGGGAGCGTTCTGTCGCTGTGCCCGTAAGCCAAGACCTACCCTGATGTTGGTTGGCACTTTCGTTTCGGTGTTAGTGGAGAGGTAGGGGACTGCAGAAACTTCCAGGCCATGGATGATGTCTAAAAACATTTCATTTATTTTAGCATGGAGTTCTGAATGAGTCTGCCCATTGCTGGGGACTCTACAAAAGTTGAAACGACGTGCGGATCTGACCAAGGGACGCTAGCATTCTTTGGTTGAGCTCCTTCCTGCGCTAAAAATAGACAGTGTCTCCTCGCAGCTTGATACAAGCAAATTAAGCAGAGCCTTTCTTTTTTTTTTTTTTCCTGAGTTGAGACCGGGGACTGGACCTAAGCGTGTATGTGACTTTTCTGGCCTTCCATGCTAAATGGAGGCATAACAGATTGACATCAATAAAGACAACAGTGACATGGATGATCCTTCACGGAAAAATTAGCAGCAAAATCACCACCGTGATGATGGTCTGAGGTTGAATGTGCTTATCCAACCTGTTTCCCGCGTCAAGATCTTTCTTATAGTAACACTGAAAATCTGTTAGCGTTAGAGGCCATCGCGTTGATTATATTCCCTGCTTGCATCAGTGTCTAAAACGCTGCGGCACCTCTGTTGTCCATTTACCCAATACATTAGCCCCAAATATATTCCAGGCACAGTACAAGTCTCTGGAGATACAGCTATACGTGGTCCCCGTCCTTAGGGATCTTGTCTTGATTTACGTTCTTTACACAATAAATAGTGCATGAGGTGCCTTTCGCTTTACCATCGGTGATAGTTACATTATCATCTCCATTTACAGACGAGGAAACTGAGGCACAGACAGGTTAAAGCCACATGCCCCAGGTCACACATCTGGTATATCAGGAGACTCAGGATTTAAACCCAGGCAAATCTACTTCCAGAGACCCTACCATTAATCACTGCTTATGAGCCTATGGAAGAAATAAACCTGTAACTCTCTTCAATATAATTACTAGTGGCATCAGAGATCCTAGTAACTCCAGAAACCCAGGATTCTGCAATATTTACATCAATAACTGGGCAACACTTTGTAAAAGAGGAGCACTTTGGCTGGCTCGTTTGGTAGAGCATGCGACTCTAAATCTTGGGGTTGTGAGCTCAAGCCCCACGTTGGGGGTGGAGCTAACTCAAAAAAAAAAATAAAAGTGGGAGTCAATTTGTAAAGGAACAAAAGATGAGAGAGACAGACTCTATAAGCTACCAAAAAGCCAAGTCAAAATGCAATTTAATGGGGATAAACATGAGACGTTCTTAAATGCAATAAATCCCCTGTACAAGCCCTAGATGGCTGAGATCTGACTCCTGGGATGGGGGCTCCTCCCTGGCTCACGGCTCTGTGTAAAGCCAATCACAGGACCTAGCGGACAGTGCTGGTCACGAGATGTCTAAGTATTTAATTTGTTTCTGGACACTTAAGAGAATCTGGCAAACCAAAGCCAACCGAAGAAGACCAAACCTCCGAGTCCGGGTCATACGTGGGAACCAGAGAATTTCGCCAATAAAACAAAAGCGGTGGGGTACCTGGGTGACTCAGTCTGTGAATCACCCAACTCCGGATTTTGGCCCCGGTTATGATCTCACGGTCGTGGGATTGAGCCCCACATCAGCCTCCTTGCTGAGCATGGAGACTGCTCAAAATTCTGTCTCCCTCACTCTCTGCCCCTCTCCTTCACTCGCATGCTCTCTCTCTCTCTCTGTCAAAATACATAAATAAACATTTTTTTTTCAGTGGTGGTTTTGAGATGGTGGGGAAAGGGCAAGTTGTCTTCAAGTGTTTGAGGGTCTGTCATATGATAGAGGAACGAGGTCAAGTTGTATAGCTTCTGAAGACAGAATCCAACCCAGTAGAAAGATACTCCAGAAACATGAATTTTTGCTTCCATAGAAGGAACAAAAATTTCTAAAAACAAAGCTCCCAACAGCGGTAGCCTTGGAGAAAGTCAACCCTGCCCCTCCCATCTCCTGGGTGGCTGGCCTTGACCAGTCTGGCAGCCTTCGCCCAGACCATCACACCTTTATGTCAGCCTGACCATCTGCCTATCTCCAGACCTCTGGCTTCGGCGAAAAGTTGGACCGGTGTCCTCCAAGCTTCCTTCAAAGGAAAAGACGCCATGACTTCTTGATTCCATTACAAAGCCTTGAATTCCAAAACATTTTTTTTTAAACCAGTTACCCCTGCTTTATAGATGAAGAAATATCGCAGGACTGAGTAACCAATGGAATCAGGGACAGATAAAATCTTCCCTTTCATACCTAGATTCCTGCTCACACTTGAATAACTATTTCTACACAACCAACCTTAGCATTGTTCCAGAGCAACCTAGCCCTAACCTTATTCTAGAAAATTGGTCTGGTCCCCCGTGGCCACTAGATCATTTAGCTGAGAGCTTACTATCATTTCTCAGTTAATTTGTGAGTTAATTGTAAGTGTCAGGAGGCTCTGACACTGCAGAGAGTGGTAAATTATTGAGATAAACCAGGGTCAGGAAAATCCCTGTTGTTTGTTGATCAGTTTTTATCAGAAAAATATGGTTGACATGGGAGTGGACTGGAAGGGCACCAAATATGAGTTGCCTCAGAAGACAGCCTCCACTAAGTGGACACTTGATTCTTGAGTGAGAAAAATGCTCTGGACACCAAGATTCCCGTAACACTCCATGACCTCCACGTCAATCACGTTTTCGTCTAAATAACTATCCAACCTATAGGACTTTCTTTTTTAATGCTGGTTTGAAATTTTTTGTAATGTTTATTTATTTTTGAGAGAGAGACAGAGGGCAAGCAGGGGAGAGGCCGAGAGAGAGGGAGACACAGAATTCGAAGCAGGCTCCGAGCTGTCAGCACAGAGCCCGACGCGGGGCTTGAACCCACAAACGGAGAGATCGTGACCTGAGCTGACCTTGGACGCTTAACCCACTGAGCCACCCAGGTGCTCCCCCTCCCTATAGAACTTTGAAAAGAAGAGCTCAGTCCCTGCCTGGGACATTTCCAATGGTCTAAATATGCTACTGAGAGCGGTTAGATCATAAATCTCTGAGCACATACGCATTACGGCTGTCGGTAAAATAACGGCTTGTCTTTTCCACACCGCTGCGTTTGGCAGGCCTGTGCCCCCCATTTCTCCTCCTTGCCGTTTGACCTTTGTGGTTTCCTTCCCCCGGCAAGGTCAAGCCCTTAACATCAGGATTATGTTAAAAGAAGGACGAAAATTTTCAAAAAACTTCTGGAATCATCGATCGGGTTTGCGCAAAGTGGGAACTGGCCGTCCTTTGGAAAGGGAGCAAACTGAGCCTCAAGCCCAAATGATTCAAATCCCTACCAGCTTCTCAGTTGGGGACCACACGGTGCCTCTTTGTTGCCCACGATGGCTTGGCCACTATCTATGTCTGACTATTCTCAGTAGTGCAGGCTCATGGTAGAATTTCACAATCTATCATTTGTTACTGATTAATCCTCGGTACGTTGGCAAATGGGGCTAAACTGGAGTGCTGTGGGAATCGGGCAAAGGACGTCAGAGAGCTTTTATTTTTTTAACTTCCTCTGCGAAAATGATTTTGGAGGAGTAGCAAGCTGAAAAACCCCATCCTGACACATCATACCCGGTCGGACCCTTGTCTCAATAAGAGGATCCAGTGATAAAAGAATCCATGCTTTCACTGCAGGGATGTACGTGTTAAATGTCTTACCTAGAAGACAATACTCCGTTCCCCATCCACTGTACAGCCAACAGCAACAGGCTTTTCTTTAATTTTATTTTAATGTTTATTTCTTTTTGGGGGGGGGGGCATGAGCAGGGGGGGCGGAGAGGGAGACGGAGACACAGAATCTGAAGCAAGATCCAGATTCTGAGCCATCAGCACAGAGCCCGAGGCGGGGCTCAAACCCACGAACCGTGAGATCATGACCTGAGCCGAAGTCGACGCTTAACCGACTGAGCCCCCCCCCCCCAGGCGCCCCTCAACAAGCCTCTTCTCTCTGCTCTTTCCTACGCTGAGACACACGGGTCAAAAGAGAAGTCAAGTTAGGCCAAAATTGCTATAATTTTCAATCTCCAGTCTGTGGGCCAGAATCAACGGGGTCTTGGCTACAAAACATAAACAGAGCATTGTTGCCTCTTAATCTGGGTAATTGGTCCCAAATGCTGTTGCCACTTTTCAGATCCGATGCTCTCCATACTTTTTTACAGAACCTGGAGCTTTTCTCCTTTGGCAGGGAAAAGTTTGGAGCGTAAGCTGTCTTTTCATCAGCGCTAACACTCCTATAAACAGCCAGGTGATTCCATTCGGGGGCCTGTAAACACAGGAGGCTTGGGCCTGCTTCGAGAGTTCCACTCCGTTTTCAAATGTCCATTCATCTATCACTTGCTCCCACACCCGAGCCGACTTCGGTGTGTTTACTTAACATGCACAAGCTCCTGCAAGAGCTGAGCAGACAGGACCACCTCTCAGAGGATGCCAGCCAGAATTCAGGAGCCGGCCCATGTCTCACTCTGGCATAATGTGTTCTTATCGGGACGTTCCTTGCGGGTAATGCACCGTAATGAATTTGGCCGAAAACCAGTGGTTTTATGACATCATTTTCTGGGCAAAGCCCTAGGAAGGCTGTGTGAGAGAAGCCAGTGGGGTGTTCTGAGAGGAGACCGGGCTTTGGAACACTCAGGGCGACTGCAGGCTGTGTGAGCCCAGGCAGGCAACAGAACTTCTCTGAGCCTCGGTTTTCAGATCTATAAAGTGGATGATAAATAGCTCGCAAACCCATCACAAGAATGAAATGAGAAGGTGAATATAAAAGTTATGGAGGCCTGCCACCTATTATGATGATACAAAGCAATTGTGGGGTTGTTGTTGTTTTTTTTTTTTTTTAAGTTTTTAAAATTTATTTTGAGAGACACAGAGACGGTGCAAGTGGGGCAGGGGAAGAGAGAGAAGGAGAATCCCAAGCAGGCTTTGGGGCAGCTCAGAGCCCGACACGGGGCTTGAACTCACCAAAGCACAAGATCATGACCTGAGCCCCCATCAAGAGTGAGACGATTAACCCACTGAGCTACCCAGGCACGGTTTTTAAGCCGTAGTGTTTTAGCCTATCTTTAAGCCTCAACAACACAAGGCAGGGAAGAAAATCAGTCTTTCCTGTGAAATCTCTTGCTCGGGCTTCAGTATTCCAAGAAAACAGAGCTTGCATTATGGACCCGGCAAGACATTGACACAAATCTGAATTCCCTTAATTTGCTTTCCTCTCAGACTTGCTGTTTTACCGATTTCCAATCTCCTTCATGACATTTTTAGGCCCTTCCTTTCTCCTGTAAATGTGTCTAGGATCCTGTTGAGTTCTACATTAACTGATGCTTCTCCAAGTTTTACTTATTTAGTTTTTTTGTTTGTTTTCATCTTTCCTCCCCAATCTCTCACTGGGTCGTTCTTGTACTTTTTCTAAATTCCACTCCATTTATCTCTTCCACCTTAGCATTAAGGTATTCTACATAGGTAGCATTCCAAGTGCAAGCTCAGCAAAGGCTTATGGGAGATTTGGGATGTCAACTCCCTTCCCACTTCGGGGATAAGGTTAGACAAGAGCGAGCTTTCTCTCCTTTGGCTTTTCCCACTAAATTTACTATCGTTCTCAGTAGTTTAAGAACAGGAAAATGGGGCGCCTGGCTGATTCAGTCGGTTGAGCGTCCAACTCTTGATTTCGGCTCCGGTCATGATCTCACGGGTTCGTGAGTTCGAGGCCCGCATCAGACTCTGCACTGACAGCGTGGAGCCTTCTTGGGATTCTCTCTCTCTCCCTCTCTCTCTGACCCTCCCTTACTTGCCCTTGCTCCTTCTCACTCTCTCTCTCAGAATAAAAATAAGCATTTAAAAATTTTAAAAATAAAAATAAAAACAGAAAGATCTCTCTCTCTCATTCCTAGTCTGTGGCGGTTTGTTTTCCAAACAACACCGTAATTGTATTTCCTCTATGGGGTCAGGAGGTGCTGAAGCGCAGAGATCCCAGGACCAGACGTCCTGGGGTTCAAATCCCCTTTCGGAACAGTGTAACCTTGGGTGAGTTATGTAACTTCCCCGTGCCTGCTCTTTCCTATCAACAAAATGGAGATGATAGTGTTTGTCTGGTACTGTGATGGCAAACCATGTTGGATCACCCTACATAAAGTGCTTCGACCGGTGCCTGATTATAGCAAGCACTCAAGAAATGTTGGTGAACGATATTCCATCTGGATCCTCCTTTTCAAACAATCCTATGTATATTTCACTGTCAGTCCTTCCTCTGTCTCTCATACGTGGTCCTCTTTCCACACACATTGAAAGTTTGCTTCAAATGCTATTCTTCCCCACTTCTGAAATTTACAGGAAATGTGAAGAAAAAAAAAAAGAGAGAGAGAGAGAGAGAGACAAACAGCAATGTCAAAACCATCTTCTGGTTGTCTTCCCCAGTGCATCATCTGTTCAGCATTAGCTAAAGTGGGATGTAAGTTTCACTGTGAACCCACAACAGAACCCCAGTGTACCTAAAGTTAGTGAGTCTGGGTCAGGTTCAGGAAAACCTGGTTTGAATTTTAGATGAACCTCCTTTCTACTCTCAAAGGCCAGAAGAGGATTTATAGTTTCAGGTGGATAGCAAATGAAATTTGGTAAGTTCATCCGGGTTTTACTTAGGGGTTTGTCATTTGAATGAACTCAAATTTCATGCAGCCTTAATCCTTATATTTATGGGTTTTCTGCCATATTCACCCCAGTTGATAAAAAAAAAATTTTTAATACAAATTGAGGCATGCTGTATGGTATTTGAGCAAACTGCAATATTATCGAAGGCATGCATTTCTTTGTCTTGATAATACAAAATTATAAGGAAAATATATTTGGGGTAACATGTGCTTGAAGGAGCCGAGCTATTTGGGCAAATATTTCTCTTTATAACATACTGTGTTTCTTGGCCATGAGATCCCAACCTGACCAGATGATAATTAACAAAATTATCTATTTCTGTGGACACTTAAAGATCTGCATCATCTTTTATCACTGGCTCCGTTAAACTGTGACTTTAAAATCAAATTTGTACAATTTAAGCTTTCTCCATTTTTGCATTTCATCCCCCAGAAGTCAGAAGCCCGGACTTTAAACTAGCCAGTTTCCTCAAATTATATGCTAGAGGTTTGAGGAGATTTAAGGATAGATCTTTTATGTCAAAATGATAGGTTCACAGTTTGTGACTGATGATCTTGTACATATAAATGATATATGCCCATTAGATAAAGGGGCCTTCTGGGATGAGAAGATTGGGCAAGAGTGAGCTTAGAGAAATTTCTAAATCCTACCTTTACGGCAACATGCTTCCACTTTCCCTTTCATTATAAGCCAAAATAATCTTAAATAACTTACATATGGAGATTAATATATCAATGAGCCCTAAAAAGAGTATTTGCCTCAAAGCACAGTTTTCACTCCAACCGTTAAGTGGAAGGAAGCATTGTAGTTACGTTACTTTGAATATCTATTTCTTCGTTTAACTAAATAAAGTTATTCTGGGATTAAATGTTTTTAATTTTTTTTTCCCCGAAGAAATGTGCACTGGATAAAATTTCCCCAAATACTGCAAATACCTTTTCATAAACTGACCACATTTTAAAAATCAAAATCTAAAAACACAAAATGTCATGGTTTTCTTCTTCTTCCCCTTCTTTTTCTTCTTCTTCTTCTTCTTCTTCTTCTTCTTCTTCTTCTAATCTGTAGTCCCCAAATGACCGCTCATAAAAATAAACTTTACAACATCTTCGAGAATCCCAAAGAACCCCGGTCAAGATTTTTTTGGCTAGAAAAGAAAGCAGTTTTGATATTCAGAAATTTGGCCTTGCTTAGTCAATCCCCAAAAGGGAAAAAAATCAGCTAATCTTAGAAAGATGGTAAATTTAAGTATTTCTCTAATCCAAGTTAGTCGTCAATCATGTTTTGAAGTACGATCAGACAATAAGTACTGGGAAAAGTCGTAGAAAGCTTCAAAAATAACTCAAGATAGAAAAATTAAGCATTTCTTTACGAGGCTTTTCTGTTTCTACATTCGAGGAGGAATAGCATCTTACTGGAAAATAGCAGCAAAGTTTGTGCTGCCATGCCCCCTCCATGGTAACAACGACAACAAAAAACGATCCACTAACGTATTCTGTTACTGGATCGTTTAAAGCGGCATTAGACATCAGATTTGGGTTGGTCGACTATTCCAGGTGTCACAGCGGACAGCAAAACCAGCTAACCATGGACCCATCTACACGCAGGCTCTAACACACAATAAACAACTCGGCAGGCACGCACCCTCGCACACGCACGCGCACACACAAACATACACACGCGAAACCTGACCAGGCTCTGCTCCGAGTCCCTGATAAATCTGGCCCTGGAAAGAATTTTAATCTACATGGTTTGAAAATAGGGGCCTTTTAAATATGCTGCAAACAATTTGTGATGGTCATGTCTAAAATGCTGCCCCATTATCCTTTTCCATTTGGAATGAATGAGGCTAATTAATTTCAGGCCATACTTGATGAGGTCAGCACCATACGAGGGGTGCGTGCTAGACATTGCTAATCTCTTTCAGCTGAGAGTGATGAATTAAAGATGAAGCATGCCTTTGCAGGCCTAATTTAGAATGTATATCAAAAAACCTACAGCAAATAATACTATACCCTACAACAAAGGAAAACTTGTTCTCTCAGGCTCCCTGAGTTGTGTTGATTTTAAAGACATTTTCAGCCTTCTTTGGAATCCCAGCTGGGGATGGGTGAACCATATCAAGAAAATCAAGCCATCTCTCACACACGGCCATGTGGACAAAAAGTGGGATTAAAGGAAAGAAAGAAAGAAAACAAAAACAAAATACAACAATCAGGGTTTGATCCCTTGTGTATTAAAATTCCACCTACACATTAGGCTCCCCCCCCCCACCCCCCCAGAGCTACCGGACTGACAAAGATCCCAAATTAGCAATACCTGTATTCAAGCGGTGACCACCCAGTTCTGCTGGGACATTTCAAAGCAACATGCTAAATGAGGCAGCCTGTTGTTTTTAAAGCAGATATCCTAATGAGGCTTATTAGGTTTTTCCATGTCTCTATTTTGAAAGCCAATAGAGATTGACCAGGTAGATAATGTGATACCTTTTATTAAGCCAAGAAAGAAATTATAATACAGATGCCTCCGGGCCAAAGTGTTCTTATGAAAGTTAATGCTAAGCCAACTTCCGAGTTGTGAAAAAGGGAGCTACTCACTGATCCCAACTGGAAAGAGAAGGAATTAGTCATGATTTCTCAAAGATGACTACCACAAGTCCCTAAGGGTGGCAAGGAAGGTGACAGAGTCCAGACACGAGAGAATACACCTCGCAAAAAGTATTTCAGCAAACCTAGCCAGGGCGATCCTGACAGATTATCCTAATGAGTCTGAATTTCCAACTGGGGGCCACCAAGAGCTCCTCACTCGGTATCCCGGTAGCTTTCATTAGGACAAAGCTGCTTCGAATTAGGTCCAATCTACATGCTGAATCAATCTTTCATCCTTTTGATTGCTTCTGAAAATATTTATATTTCTTAATAATGCACATTTTGTCTTGCAACTTCTGATGAAACCCAGACGGGGGTTCCCAAAGCAGGCAATGTATGTGGAAGGGTGATCTGGGACAGGAAAAGGAAGGTAAAAAAACACAGGTTTTTCCCATTGGGGAACCATTAGAGAATATAAATCTAGCAAGTTTGGTTATGTATACATCAGAGGAGGCTTGTAATAAATACAGATTCGAATATTACAGTGACCTAATGGAGATTACAGCATATTCTGTTACTGTGTGATTCTTCATAGCAGCTGCGACTGTTTGGCTGGTTAACTTAGTAGATTTTATGAAAAGTTATTGTGGGAGAGATTTAGGAAGAGCTCACGTTACAACCAGTAATAACGCACATAACGTATCATGTCAAAAAATGGAGTCACAGAAGGGCGCCTGGGTGGCTCAGTCGGTTAAGCATCCAACTCCTGATCTAGGCTCAGGTCGTGATCTCAAGATGGTGAGATGGAGCCCTGTGTCGTTCTCTGCGCCGGGGTGGAGACTGCTTCAGATTTTTCTCTCTCCTTCTGCCCCTCTCCCCTGCTCGCATGCACTTGATTGTGCTCTCTCTCTCAAAAAAAAAAAAAAAAAAAATAGAGTAACAGTCATAATGGAGCCATGGCCAGATGATCTAGTCTGTTTTTGTGGAGGCATCTGGGTGGTCCAACTTCGGCTCAGGTCATGATCTCACGGTCTGTGGGTTCGAGCCCTGCATTGGGTTCTGTGCTAACAGCTCAGAGCCTGGAGCCCGTTTCAGATCCTGTGTCTCCCTCTCTCTCTGCCCCTCCCCCACTTGTGCGCATGCTCGCTCGCTAAAAAGTAAGTAAACATTAAAAAAAATTAAAAATGAAGTATGTTTTTGTGGAATGAGGAGCAGAGAATTGGGAAGATGGTTTTTTTTGGGGGGGGGCACTGGGAGTGGATTCCTGGTTTAGGGGGCTGAGAGAAAAGGGGCTTACTTTCACCTTGTCACCAATCAGCTGGGTGACCTTATGTAAGTCACCTAACGGCTCCGGACCTCGGGTTTTTCCTCTTCTCTCTGGGAAAGTTTTTCTTGCCAGTGTTCAATTGCCTGGTTTCCTAAAGAACCACCATTGTCTTAAATATTCAGCGCTCTCTGCAAGCGGAGAGAACGAAAGCAGAGACCTCATCCAAAGCTAAGTGTCTCCAGATGGAGAGATGTTAGTGACACCTTCTCAACGTGCCCTACACATTACTCGTCCCCCTCACCCCCTCAGACCACGGCCGCTGCCCCGGGTCCTCATTTCTTTCCTCTCAGACACCGTGACAGAAGAAAGCACCCAAAACCGACGTGTGTAGTTTCATTTACTCCAACCCTCCCATTTCAGAGATGAGGAAAATAAAAACCAAAGATGTTGAGGTCACACAGTAACTCGTAAAGCTAGAATTTAAACCCAGGTCTCCTTATTTCCAAACCAGGGTCTATTCTGCTATGACAAACTGTCTCAGAGTCTGAGGGACTTCGCGTTCCAAAAATCAGTGGGATTTCTTGTGACGGCCCGGTAGCATTGAAGATCCCTTGCAATTAGAAACGGGAACATAGTCCAGGGCAGTGGCTTTGAAATGTAGATTTCGAGGAACACGTCCCCAGCTTACTGGCAATGTGAGTTTCGGGTGAGTCCCCAAACCCTATTAAGACTCTGGGGTTCTTTTGGCTCTAGGATCATGGAAATAATAACTGTATTTACCTCCGAGAGTTGGAGAGAGATTAAAATGAATATCTTACATATGAATATATCGAGGTGAAATGAAATGACACGTGTAGAAGTTTCCCGTTCTTGCCTATAGTAAATGTTACCTGCTATTAGTTTCATTGTCATTATCTTCTTCTTCATTTACATAATGACTCGCCATGGAGAGACCCTGAAAGGAACTTAGGAATCGTAGTTAAGAATTCTGGCTGTGGGGCGCCTGGGTGGCTCGGTCGGTTACACGTCTGACTTCGGCTCAGGTCATGATCTCGCGGTTCGTGAGTTCGAGCCCCGCATCAGGCTCTGTGCCTGGCACCTGCTTCAGACTCTGTGTCTGCCCTTCCCCTGCTCATGCTCTGTCTCTCTCTGTCTCTCAATAATAAATAAACATGAACAAATTAAAAATAAAAAACGAATTCTGGCTGTGCTCCTTTCAGCTTCATGGCCTCAGATAACTCTCTGAGCCTCAGTCAACTCAGCAGCAGAATGGGAATTCAAAGTTACCTGCCTGTGAAGAATTTCTGTGACAATCCAGTGAGCTGTGAATGTGAGACAACGTATAAACAGGTGGAACCCTCCAAAAGCCCAAGGGTTCATGGTTTTATTCAAACATTATTATTCCTAGGTTGGAAACCCTCCGGCTGCCTGGAGTTGGTTAGCATATCATAAAAGAGATAACGCCACTGTTTTATTTCTCGAGTAAGCCACCTTAGACATAAAACACCATTAAATCATAAAAGGATAGATGTGTTTCCTCAATTATCACCGTTATCCTTTTAATCCTATTCTACTGTTCTCTACCTAAGCATGTGGTTCTCTCATAATTTTACCTTACCAGAGGATTAGATCATGAGTAGCTCACAGGGACAGGGTTTAGAACAGGAAAACAGCACACCCACTCTCCTCGTTGCCTTCCAAAGTAAGGGGGAGAGAGATCGCGAAGCAAAGAAAATGCACTGCACGAAATACTAAACACAGGCTTCTGAGAAGCCTTCACACCCTCGTTAAAATACTATCAAACTTTGCTATTGACTAGCTGCCCATTGCACGTGAACTTAAAAACATATTCGTTATTGAGATACAATTTTGTTTCAGCTAAAGAAGCATCATGGGCTCGGGAATTGTTTTCTGAGTGGGATTATTAAAGGGCTTGGGGCCTAAAGGTGTATGTCTATTTTAAAAAGAAATTTTCTGATTGCAGATAACTTCTCAATTTGATTTAGTGTCGAACGATAGTGATGGGGTTGATAAGTGAGCGTTCATCGGTAATTCATCTTGTGCTGGTAGAAATTTACAGCAAAGCAGTGCTTTCCCAACAGTGACAAGCCCTATTAATCTTCTTCAGACACATTTCAATAGGTGTTCCCATCTGTGGCCAACATCTAAACACTCTGGCATCACCAGCGACTTGAAGACACCTTCATTTCAAGTTACACTACTGAAAATGTGATACTAGATTGTACTCTATTTTTTAACCTAATTCTCTCTCTTCATTCAATTAGCCTTTCTTGCCTGGATTTTCTGCTCATGTGTAACATCATTTCCCAGGGAGAGCTCTCAAAGATTCGGTTTCTTAGAGATGCACAATCTCCTCCAAGGTTAACAACCAACAACTTTTTTACAAATTAAAATTGCATAGATTCCAGTTCTGACAGTCACTGGCCTCTGATTGCATATGTCCTTAGAAAGCACACCCTGCTCAAAGAAAGCCCGCCAGTGCTTTTGAGAGGGCTTAGGAAAAGGAGAAGGCTGTAAGATCCATTTGTGTTCATATTCAGAATGCAATTTGTTATCCTGAACTATGATGTTAAATTTCAGTGCAGAAGAAGGCTGAGAAAGGGAGAGGCAATTAAGAAAAGAGGGTGATGGAAATGTAGCCTCGCGTTCAAATAGCCACATTTACTCAGCAGATTCATTCCATAGGATAAAATCCTCTCCTATTCCTTTGCATCTGCTGGGGGACCTCCCATTAGAGAAAGAAATACAATAATCACTTTAGGAATAGATTATTTCACCTAAATTGGCTTTATTCTACAGGCAACATGCTCTCTCTGGCTACGAGGTTAGTCAAGGCAAAAAATGTGGAGGGAGTGTTTGATTTTGGATTGCACCTAAGTGCTTTTTTTGTGCCATTTTCAACCTCATAATGGACTTGGTCTTGCAAAGAAATAGGATTTGAACAGCATTTTTCTTGTGCACTTCAGAAACCTTTCAAATGAGAAGACTCCCTGACACATTCTTACTTTGGAAAGGTTAGATATTACCTGCATAATGAAGGGAATCATTTCTAACTTCATTGAACTTTTTTGTCCGTATGTGACCTGAAATACATACGTGTTACTAGTGTGTGTGTGTGTGTGTGTGTGTGTGTGTGTGCGTGTATGATCATTTGAGTTTGTTATAGATCTCAATAACCTTATTGTAGGTGGCAAGTTTAAATGTGCCATATTAATAACTTGTTTTCCAAGACAAATTAAGTCCTTATGTGTCAAAAGCACTCCGCACTGGATTATCTACAAGACAAGTATTTATTGAATAAATGTTCAGTCCAATTTCATTTTAATGTGACTGACTGTAAGTTTCAGCCTCTTAGGCAGAGATAAAAACACTCAGACCTATAACTGTGTTGCAACATTACACCTAACTTGTCTATTTCCATTATTGTCTCCTAACTTAGAATATGGAAAGAAGGCTTTTTTTTTTTTTTTTTTTTGGTTGTTGTTGTTCTCAAGAGCAGGGAGAGAGATAGAAAAACGGCTGGCATTCAGCCTAAAGAGAAATCATTGAAACAAATTAATCCTATGCCGTTTAAATTGACATGGTAATCCATCATCAGAGAAGGCAAACTCTGAAAGCAATCTAGAATCTGCCCTCTGTTCTTTCACTGGCCCTCGAGGCACAAAGACAGATAGTAAAGGAAGGGGGGGGGGGAGTATCATAAAAGTTAGGAATGACTTTAGAAAATAATAAAATTGATTAGACCAGCTCTCACTGTCCAGCCTCTGCAGACCTCCTTCGGAAAGGAGAGGTTAACTTTCAACAGTTGCTTTCAAAGTTTACCTCGAAATGGTAGGTCATCTGCAGGGGAACAGTTTGCTTCCTTCTCAAGGCGGCCAGGCTGCTGACGGGTGTGACCATTGCCTGGCGTGTTTAAAAAGTAGACCAACTGGGAGTTCTGGCAGGACCCACAGTTACACAGAAACTTTCCCTCCAGTGGTAAGGGGCTTCTTATGTGGGGTGTAGGATTGGGGCTTGTTTTTGTGTTTGGTTTTTGTTGGGGGGGGGGGAGGCATCTTTTTCTTCCTTTTTTCTCCTATCGTCATCTTGCTCTGCCCTCAGTGAGAATGCATGTTATTGTGATGTTTCAGTGTAACTCGCATAACATCTTGAAAAACCAACACGAGCCACCGTGCCCTGCCTCTTATTTGTGTTTCTTTTTTTCTTTTGGAAGCTGATTTTTCAAATCTTCCTTCACTCCTGTGATGATATGTTGTTTAAAACTGGTTTAAAAATCATAAATTGTGTATAAAACCGAACTGTCACATCCTGGTGGATAGTTAAGATGAAAAAAAGCCTTACTACGAGCTCCGTTGTAAAAACAGTGTGCTTGTATTTCCAACACACTGAATCCTAAGGTGTTTTTTTTTTTTTTATCTCTCTTTAGTGTGTTTATGTAATGCTTTTATTTTTGTTTTTGTTTTTTGGGAGGCAAGGGGGGGGGCTTGCAGAATCTCACCTCCTCATTATTGCCTAGACATGTAAACTTGAACACAGAAATGAATATTATTTTTAATTTAATAATACATCCAGCTATAAAAGCAAGACAACTTGAATTTTTTTTTAATGTCAAAACCTACTCTGTTAACAATAGACAGTGTGTGAGGACAGAAACCCAGATACCTTAGTGCCAAATGCAGGAAGGTAGAAGGACACGGGTATGACCATACCCCAGAGCTGCCCTATTTAGGTTTATCTAGGGTACAGTTTCTTCTAGTTTATTAAGAAAACTTTGTATGTTCCTGAAACTTCAAAGTAAACATCACACCTCTTTCCTAGACTCAGGTTTTTTTATTCCCTGGTTTTTAAAAGAGGGTGAATAATTCTTGCATATTGAGTAATGCTTTTTAAAGCACGTAAGCACAAAAGACACATTAAATGCATTTCCAGGGTAAAGAGAAAGGGAGTTAAAGGCTCTATAAAACATTCATCCACAGCCATGCCCGCAACAATTTTAAGAGTTGTTAGCAAAGAAGAATAGGTTTAGATGTGTGTAAGCGTGTTTGTTTTAAGGAGAAGCTGGGAAATTTAAATAGCGGTTCTTCAATAACTGAACAGTCAATTGCACTTTCTGAAAAAGATCTGCGTTTGATTTTGTTGTCTATTTATAAACAATGTAGACTCCAGCAAGATAGTATATGATTTTAAAAGCCATTAAATTAAGCAATATCCTATGAAAAGAATCAATGAGGAAATAAGCATGAAGTCTTGGAGACTGAAAAAAATTACTTTTTAGCCCCACCCCTTCACCCCCCAAGCCCCCTTACATTTTTCAGTATCAGCTTCCTTCTAACTGTATGGGTGATATGGCAGCAAAGTATATGCAAAATGAAAATCTGCATAACTTTTGGAGTCAGGAAATGAGCTATTAACATACATTCTGCCAAGAAGTAGGGTTGCCTAATTTGTTAACTTGCCTCTGACATATGATGTGATGTGGTCCTGTCAGGAAATACCCAATGTGACATTTTTCACGGAGGCCAATATTCCCTTCCTCTTATGTTTTCACTTTTGCTTTAAACTGTTTTAAGTGATATCATCTAAATCAATTTACCTCAGTCAAGCGCTTCGTAATCTCTTAGATAAGGTTGATTAATTTATTATAAATTGTAATGGACAGATGGGAAAAGGAGCTTTCTCTATCCCATATTCAAAATAAAAGGGCCAGTGTGCGTTCTATGTAAATACTACACTTTGTAAACTCTCAGGATGAAACTTCCTGTGGTCAAGAAGCTGAATATTATGTGAAACATCTTCCTCTTCATTTTGGACAGAAGTCCTGTATTTTTCATGCGTACCTTCAACATTTCAGGAAATCAGCCTCTTAAGAGGAGAAAGGCAATTGGTAATTAATTAATTATGTGTTCGAAATTCACACATAGTGCTTTTCTCCCCTGGCAATGTGTCTCTGCTCATGCACTTGTTTAAGTCTATGCTTTATGTTGAAACTTTGCTCTTCGCCTTCTCAAAACCAACAGAATAAAAACTGCTCCTTCCATTATTTTTCTCCTTCCAAAATTCACCTTGAGTTTGTGGCTAAAGGAAATTAAATCAGATAACCCCCCCTTTGTTGTTCTGTTTGCATTTGATTCAAGTACAGGGATCCCACTAAGCAGCAACAATAATTTCTCTGGATATGTGCCTTACTAACCCCTTCACATTTAAATGACTGGCACTTGATGTCATTTGATTCATGCTTTTTGTGACATACCAAAAATGAACTGTCATTTTGAAAACTTCATAACCAGGCTCTTGTGAGAAGGGGGGAAAAATACATGGAATTAGATGCTCTTTCCTCACTCTGTCCACTTCTGAGAACTGGAGTCCACATGGCTTTAGATGTCTTTAGAACTTTCTCATCAGGAATTGCCTTACACGATAATATTAAAAGCGTGTATAGCCCACATGAGACTTGGTTACACAGGCAACAAGCCCCTTATGCTAGCATCTGTATCTAGCACCTCTCCTGTTTTAATTCTTCAATTCACCGAGGAGTAAAACAGGGTGGAATGTTTAAACACCTACATTAGGCAAAAGACGCTCACCTTTTGTTTAACTGGCCTGCCAAAGCTACCACCCTGAAAACTGACATTTTTACTTTGAAGTGCCTTTTTATGATTCTGCAAGGCACAATAGCTTTACCATTACTAACTTGCTTCAGCTTGTATTTCAACAATAGTGGTTCCAAGGAGCTTATTCAGAACTCTTTTTTGCACTGCTCTCTGCCAGACCCCCAGCATGTACACATGAGTGACAGCCTCTATCTAATGCTTGAGTATATGAACCTTTAATCCATCATGGAACTTCTAACACCCTAAGAATATATACACACCCACGTGCATACACCTTCACGCACATAACTGTTGCATAACTACCCATTAAAATGCCACCAGGTCTGAAGCCAGCAGAATGAATATTTTCCTAATCTCATCCACATCTTGTGGCTGTAATTTGGCTACTGGCAAGATTCTAAATTAGCTCTTACTTAAATGAAAGAAGGTAAAATATGTAGTGTAATACTCTACTGTTGTACACATGTCAGAAATATTTTTTTTTAAGGGAACTGGGTGGTCAGTTAAATGGAAGAAAATATTTCACTACATTATGCTTTCTTATTCCCCAAAGTCCACCTTCATGGAGTGAGCTTCCTTGATGGATGAGACTGTTGTCCCTCTGAATGGAAACCTGCTTTCCTAGGAAGGACGGGGGTGGGGGAGACCAGTGAAGGGCAGGGAGCCTGAAAATCCCTGCAACTAGAGCGAATTTTCCCTCCCTCCACCCCTCCCTCTTTTCTTCCTCCCTGCCTGCCTTCCTTCCTTCCTTTCTCCTCCGCTTCCTCCTCCTGTCTCTCTCCCTTCTTCGCTACAGCCCCTTTGGTACATGAGTGTAGTTAACCTCCGCTCTGGCCAAGACCAGGAAGGGTTAATGGAGACCGGGGTCCTGACCGTGTCCAGGTCATGAATACTCTGGAGCTAACATCGCAAGAATTAGAGTGTCACCGAGCCAGGGATTCCAGGCACCAATCGCCCCACACCTGAACACACTGCGCCAATCCATTAGGATTCATATTGAAAAAAAATAATAATAACTACCCCTTCTGGAAAACGGTTAATTGGATCTGAAGTTCTATTTCCTGTTGCACTGAGGGGCCAGGCAGGGCGACCTGAACTGAATTCCTCAAGCTGCCAAGAAAATCCGAGCAATTTGGGGGGAAGAAGGATGGATGGATGGATGGATGGATAGATAGATAGATAGATAAATAGATAAATAAATAAATAAATAAGTAAGTAAGTAAATAAATAAATCTATCCGCTTTTCGGCAAGAGCAGATTTTTAAGAAAAGGCCAGGTGTTGGAAAAGGAAGAAGAAACGAATCAGATTCTCCCCTTGCCTCACCTTCCGCCCCTCCTTCCCCCCCCAAAATTAGTGTCTTCTTGATTATTTGCAGCTGTGTCGAGCCTCGAGGTTTGTTCGCAGTCACCAGCGAGGCGCCCGCTTCTAGAAGTGAAAAGCCATTTTCACGCCAGGACTTTGCTGCTTGAGTTTGGGGAGAAGGTTTCCTCACCTTCCCAGCAAACTCCCCCCCCCAAAGCCTGGCTAACTTCAGCGAGCCCTGCGAGCCTTTACCCCTCTGCCACTTGAGGCTCCTGCACGCAGCCCTGGGGCCACAGACCGATTTCCACCGCTGGAGCGTGGCTTGAAGCCCCCAAAGCTAATTCCCCGCCCTGGAGGGAACCGAGACGTCCTGGGGGCTTCGCTGGTGTCTGTCACCCAGCCCCCGACTGCCTCGTCGGCCTCAGACTTCCTCCCACCTGCCCAGGAGCCCCGAACCTGGAATCCACTAGCCCTGTGGTCCGCAGCGGGTTCCGCCACCCGGCGGCCGCCCTAGACACTGGGTGGGTGGGAGGGACGGGCAGCTAGCGGGGCTGGGCCGCCGCGTCCTCTTTAGGAACATCAAAGGAGGAGAGGGACAGAGATGTATCAAGGAGAAAGTTCCAGGATGCTGCGGGTCGCGGCTGGGGCGGAAAAATGCAGCCCTTTTGGGTCACACCTTTACTCCAGGAGGTCGCCTGGAGACATGCGCTGTGGGGGGACCTGCCAGCGTCCCCGCGCCGGGCCTGCGATCCACTGCGGCGGCCACCTGACCACTGTCACTCGCAGCGTGGAGCCCGTGGCTCCCAAGCCCTTGGCCCCGTGGCGGCCGCGCAACCTTACCCCGGCGGCGGCCCGCAGGAGCCGGGCCTCGGCCGACTCCCTGAGGATTGCCGCGCCCCTGCGTCTCCCGTCGAGTAGGGAGGGACGGAGGCCTGCGCCCGGGAGCTCCCTGGCGGTGGTCCGGCCGCCCCCCTCGAGGGTTGCTCCCCCTTCTCAGCCTCGCCAAATCCCTGAAAGCCTGGGCCCCCTTCGTCACCCCGGGGGCTTCTAATCACTCCGTATCGATTTCCCTAACTCTTTTCATCCCGTTGAAGACACATCTTAAAACACTCCAGCCCGGAGTGTGCTCTGGGCTTTATCCACACTAATAAAATGATTTACCCTTCTCTCTGCGCTCTTCTCACAGAGGAAAATCGTTCGAGCCCCGGCTACTTGTGTGTGATCAGTAAATATTTAGTGCGGTGACATCCTCAGCTAGTCTTCGGATCGATTCGGGGACCACCGGGAGGTGCACACGGTCCGGGCGGGGCCGCGCCAAGCCCGCCGAGGGGGCTGCTCCCGCCCTCGCCGCCGGCCGCTGATTTACGGCCTCGGCAACCAGCAAAAGGGGGCGAAAGCGCGCCTGGAAAATTGGCTTTTCAACCTTTTTACTTTGACATTCAGCCACCTCCCCAGGCTCTAATTCTCGCCTCTGCTCCTGCCCACCCCGCGCCGCGCCGGACCAAGGGCGCCCTGTGCGCCCCGCGCCACCCTACCCGCGGCAGCGCGCTGCGCTCGCGCCCCCGCGGCCCGGGGACCACCTATCACAACCCTGCGCCGCGACGCGGGGAGGCCCAGGCCCCTGCTCTGGGGGTCGTCGCCTTCGTGGTGAGGTGCACTCTGCCCGCCCACACCTCAGAGGCTGGCGAGAGGGTGGAGAGGCCCAGATCTCCATTCGCCCAAGGAGCCAGTCTCCTCGCTACCTTTTCTCCGACCCTCGGTCATTCCCCCATTCCTGCGCCTGGTCCCCGACGCCCTTCGGGCCGGATGGCGTCGAGTGGGAACTTTACTTTCCTCGCAGAGGAGCTCCCGTTTCCTTAGAAGCGAAAAAGTGCTGAGCTTGGATGTGCTGGGAAGGGGGCCTCCTACCCTGATCTTGACTGCCGCAGGGCTGCGGCCGCCGCAGTGGCAGTGTCCGCGGCCCCTTGGCCCTCCCAGCCTCCCCTGGGCGCACGCTCTCATTGCAAGGCCGCGCCCTGGACCCGGACACCGGGCGATGGGCCCGACCTGGCACGGGGCACGGCACTCTCTCGCCACCCCCCCCCCCCCCCCGCCCCGCCACTCCTGCGGGACCCGCCACCTCAGCCGACTACATTGTCCGTCCGAGTAGGGAGACGGGAGGGCTACTAACGCCCTGGGTTCCACCTCTCTTCGGCCGGGGTCGGGGGCTCGGGCCTGACCACCTGTTAGCGGGCCTGCTCTCCTCTCACCTGAGGCCCGGGCCTCTGCAGTTCCCTCGGGCCCAGCGAGGAAGGCAAAGGCGACCTTGCTGGGTTCGCGCACCCCTCCCCAACGCTAGCGCCCTCTCCTTTGTCCTACGCATGATTTTCTAAACTGCCTTATCTGCAGACTATATCTTTATACTAATGCATACTTAATTGGTCCGTCTTGACTGTCCATATAAAACAATTTAATTAGGGTGCTTTCTTGCTTTGGAGAGCAAAGAAAAAAAAATCTGCCCAGTGCTTATTGTATTTAGCACCAATACAGGCAGAAAATGTAGCACAAGTTTTTGGTTGAAAGAGCACCTCTGTGCCCATTGAAGGGCGTTGATCCGAAAAGACAGAAAGGACAAGTAAAATCGATTTGAAGCGACCCTCTCTGTCCCTTTCACACCATTCAGAAACTCCATTCCTTCTAAGACAAAGACCAGCGCCTTGGGAATTCTCAGGGAAAAAGAGGACTCCAGTCCCACAAGCCTAGGGCACTTTTTAAAAAATCCTTAATATTGCACTTAAAACCGGCCCTCGGTTCTGTGCCCCCCACGTGTGGGTTTCACAGACACCCCCTCGGAAGCGTCAGGCAGTATGGCTGGCCACACCACCCACCCCCCACCTCTCCCGGAGCTCGGCCTTCTGGCCAGGCCAGACAAGCCTTTTAGGGTTAGTGCAGCCCTCACCTTTGACCCCCAAGATCGGAGTGGCTGTCACGCTCCAGAGTGCAGAGTTACAACTCAGGCCAAAGTTAAAACAAAACAAAACAAAAAACATTTCTCTACTCCCAAACCGGTTCTGGTTCCGCTGCCTGAGCCACCTTGCCCAATAACCCCTTCCACACTCAACTTTTTTTTTTTCCCCCTTCTCTTGCCATGAACTGCCCTAGCCACCTCTGAAAGAAGGAACTTAAGATGCCAGGGCAGCGTGGCTGGGTTGCGGTGAGTTGTCCTCCATTAGGAACCAGAATGCCAGGTTACCCGACAGGCGCCCAGGCTGGGGAAGGCGGTCATCGATCAGACCTGGCAGGGAAGGGAGGAGGGAGAAATGAAGAGAAGAGGGCAGGGGAGAGGAGAGGCTGGGCAGTGATCACCTTCACCTGCCCTGAGCCCAGCCCCCCCCCACCCCCATCTCCTCCCGTTCAACTATCCCCCCCGACCTTCTGCCGGGGTTAAAGGGGGCGGGGGCGGAAGGGAGGGGGCACCCCCTGAGTTACACAAGTGGCCTCCTTCTACAAGAGAATGAGTTCACCACCTCCCCAGAGAAACCTCACCATCCATCCACTCGATATAACTGATGAGACAAACCACAAGGAAAAACTTCTGTAGCCCATATTTATGGTATTAATGAATAGTTAAAAAAAGATTTACACTTCTTATGATCAATATTCTGAGTTATTTCCCTCAAAGTATATAATTACAGTGTCTTCAGAGTTTTCATCATTGTTTGAGGTGGCAAAACCATTTGTAATTTTCATTAGCCAGTAAACATGTAATTAACATTCAGCACTGTGTTTAACTTAATTCCTGTTTAAGACAAGGACAAGAAGCAGCCGAAGAGCGTTAGTTCCATTTGTCAAGTCTGACATACATCTTACCATAACAGTTTCCTAAAATAAAAGATCCGTGTTTCCCCATTATTCTTCTCTTAAAACAAAACAAAACAAAAAAATCCATTAGTTAAAACTGTATTAAACTGCAAGAGGCAGCATAGTTTTTCCTCAATTTTCTCTAGTTACTGTATTCCTGCTTCCTTTTTCCATTTGGGAGGGTGGGTGGAGGGAGGGGGTTAATTAAGCATTCATTATTTGAAGGCTTGAAATTGGGAACCCCTCCCCCCCAAAAGAAATAGGTTTCCTCCTCAGGAAAGTTCTAGAATGGGGACTGGAAAAGGGGGGCACGGCTCTGCAGGGGGGTGGGAAAAATCACTTGGGGGGACACGAGTTAAAAGTAGAAAATGAGGATTCCAACGGATTCCTAGGAAAAATGTTGCCCTCCTGCTTCAAGTTCTATCTTTGATCCAGGGTGAGGGGAGCCTGTCTGCCAGTCTGCTAAGGAGGCTGCTTTTTCCCCCTCCTCTCCCACCTCTGTTTTTTTCCAACTTGCTTTAGGATTAGCCTCCATCCCTCTCGACCCCAAACAGTGGAATTTGGCTGTGCCTCGGGTCGTCTTGCTTTGCAATATCGCCTATAGTTGCTGGCGGTTTTCCGCCGAGGCTGAGCCGTTTGCTCCAGCCTCCGACTAAACTCATTAAGTTGGGAGATTTTTTTCAATTGGACGGGTGTTTTTAAAGTCTCGTCTTTCCAGCCCCAAACAAGGTGTAACAACGCACTCTTCCTTCTAAGGAATGAGATGAGAGACAAGGATCACTCCAGACATCTCCTACCTACGGTTTGGGGTTTTTTTTCTTAAAGGCGAGGCTCGCATTCCTCAGCAGCTATGTACAAAGCTCCCTGAAACCTCGTCTCTCTAAAGTTAGTGTGCAGGGCTTTCCAAGGCTGAGAACGCCTAATACATGGGGAAGCACTTCCTTGAGGTGGAAGGTCTCTCCCTTCACCTTTCCTCTTTTTCCCTGCAGGCTAGTGCCTACTTTTTATCAGTTTGCACAATCGCTTAGATAAACACCGAGGAGGAGATTCTCTTTAATTATCAAAGACACATCTTTTCAGGGGGCCAACAAAGCGTTTATTTCACCCGCCAAACTAAAGGAGAGTTATTCCAGTTTAGAAGGAAGATGCAAGCGGTTTGGGACCTTGAACAAGGCAAATATGGTTTTGGTATGTTTACTTACAGTATTTTTTTCTCTCTCTCTCTCTCCTTTCTCACTTTTCTCCTTGTGCTGTGTGGGGCTGGGGGTGACTTGGGGCTTTTCAAAAAATCGGTTTGCTAACGTGTCTGAAATGCCTAGGACTGTGGTTTCAGGGGTTTGGGGAGGGGGGGGGACAGTCAATTCAATGCATTGCCATATTTTATTACATGTGTGTGATAGGGGAGGTGGTGGAGGGGGGAAGAGGGGGGCAAAATACAATTGCAAAGCTGCCAAAATATGATTAAACCGAAGCGTAAAGACTGCCGTGCCTCCCCATCTCCTCGTCCTGTCTCCTCAAACTCCTTTCCTTCCAGAGAGCAAACTAAAAAAGCCAGTCCTATAAGCGTGTTTTTCCAAGCAACAGACGACTCGGTTTTCTAGCAAAGGAGCTGCGAGGCTCGCTCTAAGTATCAGCATTTACTGTTCGATTTGCCTCTGCGCTTCATTTTGCAACCTTGTGCAACTGACAGCCAGCCAGGCAGGGAGGGAGGCAAGTCCTGCCCGGCGCCCTCGGCCGCGGCTCGGGGAGGCAAGCGCTCGGTTAAAGCTAGGAGGAGAATCGCAACGAGAAGGGTACTCACCATCGGGCGGGGTGGCGGAACTGGCGTGCGGATTTCAGGCAAACGTTTACCTTTTGGCTGTCTATTGCAACCGCGTCGGGCTGACTTAAGAAGCAATTCTGTGCTCTGTCCAGAACATTCAAGGAACGGTTCCTCATTTTTAAAAAGCCAGCGAGAGAGACGACAGAGACAGAGAAAGAAAAAGAGAGGAGGGGGTGAGGGGGACGCACATAAACCCAGTTCAGGGAGGAAAAAAAAAAAAAAAAAAAAAAAAAAAAAAGAAGAAGATCACCTCTCCCCGCCAGTGACTCGGGAAACGCAGCGGTGGCGAGATCCGAGTCCGGTCCAACCAAGCTAGAGCCAATTAATTTTAAATCCTGAAGAATTATTCAGATTAAAATGTACAGAAGTTTCATTCTCGTATGCCTACGTGAGCTCCAAGTCGTTTCCCTTTAAGAGCTCCTTTTCTTTTAAAGTTGAATTTTAGGCAGCGAGGACTCTTACACTAGGGGGCAGACAGATACTGTACTTGCTCCAATGTTAAGCAATTTTTTCCCTCCCAGCATATGCTCTGATTTAGCACTGTAAATTTTTCAGAGGACCCAACTCTGACAGCCCCTGGTGATTTTCAAAGTACCACAAGCCAGTGGTTAAAAATTGCATTGACTTGGAAGTTCAGAGGGACACAATGGAAACCCCTTTCCCTATTCATGGAGCTCCAGTGTGGTGGAAGAGAAAAAACACACACGAACTAGATTGAGGGAAAGGAGGAATTCAATGAATCCTGGTGGACAGAACTGGTTTCTACTGAGTTCAGAGTTAAACTCGGCATTTGCTGGGGTCTGTATTCCTATTGTGATTTCATTTGGGGAGAATGACAGCCGTCAGGCCACTTGCTGCAAGAAAATCATATTCCTGGGTGGGTTTGCTTTACTTTTTTTTTTTTTCCACCAGAGGAAAACAAATGTTTTTCCAACTTTCTCCAGCCAAATTAAAGCTTGCCATTCCCCTCATTAAAATAAATTTACATCTGCAATAAAAGACTGGGCTGGATTTTTTTTTTTTTGAACAGTAACGACATATTGATATTTCTCTTTTAGTCTTAGAGAGCTGTTTTATTCAAGGGAAATGAGCATCTCTGAAGAAGGCATTTGAAAATATTCTCCCCTCCTTTTTTTTTTCTCAGTCTGCAGTCCTTTCTCTTCTTATATGCAGTAAAAATTAACTACAATTGATATGGTCATTTATTTATTGTTTTGAATTTCTAATAGCATCCCCATAACTGAATGAATCTAAAATACAGAGTGAAACACGTCTGACTTCATGGGAAGCCTGTGGTCGTGTGCTGTGGCAGGCTCCAGTTTTGTAGGAGATTGGGAAATTCTTCATTTTAAATCTAAGTCCATCTGAGCATACTTCAAACACCAAAAATCTCTAAGTGCCCTGTGGAAGCTGTTGCTTTTCAGAAATTTCCCACTGCATGTCTGTAAAAGGTGATCTTGCTATGGAAGTGTCTGCACTCAAGAGGCAAGATTAAGATTTCCCTACAATCAATTATTCTCTTCTATTAAATTGAGATGGGTATGTCCATTAGATTTCCTGTCTCATCCCAGCCCCACCACATCTCTGCTGAGATTGCCCCTAATCTACTGACATTTGTAGCATTAGGCAATCCCTTGAATCATAGGAGTTGAAAGGGGGGGAAAAAAAACCTTTGAAATGATTTCTTTTCCATCCTCTGTCCTCTTTAAGAGAAAGTGATATTGTGTCTCTAATCAACCTGAAATTCTCAGCCTGCCTTCTCTGTGGCAATCTCATTGCACACCAGGTTTATGATAGTTCAGTGTCCACTGTAGTTGGGTTTTTTTTTTTTTTTTTTTACAACTTTCAAATAATCCCAGCACCTGCAGCTTTAGTGAAATACGTGATTTCAGCGGAGAAAGGGTGAGGACTAAGAAGGTTTCAGCAAGGAAGTATAAAGAGGGTTTCTCCTCTCCTAAAAACTAGCCCCTGTCTGCCTATATCTTCACTTAGTACGTACCTTGTATTCTGCCTGTGGGTAAAGGGTATTTATTGAATGCAAAGAGCACACACCAGCACAGGTCAATCGTATGTGTGGTCTGTGGTTGGTTTTTTTTACACCTTTCATCTCGTCCATTTTTTGCACTATCAAGGATGCTTTCCTGGGGTCATTACTTTACTCTTCACATGTGTTCATGTTTCCTGAAACTCAGCGTGGTTGATGTAAAATATTTCAACTGTTCATAAACCTGGTTGGCTTCCAAGTTTACAGTTTTTCTTGGGGCAAAACGTGTGCGATGCTGTCAAAATTTTGTTTTCTAAACGTTGAACAATCAAAATGAACTTCTCGTGATCAAACCGAAAGGTGCCTGCCCTGAAATGCAGTGTGTTCCGTGGGGCCAATTCTAGATGTGTGATGTTTAAAGCCA
The DNA here is from genome assembly GCF_027475565.1 of Acinonyx jubatus. Taxonomy (NCBI): domain Eukaryota; kingdom Metazoa; phylum Chordata; class Mammalia; order Carnivora; family Felidae; genus Acinonyx; species Acinonyx jubatus. Next base: position 14,752,525 of record NC_069386.1, read on the forward strand.
AACGCCCTGGAGTTCAGAGACACATCCATGTTGATGATTTTAGCACATTGAAGCAGACTGGCATAGGCTATTAAGTTGTTCTTATTGCAGTGAATCTCTTGAGGTGGCCTGTGGCTTGTGTGTGGTTCCTGTGAGTTGTGCTTGGTATTATTTCCAATCTGGAGCAGGATCGCTGGTCGTGTTTTAATGACTCAATGGATGCCTAAAAGGAACCTGAGGAACAATGAAGTTCGTCCTCAACTGTTCCATGAGCTAGAAGCATAGGCGCTGAAGTCTTTGTCTGTGTACATTGACAAATATGCATCTGATACATGTGCGCTTACATGTGTGTACAGAGGGTATGCACAGGGGAGGCTAGGAGGCTGGGAGGCTGCCTCCGCTCGTCCATCAGCGGACAGAACGGTCTATTCACCTCTCTCCACGACTGGGTAGTGTGGCAGGACGTTGGCTTGTGAGTTAGCTATAACTAATGAGAGAGGATGAAGTTGAGGAAAATTGATTTTAATTGCGTCATGACAATGAGATGAAGTCTACTTGTGCTTCTCACCATCCGAGATGTTTCATTTGAGCAATTAAAATGTCAGGCCACATACCTGTGAAATGTTAACCCTGCAAGGAAAAGACAGATACCAAATGGCTTCTTTCTTTTTTCCCTCTAAAAAGGAAAAATATATATATATATATGTCTATCAAGCCACAAAACCAAGCAAGTGATCAGAGTTGCTTAAGAGAAGGGTCTACCGTCACCCGGATCTGACCAAATGTTGCGTTTGCAAAATGCCTCCAAGCTCGGTTCTCGGCACCTATCCTGCCCCCCACCCACTACCCCTCTGCAAAGAAACCGGGGAACTTTTCTCTTTCTCTGGCACTGGGGGCACAAAGATGCGCCGGGAGTCCCGGGTGGTGCGCGAGCGACGGATTTCGTGGCATCGCCAAGTTGCGGGAGGCGAAGTCCTCGATTCCATCCAAAGCCTCTCGCGGAGCCTTTAAGAGGCGTTGTGTGTGCGCGCCGCGCTCCTCTCCCCGCTGGGGCGGAAACCTCCGGTGCGGGGTGCGGAGAGCTCGGGGGCCGCGTGCCCGGGGCCGGCCCGGGCCCATCCCCCGCCCGGCGGTGGTGGCGGCGCGGCCGCCCCCTCCCCGCCCCCCTTGGCCCCCCGCGCGCCCCGCGCCGCGGCCGCGACGCCGCTCGCGCTAGGACCGGGCTGAGCCCGCGGCCGCCATGGCGGGGCCGCCGCGCTCCGGCCAATGACGACGAGGGGGCGGCGCGCGCGCGCCTGGCCAGGCCAACCCCGGCTGCTGCCTTATAAGGCGCGCCGTCACCATGGCAACGTGCGCTAAGTTGCAGCAGTCGTGTCAAAGTTCACTATATAGAGAGCTCAGTGAGCTGATCGCGGAGAAGCCACTTCTGCCAGCCCCGGCGCCTATAAATCGCATTCCCTCCCGCGCCCCCCTTTTTAGCATATTTGATCACTTTGATTCTCTGTTCTTTTCTCTCCGCGGTGTGTGTGTGCGTGCGCGCGTGTGTGTTTTCTTCTCCTCCTCCTCCTCTCCCCGAGTTGCCTCCTTTCTCCGGGTGCCGTGCTGCCTTTTTTTTCCCTTCTTTCATTCTTTCTCTCCGTCTTTTTCTCCCCCCTCTGCGCACGAAGGATGTGCTTCTAGGTGGTGATCTGCCCTCCTCTCTCTCTTTTATCATTTCTCCCCCGCCGCCGGCGAGTTGACTCTTTCCCTATGTGTGTGAGGCGGCGGCGGCAGCAGCAGCAGCAGCGGCTCCGGCGGCGGCAGCAGCGGCAGCAGCGGCTTCAGCGGCGGCGGCGGCGCTAGACGCGGCGGCTCCGGGCCCGACCCGGCGGCTTCGGCGGCGGCGGCGGCGGCTCCGGCGGCGGCGGCGGCCCGGGCGGCCCGCAGGGAGCGGCGAGCGGCCTCCATCCGGCGAAAGCGGGCGGCGGCGGCCAGAGCGAGCGAGGCGCGCGCCGGGCGCCCGTGGCAGGCGGCGGCGGCGGCCCAGCGCCAGGACGACGCCGCGCAGCGCCCGACGCGGACCACTTTCATGCTGATTCCCCCGGACCCGGGCAGCGCTCCGGCCACTCCGCGGGCCGCCGGCCTCCGCCCCGGCCTGCCCGGCTCTCTGGGCGCGCCCGCGACCGGCGCCTCCGCTCTCCCAGTCCTCCTGATTTCGATGGCTTTCCTGAATGGCTGACTGTGGGCTGCCCTGGACTTGGCCCCCGGACAGTCGCCTCTCCTCCTCCTCCTCCTCCTCCTCCTCTTCCTCCTCCTACTCCAACTCCTCGGCACACCAGCTCTGAGAGCGAGAGAGTGAACGAGAGAGGGAGGGAGAGAGTGAGAGCGAGCGAGATCTTTGGAGAGATTTTTTTTTTTTTTTTTTGCCTCCTACTTCTGTCTTGAAGCCAGACAATCGACTTGCAGCTCTCCCTCCCCTCCCTCTCTCTCCACGTTCTGCTCCCACTCTCTCTCCCCTGGCCCCTTCCCCTCCCCTCCGGGCCGAAAGCCCCCCGAAACCAACAAAGCTGAGCCGAGGGAAACAAACAAAACAAACACACCGGGCCAGACAAGCAATCGACAAAACTTTGCAAAAGCAGAAACAAAAAAGGAAAAACTAACCAACCTCAACCAACCAGCCCCCGAGCCACCCGGGGCGCCCTCCCGCGCCCTCTCGCACCCTCGCACACACAAAAGGCGGCGCGCCGGAGCCCGAGACCCGGGAGCCGCCGCCGCCCGCAGCCAGGGGAGCAGGAAGTCCGGACGCGGCCCCCATAGATATGGCAATGGTAGTCAGCACGTGGCGCGACCCCCAGGACGAGGTGCCCGGCTCGCAGGGCAGCCAGGCCTCGCAGGCGCCGCCTGTGCCCGGCCCGCCGCCCGGCGCCCCGCACACGCCACAGACGCCGGGCCAAGGGGGCCCGGCCAGCACGCCGGCCCAGACGGCGGCCGGTGGCCAGGGCGGCCCTGGCGGCCCCGGCGGCGACAAGCAGCAGCAGCAGCAGCACATCGAGTGCGTGGTGTGCGGGGACAAGTCGAGCGGCAAGCACTACGGCCAGTTCACGTGCGAGGGCTGCAAGAGCTTCTTCAAGCGCAGCGTGCGGAGGAACCTGAGCTACACGTGCCGCGCCAACCGGAACTGTCCCATCGACCAGCACCACCGCAACCAGTGCCAGTACTGCCGCCTCAAAAAGTGCCTCAAAGTGGGCATGAGACGGGAAGGTATCGGCCTCTCATTTCTCCCCCCCACCCTCGCCTGGGGTCCCGGGGCCCTGGGTGCGTTTGGCTAGCCTGCTCTGGGTAAGGACGCAGAAGCCCCAAGCTCTTCTCTTCGTATTGCAGCTGAAAGGGGTTTTATACTAGAAGCAAGTTCTGCACTGGAACCCAGACCCCCCAAATCCGCATGCTTTGGCCGACTGATTTCCTCCTCTACTTTCTCTTCGGGCTGTTTCATTTTCTTTGCATTGATTGCGAGTTCATTCGAGTTCGCCTTTCTGCGAGGGATGGGGTGTTGTCTGTTGTTGTTTAAAAAGCCTGGTTCACTTCTCCGTCTTTCCTCTCGATTTCTCCCTCTCTCCCCCTTGTTTTTCCTGCATGTTCAACATATGTCCCTCCTCCCCACCCCTTTCCCCAGCCCCCACCCTCTCAAAAAAAAAAAAAAAACCAACCTGAGATTGTACTTTTGTACAGGAGGTTCAAATTACAAATGGCAATTTTATGCACTTCGCCGTATTAACGCTGCCGCCCGGGCAGCGCTCATGTGACCCTCCGTGGATTAACATTCTGCTAAAAAAAAAAAAAATACCTCTGTTTTCTTTTTTCCTTTCACTTTTGAAAGGAGGAGAGCGCGATAGGAGTAGGGACGGGTGGGCGAGGGGCCCTCGGCGGCTGCTTTCGCTCTGCGCGAGTTGGGTCTTTGTGATATGAAATTCGCCGAGCGCCGCGAGCTGTGCTCGGCCAATGGCGCGCTCGGCGCCGGGCGCGGGCTCCGGGCTTGGGCGAGCGAACGCCGGGCTTTCTTTGTGTTTCTGCGAGAGCGACTCTCCCGGTCCGGCGTCAGATAACAGCCCGAGCCCGAGCCTCGCCAGCTTTCCCCGGCCGTCTCGGGCCCTACCCGGGCTGCGCCGGCGCCGGCCGCCTGCTCTCCGCCTCTCCCCGGCTTCCTCTCGCCTCGGCCGGCCTCTCTCTCCGCCCTCTCCCTCCGTCTCTCTTTCTTCGAGCACACTGATCAGGCTGCCGCCAGACCTCGGCTCTCTGCTCTTCTCTCACCGGGGGGCTCCCCGCCGGGCTGGGGCTGGGGCGGTCGGGTTGGGGGGAGAGTCGTGGCACGGTGGCCGCAGGCCGTCTGGGGTGAACCCTTGTGTCTTTTGCAAAAGCGTCTCACCCTCCCCCCCAGACTCGCCCCTCCCGCTCCCTCTCCTCCAATCAATAAGAAATATCAGCTGTTTAGCAGTAAAGAAGAAAGATGCCCCCAGAATGCTCCATCCCGCCCACAGTGCCGGGGACCCCGAGGCAAAGCGGCCAGTTCTGGGTCCTCGGCGGCCCAGCCCCGAGCGGGCCTCGGAGGCAAGTGTGCCGCTCTGGCCGCCAGAGCTTGCCTGGGTGGTGGCTTGAGTGGAGTGCTGCCGGGCTCCCGGCGACTTCCAGGTCTGTGGCCCTGGCGCGCTGGCGAGAGGGGCAGGCCTGCCTGTTCGGGCGTGGTGCGGACTCTGGGTCAGGCGGGGGTCGGGCTGGGGCAGACCCTGCCCGGGGAGCTGGGCGACCGACGAGGCTGGTCATTAACGGCGGGGTGTCTCCTTTCCTCCCCGCAGCGGTGCAGAGGGGCAGGATGCCGCCCACCCAGCCAACCCACGGGCAGTTTGCGCTGACCAACGGGGACCCTCTCAACTGCCACTCGTACCTGTCCGGATATATTTCTCTGCTGCTGCGCGCCGAGCCCTACCCCACGTCGCGCTTCGGCAGCCAGTGCATGCAGCCCAACAACATCATGGGCATCGAGAACATTTGCGAACTGGCCGCGCGGATGCTCTTCAGCGCCGTCGAGTGGGCCCGGAACATCCCCTTCTTCCCTGACCTGCAGATCACCGACCAGGTGGCCCTGCTTCGCCTCACCTGGAGCGAGCTGTTCGTGCTGAACGCGGCACAGTGCTCCATGCCTCTCCACGTCGCCCCGCTCCTGGCCGCCGCTGGCCTACACGCCTCACCCATGTCCGCCGACCGAGTGGTCGCCTTTATGGACCACATACGGATCTTCCAAGAGCAAGTGGAGAAGCTCAAAGCGCTGCACGTCGACTCCGCCGAGTACAGCTGTCTCAAGGCCATAGTCCTGTTCACCTCAGGTAGGAAGGAGCCCTGCCCTCTCATGCCCAAGGACTCCTAGCTCAGAGTTAGGGCCCAGAGAACTTGGGAGTCCCCAGAGTGAGCCCAGCCTCCCCTTGGAAAGGCCAAACTGTTGAGGGCAACCTGGAGTGGGGACTTTGTAGAGCTGCTGGGCCTCGCCAGGCCTGTCCTGGGGACAAGAGAGGAAGGCTGGGGCTTCGGGGAGGTCCCTTAGGGCAAATGCTCTCAAAATGGGCCATGGGGAAGCCTCTCAAGCTTGCCAGACTGGCATGCGTGTTCCTGTGCCCTCCCTTGGCCCAGGCCTCCTGGGCTGGCTGGTCCTGTGCAGCCTCCTCTGCCCCCAGGGCGCTCGCTCTGTCACCCTGACTGAGTCTCCAGGAGATGCCTCTGGGCCCTGCAGCTGTCCTGGCATCACCTCTGCAGGGGAAAAGTTTGCCCCTGCAGGGGAAAAGTTTGCCTGCTAACTCAGTGGGAGCTGGAGCTCCAGGCAAACCCAACCTGAGGGCAGCAGTTTGCAAAATCATATTCTTATTAAAACAATGCAGACTGCCAGGAGGGGAGGAAGGCTGTCAGGAAGGGGGCAAGAGGAAGAAAGGGGGCGTCATAACTGTCCAGGATGTCTGCAAGGGGTTGAAGCCTCTGGCCTCTAGCTTGCTCTGCCCAGGCAAACACTTCAGACAATTTTCAGACAACCCAAAATGTATGCCAACTTGGGCTGGGTACGAATGTTGCCAGAGGTGTAAAACCATCATTGACTGCGTTATGAAATCGAATTCGTTTGTATGTAGTTTAACCTGTGTGAGTAATAGATCTAATATTAATTAACTCTTGAGGCCAAATGATTTCTGAAGGTGTCTGGCTTTCCACTTTGGGCCACACCTGAGCCTTTTGGCTGCCTCCAGGCTGAGTTCAGCACATCCCAGGTGGGGGGAAATCGCCCCCTCTCCATTCTCTTTCTAAGTTGTCAGCTGATCCCTTTGTCATGGCTGAGAGGGGGGGAAAGAGGTTCCCAATTAAGAATTACAAACATTTGGACGTTTGTGGGGCTTGGAACCTAGGAACTGCAGTTTTTTACAGCTTGTAACCAGGACACTCGGAGAGCTGGGTAGTTCTCGTGGCAGACAAAAAGATTCACAGCCTCTTCCTTATTGTTTGAAGGAAATCTGGGGACCCAAGTCATTAGCTCAATCGATTGCAGGTTCTGAGTCCTTAACCCACTGTCTGTTATACGCTGCTGGGTTTTTTTTTTTAACACATAACCTCCCCCCACAGCCACCCCAAATTCTGCATTTGAAAGTCCTTAGGTAATCAATTAAAGGGCAGTGTCTGGGCAAGGAAGAGCTGTATAGGGAGGCTTGGATCTGGAGTATTCTTCTCAGGGGAACTGTCATAACTAGAACATTTGCCTGATGCAAATGTACAGGCAGGATATTCCCCTAACCCCATAGCCCCCTTCACCCCCAGCCCACAACCCTCCACCCAGCCAACGATCCCAGACGACGGGGGGTGTTGTTAATTTCTCCATGTCATTGTTAGCTCTTAGCCTTACCCTTGGTCTCTTCAAGGCAAGAAATGCCTGATACTGTCGTAAGAGTTTAATTTATTACTATTTGCAAAATGCAGAGGCCTGTGTGGAGAATGCAGATCGCCTCACAAAGAGATAAAGGTCCCTCTTATCTGATTCGTAGGGAGACACACAGTGTACCCATGCAAAGGGAGGGAGTCCAATGCAGACAGATCTTTTAATTCCTGACCACAGACACCTATGCATTCTTTACATGCAGAGTCCCTGGATACACACATGAGGAAATTACATGTGTCTTCTGGTTCTGGGGGCTGGAGGTAGCGGCTGTTTTCAAATATCTGTTTTAAGGATTCACAGTATGCATGTGTTAGCCCCAAGTCTTGTCTGGGGCGCCCAAAAAGGTCAGGTCACAACCTGCGCCGCCTTCACTGAGAAGCCTCTCATTTCAAAGGCATTTATTGTATTTTCACATATCCCAAAGAGAAAAGTGTTTTCCTGAAGATAACAGGGAGGGGTTTCTTCTGGGAGGGAACTGGGTTTTAAAATAAATAAATAAATAAATAAATAAATAAATAAATAAATAAAGGGGGGTAGGAGAAAAAGGGAGAGAGAAGAAAAGGGGGGAAAAGAAACAGCTCAAATGAACAGAGAGATCACAGTTTGCATGGCTGCCCTTCAATAGGGCTAAACTGACAAGATCAGTTTTAAAGGGCCACTTAAATCAGTTTCAAAGACTGGAGAAAAATGAGTCGCCCTCTTTGGGGAGAATCTGAGGCTGGGTCGTGGACGCCATTACTAGAGGCTGGGCCAGGTTGTGGCCCTCCTCTCCCACCACCCCCCCCCCCCAATATATAATTATAAGCCAAACTCTTATTTACAGAGGAGGAGGGGGAGGAGCACTGGCAGTTTTGGTTTCATCTGTTTGTCTGTCCGTCAACTGACTTGAGCCAGATTCACCCAGTGCACTTTGCTTGGGCCTCCCAGGGACCAAGCCTGAGTTCTGGTGGCGTGAAAGCCTGCGGTGCACTGAGCTGTGTTTTACTTTAAAGCAAATACCCCCAGGACCATCTCGTGCTCTCCAACCCCCCCCCCCTCCCCTCCATCCAAGTTTTCAGTATACTGGCATTTGCTCCAACTCCGGTTGGGGCAGTTTGACAAAGCACTGCACACACACCTCATGTGACCCATTTCAAACCTCTTAATCTGATGACTGAATCCTTCTTCTTCTTCTCCTTCTCCTTCTTCTTCTTTTTTTTTTTTTTTAAACTTTCTTCCAGATGCCTGTGGTCTCTCTGATGTAGCCCATGTGGAAAGCTTGCAGGAAAAGTCCCAGTGTGCTTTGGAAGAGTACGTTAGGAGCCAGTACCCCAACCAACCAACGCGATTCGGAAAGCTTTTGCTTCGCCTCCCTTCCCTCCGCACGGTCTCCTCCTCAGTCATAGAGCAATTGTTTTTCGTCCGTTTGGTAGGTAAAACCCCCATCGAAACCCTCATCCGGGATATGTTACTGTCCGGCAGCAGTTTTAACTGGCCGTATATGGCAATTCAATAAATAAGAAATCAAAATAAGAAGGGGGAGTGAAACAGAGAGAAAGAAAAGGCAAAAGACTGGTTTGTTTGCTTAAATTCCTTCTGTTAAGAAAGGATATAAAAGGATGTTACAAGTTTGCTAAACGAAGAGAGGGGAAGAATTTAATGGACTGTGAATTTCAAAAAAAAAAAAAGACTGTCAAATGAACTTTTACAGAATGCATTAAAAAAAAAAAACTCCTGTGTCGGTCAGAACAACTTGCTACTTATCATTTTTGTATAAAAAGGAAATTAGTCTTTTTCTTTTTTTGGTAAATTTTTGAAAAATATTGCTAAAAGTGCATTTAAGGAGATTGGGAGAAAATTAGCAGAATGGAGAAAGTAAGTCTTTTTTTTTTTTTCCAAATTATTAATTGTCCTGTGTCTATGTACCTCTAGCTGTTCTTTTTTGTACTTTTCTGGTTCCAAACCAGTTTATTCTGTGGTTCTATAATAAGTTTTGATATAATCTTGGCTTCTTAAAAACTGTGTATCCTTAAAATATATGTTCTGCAAGAATTAAAACTGAGTCCATGAAAATACCATAGGAAGACATAAAACTTTAAAAGGCAACTCAAAGGTGATGGAAACGCACTTACAAGTGGTGACCAAAAATTTTAGGTGAAGTTGAGCACTCTTTAATTTGAGAACTGGAGGAACCACACACAACACTTAACTTCCCCTACCCTGCCCCCCCCCCCAAAAAAAGACACCATGACAAACCTAGCTTTTTAAAAATATTTTAAGAAAGAGAATGAACTGTGGAATTTATTGGCAGCCAAGGAATGTGTCCAAGACACGTGCTGAGGTTTTGAATAAAAAGTGAACTTTTGTAATTTGAATTGGGTCCCGCTTAGTTCTTGAATTGTTATGAAAATCCTATATCTGTTTGTATATTTGCAAACCCTTTGTATTATAATTGTTGATATTTTCCCTTTTTAAAAAATACCATTGAAATCAGCATGACAAAATAACACTGTTGGCACTTATAGGTAACGTGATTGATTCAGTATCTTAGAGTTTACAGTTTGTGTTTTAAAAAAAAACTGAAGGTTTTTTTTTTTTAAGTGCAACATTTCTGTATACTGTAAAAGTTATAATAACTGAACTGTTTGGTCGAGTCTTTGTGTGTTATATTCCAAGGAAAATTGAAAGTATTCAGAAATTAAAATATTATTTGATATCTGAAATCTGTTTGGCTGTCCCCACTCACTGTCTTTCCATCGAGAAGAGCCCCTGTGAGCTCTCGCTGAGCCGGGCTGGGGGCTTTCATGTGTTTACTCCCCTCAGTTTGTTCAAAGGTGGACTAGTGAGTGTATTTATTTGCCTGTTTAATTTGGGTGTGTGTGGGGGGGGGGGGTGAGAAGCTGAAGTTAATGGTTTATCTATGGTTTAGGAAGTGCCATACTGATATAGTAAACCACCCCCATTCACCTAATCCTCCTTTTAATTAAAAATGGATTTTCCAGGAAAAAAAAAAAAGGCCCTTATATTTGTCACACTTAAGTGCCTGCTTAGGGAAGGTATTGTGGAAAGTATTAGAAATCTTGAGATCAGTATCTATTTTATGATCAGAAAAAAATACTGTTTTGTACATTTCTGACAGTTCAGCAAAAGACAGTTCTAGCAAGCTAATCACAGCATTGTAAATAGAGGGCAGTTGTTTGCAGTGAGTTTTTCCTTAAGTAGGTGTGATTTTTTAAAAATACTCTGTGGTTCTCATCTAGCTTGGTTGTTGAGAGGATTTCAAATTCAGTGATATAGCTTATAGTGCTGAAGGCTCTGTTGTTAGTGTATATATGATAACTTGCCGCTGGCCTGTCTTTCCCCTCCCCCCCCTTTACGTTCATTCTGTGAGAGCATGACCACAGGTCAAGGGAGTCTTTTCCACTGGAGTTATGTACATAAAAACACATCGACATTTTGACATTTCGGATTGTGTAGATACAATCTGTACTGCTCTTGGGATCCTTTGTCCTTAGAAGCCAAATTAAGAAAAAGAAGAGAAAGAAAGAAGGAAGGAAACTTTACAGGGTGTGCTGATTTGGAAGTAGTAACTATTTTGTTTTGGAGGTTTTTTATTTTTTCCTCTTTCTCTTTTCCTGGTTTGGAGGAAGCTCAGTGTGTGGGAGCTTGCAATTTTGTTCTTATTGAGGCTTTCCAGCACCACCCCCCACCATACTTCCCCATGTTGTGGTTCAATTTTAAAAGCGGGTGGGTAGGGCAGGTGGAAGAAAGGGGATCATTTTGTAAAGTGTATTAAACTTTGATACTCAGTTCCAGTCAATACGTGTAGACCAGAAAAATCTGTCTGATGTGTGCATTTGAGCAGAGTTCTCCAGCTGACCCTCAGCTTCTTTCTGTAGATATATACATCCAGAAATACAAGTACATACTTAGGGCAGAATATCGCTGACCTTTTTAGTTCCAGGTTTGTCGGTTGCTGTTTATTTTCTCCTCTTGCAAGTGCTATCCATGTGAGTGTGTGAAGTTTCTCTAATAAGTAAAACACAGGCCCTTTTCCTTGTTTGTTTTGTGTTAGTTTATTGTAAACAGCCATTTGTTGTAAATTATTATTGGCATTAAATTATAATTTATGATTTTCAAAGCAAAAGCCAGTCCCTGTTTTATTATGCTTTAAGCATGTGTTCTAGTCATTGGAAATCTCTCTCTCACTCTAAGTTTCAGCAAGGAGCTTGGGGGTCTGCGAGGCAGAAAAACAGGACCCAAAATTTTTCAAACGGGTTAAAACAAAACCCCTTGTATATGTTTAGAGTGGCCGGAGGAGGATCTGTTTAGAGTCTTGAGTTTGGTTTAAGTTTATTGCATTTAAAGAAAGTTTTTCTTTTCACGCTGAGTTAGAACAAAAGATCTTTGCTGCAACTGAACTGGACAAAAGACGAGGGCTGGGACCCAGCGAGTGCGTTCTGTGTGAAATTGACGAGATCTTTAAAAAAGCTGCTAAACATGGCGACTCTTTCCCTTTAAGTGTCTCTTTTTCCTTGCTGGTTTCTTTTTTCTTTTTTTTTTTTTTTTTCTCCTCCATCTGATCTGAGCTCGCTTTACTTCTTTTCCCAACCCGCTCCCCCTCCTCCTCTTGGCGCTCGGGGGTGTGAGAGAACCCAGTTAGACGCGAAATGCAACAATAGTCCGAGGAGAGAGAGAGGGGCGATCGCTGCTTCTCGCCACTTTCAAACAAACCTGGGGGAAAGACTGAGCTGGGGGTGGTGGTGGTGGGAGGCGGGAGGCGGGGGGGAGGATCGTAGCCCGTTCGCTCGGCTCGCGGTCGCCCTGCCTCGGCCTTGCAGCGTTAGTTCTCTCTCTGGGCCGCGAGGGGCTGGGGCTCAAAGTTAGCGGGCGATGTCCGGGGCTGGTTCCGCGGAGACGCCTGGGTTCGCATCCGGCCGGCGTGCAGGGACTGGGGCCTGGAGTTGGCAGCAGCTGCGGAAAAGTGCCTGCCCCCCCCCCCAGCCCCCGCCCCCCACTTACGTGCGACGGAATTCCGCCAGCGCCCCGGGAAAGTCCGGGGTGCCGGGCGCGCGGAGCTGCACTCCCTGGATGTGCACGAAGCGGCGGCAGGCGGGGGGCGGGGGCGGGGGCGGGGGGCGGTCAGGGGGAGCTCGAGCGTGTGAAACTCTGCCTCGAAGCTCGCTTTTGACTTGGTCCTATGAGCTGAGCCAACATGGCGTCTCCCATTGCACCGCGAGCTCCGGGCTGCCAGGCACGGCAAGGCCGGGTAATAGAAAACACATTGGTTACCAAAAAAAAAAAAAAAAAAAAGAGGTGGGGGGGGCGACCAAAGACCATTGCATCTGCAGGCAGAAAACCCTCTTTTAAACTCTTGCTGGCGAGTGAGTGCGGCCCTCGATTGTTCTGTAATTAGAGCAGCAGAATTCGTAGGGGAAAGATTGGTAACGCAGTGTCCCCTTCTCCCTTCGCTCCCCTCCCCCCTTGTAATTAGAGTTTATTTCATGTCTCCCCTCCCAACAAGAGCCAAATTAGAAAACGCAAAAGTCTCTTATCCTCAAAGCATCCTAAATGTCTGAATGGTATAGGGGGAGGGGAGAGGCCAGTATTTACAGACCTGGTCAGCGCTCGCGCTCATTAATGCAGGGGCTGCGCCGGGGTTTGTGCGGGCCGGGTCCAGCTGGGGGTGGAGGCTGGGCTGCGAACCCCGCCAGGCGTGGGCAGAACTTGCTGCTTGCCTGTCAAAGTTACAGCAAAGGTGGCTTTCCGGGCGGAGGGCTGACTTGGGGGCGCGCAGCGGCGGAGGGCGGGTTCCGGGCGGGTGGTCGCAGGCCCAAGAAATGTGTGAGCCTGCGTGGACGGCGCCCCTGGCAGGAGCGCGCCTGCAGCTGAAGATCCCCTTTCTTTAATAGGTTTGAGCGGGCGAGGCCGGCCGTGGGACAGATTTGGCCTCCCAGAGAGGGTCTTCAGAGGGCCTCTGGAGAGACAGTGGATTGGCCCGGGCTGAGCTCTCAGCGGATGGGGGAATCGCCCCTTACGTCCAATGCCAGCCCCTGCCCGGGCCTGGAGACCCCTACCCTCAGCCGCCTGGGAGGGAAGCGAGGTACTCTGTGAATTCCGGGCCTCGTCAAGATTTATTGAAGTTGGGTTTTAAAAACGTGCTTCAGATGATTTTTCCCATTTTCTCAGATTTCAAAGGCTCCCTGCAGTGCGGCTGCCTAATTAATGGTGAAATTCAACTAAATCTAATTATGCAGTAATTTTAAAGCAGTTAGTGCTGGGCGTTGGTTTGTAATAGGACCCCAGTTTTTTAAAGTTTGCTTACTGTGTTGGTTTAGGGGAAAGCCATCTTTTGTATGGCAAAGAAAGACGGGGAAATAGTTTTGCTGCACAAACCGGAGGGCTGAGGACCGCCCCCACCCCCTCACCTCTGTCCCCATCCCCGTGTCTGCCTCCTGTCCCTTCTTCTCTCTCTCCCTGTTTTGCCCTCTCTCAGCTCAAGCTCAAAAGCTGAGCGAGGTGCTCACCCAGCAGAGAGCCCCGTTTTCATAGCCAAATGGGAATGAGACAATTTTTCATAAGGAGACACAAAGGGGCTTCGTATCTGCCCTCCTGGACCCATCTGTAAGTGCCCGAAAACAGGGAAGGGACTCTCATCTTCTCTAATAGAGAACAGATTTCCTCCCCTTCACATCCATTGTCATTAAGGCGAAAAGCTGACTCTTGGAGTTATAAATCTTATCGTCCTTCTGATAACACACTTGTAATAAGTTAGCGTCCTATTCAAAGTGAATTGTAAAACTGCCTCATTTAATATGGCATCTGTGTCATTAAAACTTTTATTATTTTTTTCCCCCTCGCGTCTTGCAGGCCTGGCGTTCTGTGGAGCTCGGAGGTGCCTATTGGCCTCTGGGGTAGGGCCAAGGGGGGAGAAGGTGTGAGAGATGGGCTGCCTGGTTTCAGCCTCTGGATCCTAGTCTGGGGTGAGAGACCCCTGAGGCAGAGAGGGCCTGGGGGGGGGGGTTGTGTGTGCCGTGTCCCCCTTTCCCATCCCCCGGAGCGGCCCCCTCGAAATGACGTTCCTTGAAAGAAACATGCTTGTGATTAGCTAAGCAAACACATCTGCTTTCGGAGTTGGGCCTTCGTTAATTAGCTGAACAAAGGGCCGTTTTGCCTTTTACCTTTTGCTGGGGGAGAGTGTGTTATTTCAGGAGTGTCGCGGGCCCACCTCTTTTCAATTGCAGCCACGACGTTAATTTTATTGGGATTACTGATGGGAAATGAGGTGGCGCAGGCTTCCGAGAGGAAAAGCTTGATCATTACCCCCTTTGGAACTATATTTTTCCACCAACCTCCTGCTCTCGAGGCGGGGGTGGGGGGGGGTGCAAAACTGCGCCGCAAGTTCGGAGCCATTGGAATCAGGCTCGCGGTACGCTGATCTCGGGTGACAGAGCGTGTGTTGGAGCTGAACTCTATAATTTGCGCTTCTGTTCCTTTATTAGCCCTGGACAACGAACTAATGAGCTTTGGCCCAGCACAGTGTCACTTGTATTTATTTTCTTATGGCAACTTTGAGATAGCGGAAGTGTTCCTTACCAAGAGCCAGAGAGGGCCGGGAGTGCTGACCGCTGCCTTCCTGGCCCAGGTCAGTGGCTGCATCCCAGGGGAGCCAGGGCCCGCGCAGAACAGACGGAGTTTGGGGACCGGGCCTTTAGGCAAGGTCTTGGGGGTGCTTGGGAAGGCGTTAGGCCCTTTGGAGGCCCAGGCATTCCTGCAGGTCCAGCTGCCGAGGTTGAGGTCGAGGGACGCAGGCCAAGTCTGGGGCAGGTCCCCAGGCACGAGATGGTGGAGGTGCAAAGGTGGCGTGGTGCTCTTCTGGCCTAGGAAGGGGGAGGGATCCACTGAGCAGAGCAAGTCAGGCCAAAGCACCCTGGGAGCAGCCGGGGTTATCGTGCTCTGTGGCCACGGGGACTGCCTGCTTTGTGCTGAAGGAGGCCCGGCTCAGCTCTCTGGCCAACTGTTTGGGGCATGAGTGGGGTGGAGAGGTTGCTTTAAAGGAGCTCTTGGAGTCCTCGGGTGCGGAGGCTCCTTTCGCTCTAGTCCGGCTGCTCCAAGGAATCTCAGTTGGAGAGGCCTGGAATAAAGTAGAGGTGTGGGGGGTGGGGACAGATGGGGGCGATAAAGGCAATGCGGACGTCCCTTGTGCCCTGGTAGAGAGAAAAGGAGCCCCTCACGCTGCCAAGTGCGTGTGTGGAAGGGGGTGGGGGGAGAGCCAGGGAAGGGGAAGCCCAGGGAACTGCCAAGCGAGCGGGGGACTTCTCCGCTCGGCAGCCCGCGCCTTCCTGCGGCTCTCGCCTCGCTCCCCGCCAGGCAGCCTTTGCTAATAACGCCCAGGCTCGGTGCCCCCCCCCCCCCGCCCGCCCCATCTCTCCTCGCCTCTCCTCGCTTTATCCCTCTGCCTTCCTACCCCTCCCCACCTCTTCCTTCCTTCCTGCAAATGGGTGTTAACGTGGGTCTTTATGTTCTGTCTATAACTAGGATGTAATCACGCGCCCCATGCCTCTCTCTAAAAGCATTTAATAAATGTCTATTAAAGCGCTACAAATGTAAGATGAATTTAGTGGCGCGGCTGCCTCCCTGAATCCGAACAGTAATGATGGATTTATCAACGGGGATTCGCTTTCAGCACAGCGAGGGAGGTTTACTCAGCAAATATGTCGGGGAGCACCCACCCAAATACAATCATTTGACCCCCCGTGCGGGGCGCTAGCCGCCTCACCCATTCTGCCGGGTCAGCACCGAGCAGGGAAGACCCAGAGGGGCATGGCCGCTCTCCAGGCCTCTCACCCCCTCCTCTGTCTCTCCCCGCCCCCCACCCCCCCAGCCTGCAGGGCTCTTGGCGGGGGCGTGGGGGACCTGGCATGGAGGTTTGGAGGTGGGGAGCTGGTGGGGGCAGTGTTAGATCACACGATGAAGTGTAGGCTGTTCTTGGATTTGCCGGGAGACTTCAGTGGGCGCTCTCGTGACCCTCTTGGGTCTGAAGGGGTGATAATTGTTTCAGTCTGCGAGTGGGCTCTCGAGTACCTTGACTTTGACCAAATCTTAGGTCATGGGGTCCTCGCTGGACCCGCAGGCCTATTCTAGGGGAGGGAGCGCCAAGACAGACACCCCCCTGGCTCCCAGGCCCTCAGAGGGGCCTAAGTGTGCCCAGGGTGGGTGCCTTGCCCATCTACCTTCCTGGGCTCCCTGAATCCCAGCCATCCAAGGCAGAGGCAGGCGCCTGTTATCCAAGAGTAGGGTGTAGCCTCCAAGGTGGGGGCAAAACTCCCAAGTCTCCTCTTGCCCTGCACAGATCCGGCTTCTCTAGCACCTGCCCCAGCAGGGCCCACCTGGCCATTTTAAAGTTTTCGTGGCCGTGGATTTTGAGAATTTGGTTCGGACTGTAATCGTTAACACACGCAGCCCCAGTGACCACCCCCCCCCCTTTCTTTTTGTCTTTTATCTTTCTTTCCGAGGGGGAGGAAAGTGCTGGCCTGTTCCATCAAGCCCAGTTCGCATTTGCTTTGGCCTCTGATTTCTCTTTCTTCTTTGGAAATTTCATTGAGATGTCTCTGTACTTCGCTTGTCAGTTATCTTTGTTCCTTTTAAATAAAGGGCTTTTAAATGGACTTATTGCTCCCAGCGTGGGTTCCTCTCTCTAAATGTTAGAAAATTGTGCCATCTACCCGCTATGCTGAGTACTGTCACACTCGGAGACCTCAGGGACCTCCGGGCCGGCTTCAGTGCTGCCGTGTCAGGGGCCGCGGGCGGCAGGAGGAGGGGGCGGCTCACGTGGATTTTTACAGATCTCCGCCTGCAGCCGGCCCGCGTGGCCACGCCAGGGCACGGCCCGCGACGAGCGCAGCCGCCAGCTTGATGGCGGCCGCGAACTTGGCGGCAGTGGCTGGTCGCGGACCAAATCGCAGGCGTGGCTGGGACCCTTCCCTCCTCGGAGATGCCCGGGCCCCGGAGGGGTGTCGTGCGGGGGTGGGGGTGGGGGGACGCTGGTTTAGAAGGAACAGCCGCTGGGGGGGGGGTCAGGGATAGCAGAGGACAAATGGGGGGGGCTGCCTGGGAGGAGCAGTGAGCGGTTTTGTCGCGCAGCTTTGGGGAGCTCCTGCCGGCCTCCAGCTCCCCCTCTCCCTCCGGAGAAGCCGGGCTGAGGCCGATGGAGAGCGACGGCCGCCGCCGAGTGGCTTCCCGGTGTTTGGCTGCAACTTTCAGCTCCGTTTCCCGGGGTAGAGAGAGATTTCTGGTGTCTTCTGGAAGGCCCGAACTTCCTTTCCTTTAGGGGAGTGTGGTTTAGATGGACCACGTTTGAAACAGGTCAGATGTCTGATGTGGGGTCTCCTCGCCCCGACCCCTCGTCTGCAAAACATCCCTCCCGCAACCTCAGGTTCTTTTTGAATGAGTTAAAATGGATTAACAGTTTAGATTTTATTATGTGGCTACCTCTCTCACACGGCTGGTTTTTTTTTTTTTTTTTTAACCCCTTAGGGGTATTAGCTAAGATTTCCAAATGTCAGTTGGGTATTTATGCTTGTGGGGGAGAAGAAAATTCTCCGATACGGTTTATGACTTTTATTACATGTTTCACACTGTTCGAGAAATGGAGTTTTAAGCAACATACAATTAAACCTATATTGCTCTTTGGAGAAGGGCCAAGGAACTCGACAATCAATTAGTTTAGATCTTTTGATACTTGTTGCTAAAATTAAGTGTAAAAATACAACCCCAAGGTCTAGCTGCTTCCTCATTTTTCCTAAGGTCATGGAGCCACCTCGTAGGAAAGGGCACTTGCTGTTTCTTCCTCCCCAAGTTGTTTTTCCTGATTATTCTGCACAGATTAGTCTTTAAAGAATCAGGCCCTTTTCTCTGTGTTTCCTTCTCTGTCTCTCTCTCTCACTGCAGTCTCTCCTCTCCTGCCTTTATCGTCCAGGGTTCATTTTTACAAACACACTCATTTCAAATTGGTATTATTTGAAAAATGAATTTTCCTTTCGCCCTCTCTCTCATCCCTGCTCCCCTGGCCTGACACTAAGAAGGGAAACTGTGTTGTTTAATAACCGCAAAGATATGGTCTTTTCTAGACAAAGACAAAATTATATTCTTTATAATCACAACAGGATGGGGATTGGGGATGCTCTCTCTCTCCCTCTCACGCTCTCTCTCTCTCATCTCTGTCTCTTTAAATAAGCAGCTTAGGAAATATAATCTCTGCCATTGAACAGAAACTGCTTCCTTCTTGAAAATGCCACCGCCCCCACTCCCCTGGCTCTCTCTGGGCAAATCCCCTCTGCTGCCTGGCAGGTATCTGCTCGCCCTTGGTCCTGAGTAGGGGTGGGGGCGGGCCTATGGAGATCCCTGGGCCCATGAGAAAACCGCTGTGGGGTCCTGCCCGCCTGTCCCCCGGCAGCAGAGGCAGAATGATAGCAAATTCCAAAGAGGGGCTTGCTAATTTATTAAATAATTCTTACCTCCCCTCTTCTCCCTATAGCCACCCATGTTCCTAAAAGGATGGGGGAGGGGTCTGGGAGCGCACATCCACCCCCCTATTTCCTTTTCCTCTTTCCAGCCCCTCACCCCCACCGGCTCACCAGCCTCATCACTAATTTAAAAACCCCGTGGCTTTGGGACTGAGCAGGCCAGTCATTGAACTGTCAATCTCCACCAGGATGGAATGTCTAGAATATCCTCCCTTCTCCAAAAACAGGTTCGAAACCAAGTGAAGCGATTGGGCAGAGTGCCATTACCCCCCCCCCCCTTCAGAAGCCTTCCTTCCCTTTCCTCCCAGGACTGGAGGCACCTTGGCCTCCACCCAGTGCTGTGGCCCCTGCTAGGTCGCCTTCGACCTCTCGCCCCTCTTGCGCCCATCCCTATGCCACTGCCCTAATTGTAAAGCAGGTCTGGGAAACATTTTCTCTGTGCTAATTTTATATTTCCCCTTTCCCCCTTGCAACATTAAACATAATTTTGCGCTGTCACTGTCACTAAGACTGTGGTTTGTTGATGTCTCTACTTGGAAACACGACCCCTTTGCCTCCAACAGGGAGTCCTCCCCAAGCAGCCTCTGGGAGGCCCATTCTCCATAGGTGACTTTAGGGTTTCTGTGAAAAGGCCAAGGGGGGCGGAAAGAGACCACAGCAGTGAAGGCCAGAAGGGTTCCTACCGGAACCCCATAATCATTTCAAACTCTCTTTCCCTCTGACAACGGGAGCAAATGTGTTTTTGATGTGCCTTTAGTTGTTGGCTTGTTTGTTTAATAAAATCCTTGTGTGTGTGTGTGTGTGTGTGTGTGTGTGTGTGTGTTAATGTCTCAGTGTCTGTGACATATGTAACCACAGCCACTCGACTCTTCAAATTTCCCTTTGAATTTCTTTTTTGTTTGTTTGTTTTTGTGTCTGTCCTCTTCAACTTCTCTCTCTGTTCTTTAGCCCTCCGCCCCACCGTCCCCACCCCGCCCCCGTATATTTTCTCTGGCTAAGCAATAATCCTCTGGCCCGGTGGCCACGTTCCTGGAGATAAAATCCATTTATCCCTTGTGTTGCCTCACCAAGGCCCGGTTATCCGGGGCCTTTGGTGACAGACTGGTGCGGGAGAGATGAAGACATTTCTCATTTCCCAGGCCCCGCTCCTCCCTTTAATGTGCCAGCCTAGGGCGGCAGGGGCGGGGGGTGGGGGGGGCGGGGGTGGCGTGGTGGGGGAGGCTCCACAGTTGAACAAATGTACCCAATGTCTATAGGTTTGCTCTCTCGGTGCCTGGTTGTGGCTCTGCCTGCTTGCATTTGTTTGCCTTTTCTTTGGAGGAGCTGGCTAGTTACTCTCCACAACAGTGTTTCAGAGCTCGTTTGCACCAAGACTGGTGGGTTTCAGAGCGATTATCTCATTTCGCTGGTGCAGAGCGAAGCCGCTTGCAGCCCCTGGGTCAGGCATTCAATGCAGGGCCCATGTCACAGACCCAACCCCGAAGGTTAATTTTCCCTCATTAGCATCTCCATAGTTCTCTCCTTGCACAGGATCTCAGGTCCTTGCCTGCTGTCTTCTCTCTGCTCCCCCCACCGCGCCCCCCCCCAAGTCTCTGGCATGTTCTCTCTCATGGTTCCCTCTGCACCGGCTTATATTCTGCAGGTTCCTGTTGGACTCACAGACTCTGATCATTGAAAACCCATCTCATCAATTTCCAGTTTGTTACGTTTATCCCAGAGCCCCTCTCCTCCCTCCACATCTCCCCTCCTCTCTCTCCCTCTCTCTCTCCCCTCCACCTCATTTACAAACGCCTTCTGCTTTATTTGAATTAGTTCGCTTCTCTTCTTACTTTACCCCACCACCCCACTCATTCGTTTATTCACTTCTAGAAAAAGCAAAAGATACAAAATGGCAAAGTTCAGCTGCGCGTGCATGGGGGGAGCCGGCCATCCCAGCCACCTAGAAAGAGGCTGGAGATTTGTAATGACAGAAGAAACAACAAAGAAAAGAGAATTGCATTTGCGGCTTAAGTGGGCAAGTGTGTTTGTGTGTCTATATCTGTGTGTGTTTTTAAGATTTCTTTGAACTGCTTTTGTGCTGACTCGACAGAGGCATTTGCCGAAGCTAGTCACGGTATAGGAACTTTGAGTTAACCTCTTATATCAAATGAATCTTTTCATTTAGAGACCAATAAATCTCCATCTCTAGCTACCTTTTGTAGCCTGAGCTCCATGAGACAAGACTGAGGTTTATAATAAAAGGCCAGATAAAGTTTGCCAAAGTTATTTTTCCCCTTCCATCTCTTTTTCACCAATCTGGAAAATTCCCCCATCCAACAAATAAAAGTTCAGGGAAGTAGCAGCTTTTCCTCAGTGAGTAGAAGGTTGGAAATTTCTTTACCTTTTCACAGCAAGCCTGTTGACTGAAGTGGCTTTCCAAGCTCAGACAACCGAAATGATTTATAGTTTTTCAACAAGTCATTATTTTGGTGCGTTGTTGAGGTGGGGCTGAGACAATCTAATAATCAATGTAAGACTGGGGGAGGGGATTG
This sequence comes from Acinonyx jubatus, assembly GCF_027475565.1. NCBI lineage: Eukaryota > Metazoa > Chordata > Mammalia > Carnivora > Felidae > Acinonyx > Acinonyx jubatus. Next base: position 14,773,479 of record NC_069386.1, read on the forward strand.
TCTGTGACCAAGAGGAGAGTTAACACCAGAAACATGAAAGCCAGGCGGGTCTCCAGGGATGGAATTTTGGAAAGAGCCTGCACACGTCTGCTCCTGGGCTATAAAGAAATACATTGTTAACAACAACAAAACAGACAATGCCCTGAGCTCTGCCTTGATTCAGAGCTGAGCTACTTTCAAGATTTTTTAGCAGCACTGTTCATTTTGATGGGGTTTCTGGGCCATTTGAAATTCAACCTTTAGCCAGCCTGCTCATGGGGTATGGTTACAGAATTCATTTTCTGATTTACTACCCCTCCTCCTATATTTTCTTTATTTCCTGATGGCCTCCCATGGGGCTAATCTTTTTTTTTTTTCCTTTCTTTTATTTTTTCCAGTTTTGTTCTCCTCACTAACGACTCAGTGTTTTTCCTGTTTCTACTGATCACTCATTTGCTTCCTTTCTCTCTTTCCTTCCTTAAGAGACAGAGGAAAATAAAAAGCATGGGAGGGGGATTTCCAAATGATTCCTAAGTGTTATTAATTACTGTTACAAGGCAGGCGATTCTTAACTAATAACAAAGTTGTAAATTACCACTGACTTTCAGATATTTCTCATTTGTCAGTGCTGATTGACTTGATTAATATTTCACTCTTTGAAATAATTTTAGCAACACTTACAATCAGCTTCAGCCATGAAGCAAAGAGCAGATCGCCACCCCCTGCACGGGACCCTCTCCCTCTGGTTTTACTCTTCATGTGAAGTTTTGGTTTCCATTCTGAGGCCTGATTTGGACGGGACAGCAGTGGTGGAAAGGTTCACAGGCCGTGAAAACCGCAGGGATGGAGTTCACTGGCAGACCTGTAGGTGTTCAGTGATTTCTACGTAATTTGGAAAACACTGTCGAGGAAATTGATCGCGTGGAAAGAACCAAACAATATCATTTCCTGGGTCTCCTGAACATTTTTTCCCCTCCAGATTCAAGGCTGAAGGAGTAGATCTTTGAAGGATCCCTAAATCCATGAAATCCCCCCGCCCAAGCAAAGCCCTATTTCTCCTTAACCTCCTCCTTGACATTTCTATGAAAGAGCCAGCCTATTCTCTGCTCACCTATCAAAGATGGGGATTATTCGTGGTGGTAGGGGGAAGGTGTGGGGGGGGGGGGCGGGGGGCAGGGTCAAAGGGACTCCCAGGACAGGAGAGCAGAGAAGACCTCACATGTTGGGAACGGGGTTATATTTTCCAGAGGTCCCTTTCCCTTCCACCATCATATCCAGAATGCAATTTTTGAAGCTATCAATACCTGCTGCCTCCAATACCTCTCGAGTTTTAATCTTAATTATATTATTAAGCGAAGTGGTGTGCAGTCAGGGAATTGAACGTGATTTATGACGTCTGCCTATTAAAGGATCGATTGTGAATATCGCTACTATCATCTATCAATATTCTTAGGCCGGGGGTATTTCTCGCTCCATGGTTGTTATTTGTAATACCGAAATGATAGACTGCAGGAAAAGACTATTGCTTCTTCGCAGGACTAGCTTTCCAGGTGCAGCGGGGAGTCCGTGTGGGGAGACAGGGGACTCTGCGTGCTCCAACCACATCTCACACCCAGAGAGAGTTTAAAGATTTTTTTTTTTTTAAACCAGTGAATTCCCCCTTAGGTCTACTAGAAGAAGGAAAGCCAGAGTCGTTTTTCGGGAATGAAGTAACCTCTGCAGGTCGATAACAGGGGCGAGCGTTTTCCTGCTGCCAGGTGATTTGCAAGGAGACTAGAAAGGAAGAGGAAAAAAAAAAAAAAGCAACGAGGGGCCTTTATACAAGGATGTCTGGATGGGGGGCTGGCGGGGAGTGCTGGGGGCAGACTGTATATTTTTGGAGCAGATGCCCGGGCCGTGCCTATGCCCTTGGAGGTGTCCAACTTCTGGGATCAATCAAGGCTCTCTGCTCCAAGCCACCCTACAGCGACACTTCCACCTGCACCAGCCTCTTCTGCATAGGTGGAGGCGGGTGCGAAACGCGCCGCGGCTAAGCCTGGAGGAGCCTGAGCGCGGAGGCCTTTTGTCTCCAGACAGAGCGCAGCGCCTGCTTTTTTCCACCCGCGCGGGGCACGGCACGGGGTCACGGGCTAGTCTCAGCCCCTGCTTTAGGCGGATGGGAGGGAGAAGCAGTGAATGCAGCAAAACTCCTGCTCCCGGGAAGCGGCCTCGGAAGGCGAGGCGGAGAAACCCGGCGGGGTGAGGTGGGGCCGGGAGCGGCCGGAATGCTCCCAGGGCAATCCGGCCTGCGCCCTGCTGCTGGCCCCAGCGCGCACCAGGCCTCAGAGGCCGGAGACTCCCTCCTCGGCTGCGGAGGCCCCGGAGGCGGTCAAGCGCCCCCTGGCACCACGAGGGAGGCGCACCTCGCCTGGAGCAGTGCGGCCGCGACCTGGGCAGAGCAGGCGCAGGACGGGCCCCCCCCCCACCCCCCCCCCCGGGCCTGTCTGGGAGTCTGCCCTACGCGCGCCGAGCGCTCGCCATCCGCCCGGGGCTGGCCTTCAAGGCCCTTGGCCGCCCAATCGACTTCCCTCCAGGGTTCCAGTGCGAAGAAGTGGGAATGTCACTGGAAACTGTTAGGCCTTTCCTCTGCCCTGCTACAGACGACCGCAGGCGGGGAGGGAGGAAGCATTGGCCGGGCTCCTGGCTGCCAGCGGCGCCCCGCCTCTCCTGGCCCGGAGAATGCGTTGCGGGGCAGAAACCTCTACCCCCGCCACACAATGGCACCTATCTAGCTACCTGCCTGCCCCATGCCGGCCTCCGTTGCTCCAATGGCCAACCCTTGGCCACCATGTTTGACCTCAGATTTGGAGGCTTCCAGGGGTATGGGCACAATGACTGTATATAGTAAGCACTCAATAAATGTTAGCTGTTATTATCACGAGGCACATCAGATCTCCTCCGTGGGCATCTCAGTCTCTGGCACACATTTATCCCAGACCAATCACCGCATAGCTGGGGTCCCCAAGATCCCTACCCCTGCCCCCTCTGAGCCCTGGAGCCACAGCCCTCCACCCTAACACGCCTGCAGAAAACGTGAGGCCTCTGTGGTTCTTCCCCCCCAGGGTGTTTGTCCGGGCCTGGGCCACTGAAGCCTGGAGCAAACGTTGCACTCTGCCTCGGTCAGCGCGGGGGCTAGGGAATTTCGGTTAGATAAGAGCATCCTGGGACAGGGGGTGGTGGTTCATAGTTTCAAAACAATAAAAAAAAAAGTGGGGGGAACCCTTCGGTGAGGAAGAGAGACGAGAGAAACAGAAAGTGCGTGGGGGTGGGGATCAGGGACAGGCGGAGGCAGGCGTGCCAATCGTAGATGAGTCAGAAGCAGCGGCATGACACCTTTTTCTTCCAGAAACAATTATTTGAGTAGGCTTTTAATCGCCAGGCCGAAGGGAATGAGCTGTCCGAGACAGCGCCACCAAATACATGGACCACGCCGGGAAGCCGGGTTTTAGTGTTTGACCTCCAACAAATAGAAGCCCGTCTTCCTGATTCCTCTGATTATCAGCAGTACTAAAAATACTGTTTTTGTTATTTTGCAAACGACGTTTCAGAGGGCCCTTGGAGCCGGGCAGGAGCCACGCCCAGGACCGCGATCACCTGCTGCGCAAGCGGCCGGGACTTGGTCCCCCTCCTCTCCTCTGCCCTCCCCCACGCCCCAGGCTGGTGGCTATTCTCGGATGTGGACCCCTTTAAAAATGACAAATGTCTTATCAATACAGACCATCCATCCTCTCTTGCTTTCTCATCATTTTTCGGCGTGAGGAGGGACCCAGGCGCAGGCCCGGCGACGCGTGTCACGCGGCCTGCATTGTACCGTAATCGCCAAAACCTTGGCCTAATTTGCAGCTAATATATCTCGAGCGAAGGAGTCGGCGAGAAATCAGTGGCCCAAGGAGCTAGATTTAAGCTTTGTTGGGATCGGAAATTAAGGGACTGCAAGGGGGATGCGATTCATATTATTCTCCCCTCTCCCCCTCCCACACACGACCATACGTCTCTCCGCTCGGCCTGCAGGGACGCGGCCCTTATCTCTCCGCGGCCTGTGTCCCTGTCGCTTGCTTGTCTCGCTCCGGACCACTGTGTCTGGGGCGCCCTCCGCCTGGTTTCTCCTCGCCCCCGGGAGGAGGCGCTGGTGTCCGGGTCGGCCTCTGGTCCCTCCCAGCCGGCGTCCCGGAGCCCCCATTCACAAAGCCCGGCTTGGAGGCGACACCACACACACACACACACACACACACACACACACACACGCACACACACCCCGAAGAGGGGAGTTTGATCTTGTCTCATTGGCGTCTCGGGCCTGAAAGGAAAATCGTTTGGGTAAACAGCCAAGCTTCCAGGCTTAACGCCCGGCTGCCGCCCCCGCCCCTCCGCCCCCTCCCGCCTCCCCCACTCCCCTTCCACCCCACCCGCCACCCACACTCCGCTCCGCAGCCGGGCCCCGAGCGAGCTCCGCGCGCCCGGGCGGGAGCCGAGGGCTCCCCGGGTTCAAAGGGCCGCAGCCCCGAGGGAATGCCCTCCTCGCTGTGCCCCGAGGGGCAGAAGCGGACCGCAGGGCGGTGGGACCGGCCCGGGCCACGGTAGGAACCGCGAAACCTCCCGCTTCCCTAAGTAGACCTCGTCCCGGGGGAGGGCGCCGGGGAGTTCGGAGCCCGCAGGGACCTTTTCGCCAAGACCCAAGCGGAGGCCGAGCCCGAGCCCGGGCCGCAGGCTGCGCCTCGGCTCTCCGCCCCGGCCACGGCGGGGCACCCTGGGCCCACCAGGCTGTCGCAGGCGTGTGGACACGTGTGGCCCGACCACGGGCGGGGGCGGTGAGCCTCTGCTGGCCGGCGCTGAGCTCCGCACCCCCTTGGGTGATTACCGGGTTCCCACCTCCCGCGGCTCCAGGAAAAAGCCTTTAATCAGATATTAAGCGTTTTCCGAAGTTTGATTCTTTCCAAAGGACAGTTTTTCAGCTAACTGGCTGTAAACATAATTAATAGTTATTAACATGCAAAAAAAAAAAAAAAACAACCTCTGTGGTGTTTGAAAGGATATTGGTCTCTCTCTAGCTCACACTCTCAAGCCTGGAGAGAACATTGAATTCGGAAAATATCCTGATTAGATTATTAGACCTGATTCTGTGATGCTTCCCCTCCCCCTCCTCTAATGAAATTCCTCTCTCTTCTTCCCCCTTCCTGTCTCTCTCCTGTTCTCGCTCTCTCTTTCTCCTCCCAGTCTCAATCTCGCTCTAATCCAGGAGTCATTAGCAACACCCTCTGGCTACATGTTTTGCATCAGTGAAACATTGTGACATAGTTGTAATACAAACTCTGAGCCTTACACTGCATCTCGCGGTAGGAAGTGTAATAGCAATAAAAACCATTTTCATCTCCAGGCATTATTCAGTACAAAAAAAAAAAAAAACACCAGAAAATCTGAATGTGAACAGGGGTGGAGGGAGAGAGAAATGAAGGGAAGGAGAAGAAGAAGGGAGGGAAGGAAAGAGAGAAAGAGAGAGAGAAAGGAGCAAACCTTTCTAATTTAGAGACTCCCTTTCTCAAGCATTTCATTTGCTGATGCTTCTCCTCCCTTCTGTTTTTGTCCCTGCCCCTCACCCTTGTCCCTCAGTGGATCCCAGGACCCACCCTGCAAGTACCTCTTAGCTCCCAGGATCTCTCAACACCTTCCTCCGCCCGGAGGTAGCATCCCTCCAGACAGGAAGACCCCAAGACTCCCAGAGGCCAGGCCACCCCTCCTCCGCTGGCCAGAGTGAGAGATCCTCATTCAAGTCCTGCTAAGAAATTAGGGCCTCTTTCCTGTGTGGTCCCTTTTAGGAATTCTTCCTAGCCCGATGGGGAAGGACAAACAACCAGAAAAACAACCTGGCTTCCCCCTACCCCCCCCCTCCCCCGCACAGCCCTGTAGTTTCTGAGCAGGGCAGAAAGTACTGGTCACAGTGAGAGACGGAGCACACCCTGTGAACTTAGGGAGACCGAAGATTCAAGAAAGGGCCTCTATGTTGGATTTGCTCAGGCAGGAAAATGCGGGGGCTTACGCACCCCCACATCCACGTTCTCCTCCACCCCATGGGCCCCAGTTCCGCCATCATTATATGTGCGATCCACTGAGTTCCTTAAAACAAAAACCAAAAGAAATTTGTGGTGGAAACTGCGCTAGAAAAAAGACTGTACCCCCCCCCCCCCGAAAACAAAGAAACCACACAAATGCTCTCAGCACCACCAGATAACATGCCCTACTTTTAACACCACGTTTGGAATCTTCGCAGAAAAAAAAAAAAAAAAACTTGTTTCGTGAAATTTGTGTTTTACTTATCCCTTCTGTCTCTGGGACGGTGCACTTTGAAAACAAGTCGAAGCAAAGCCTCACTATATTCAGCGAATTAATTTTGCTGTGTATTTTTTAGTCGTGAGGGTTTAAGAGCCGGGCGAGCATCTTAAGTTTTCAACTGGAGGAAATAGGGTCCAATGCAGTATAATCTGTGCTTCTCGCTGGTGCTGCTTTCACCTGCCGACAGGTGTACATGTTTAAGGGCTGCATTTTGTGATTATTTTGTCAGAAGAGCCGAAGGCTGTGGGTATGAGGTTTGGTAGGCTGGCCACTGGCATGGCATGGAAAAGTCCATCTTATGGCCGACTGACCAGAATGAGTGAATTTGGGTGGACTTACAATTGGGAAGGGAAGGCTTCATAGGCCTCAGCTGACTGGCCCGAGCTCGGCGGCCCGAACCCATGGGCCTCCAAGAAAACATCTCTCATTTAGTTTATCTTTCGTATCAAAGCAGTGTCACAGCTTGGACTTGGTGAAATTAGACCTATTTTTTTTTTCTCTTTCTCCTGCTATTTTCCCTTCACCCCAATGCAAACATTGTGCGATACATCGGTCACAGATAATGGGTTTTAACCGATGGGAAGAAGGCCGGTGCGTTTCGGCTTCTCGTAAGGTTTTGACGAAGGAAAAAAGTCCGGTGACGGTCAAGTTAGGCTGCAGAAGGCTGGGAACATGGCCATGCCATTCCAGTTTCCGCAGCGAGGTGGCGCTCCAGGGTGCGGCAGCGCACCCAGCCGGCGGCCGCCGAGCGCGCCGGCCGCGTTCCCGCAGCGACGCAGCGGCCGCGGAGCCGGGTTCGCGCCGGTCCCTGTCGCCTCTGCACCCGAAGTCGGAGAGCGCTCAGCCCCCTCTGGGCCGACCGGTCCGCAGGGCGGGCGAAGGCCTGAGGCCACGACCGGGGAAGACGGGCGGCGGCGGCGAGCCGCGACCCCGGCCGGGGCCGGTGCACACTCCAGGCGCTGTTGCTCCGGGGAATCTGCGAAGTTCGCGTTCGCGGTGGGACCCGGGCGGGGCCGACGCCAGGGTGCGGGGACCTCGGAGGCTCCGGGATCCGCGCGCGGGGCTTCAGCCTCCGCCGGGTTTGCGGGGAGGCCCGCGCTCCCCACGCCAGAGCGTCGCCCACCTCCTCCACCCCCAGGGTCGGCAGACTTGGCTGCTTCTCTCTCTTTTCTTGTTTTAAGAAAAAATAAAGGAAAGAAAATCGTATGCGCTCGCAATTGCTTTGTCCTCCAAAGTAGGCAGTGTTTCTGTTTAATAGGTTTTTCTTTTTCTTTCCTGTAATTTTCCTTTCCTTCTCTTTTCGTTCCTTATTTTTTCCCCCCTCTTCCTTCCTTTGTTTTCTGTTTTCTTAATTTTTTCTTTTCTTAACCTACTTCTAAGAGATGGTTCTGAGTGAGTGGGTGGGAAAGAGAGAGAAGGGGCTGAGTGGCACGAGCCCTAGAGGACTCAGCGTTGGCAAATGGCAGCAAAATTGAAGAAGAAACTATTTCGATTTATTGAACGCACTTGCGTCCTAGCGATTTCGTTTCCACACTTCTGCCTTCCCTGGGTATCTCACAAGCTCTAGGTCAACGCTGACCCGGAGGAAATGCCTTTCACCCGGTCACACTCCACCTGTGGTTGTCGCAAGGGGGGGGGGGGGCCTTCCAAAACATTTTTGCAACAATGATAGGAATAATAATAGTAACAGTAAAAATGAACAGCCTTTCCACTCTGCATGAATTTCTTCCTGGGTTTGCAGCCCGGCTCCGTGAAGCAAGGGCAAAGCGGGCATCGAGCGGCTGTTAGCCTGGGCCCTCTTTCCAGCAGTTGGTTGCACTGGAACGCCCTGACCCGGGAGCCGCCACCCTTCCCAGTGGCCTCGGGTGCCCGGCCTGGGCCACGGTGGCCGCTGGCAAGCTTTGCTGAACCTGCACCCTATCGCTTCCTACCAACTGTGCTGCTGCTTTTAGCCGGTTTCTGGCCAACCTCACTTTCCTTGAAGTTATCTAGCGTAAACGCAAGAATTTTCGGCCCAATTGAGAAGCCTACAGAAACTCCGGCGGGTCAGGTCATTAGGAATGTGAACGTAGCGACCAAGAATTATAAACATGATCTAAAAGTCTCTTCCAATTCATTTCTTCAAGTATTTATTTGAGTTAAGTGATGAAAAGTGACAGTTGTGAAATAGACAGCTTTTAAAAGTAATGAAGTCAGATGAGGCTTTAACCTGTCGATTGCTATAAATCAACTTCGAAAAAGACGAATGAAGAATATTATTTGGGCGCCTAACAGCCAACATTTGCTGTGCGGGTTGCGGGCCCTGGAGTCGGCCTGCGGGGGGGCTTCCGGAGTGGCGGATCCCGGGGTCCCTGCTTTGGGAGCCAGCCCGAGTGAGACCCACGCTGTCTGTAGCGACATTTTGTGGTGGGCGGGTCTCCATTTCCGCTGAGACTTCGGCCACGGATCTGGCCCACCGTAGTGTGTCTAGACAGTCATCAGCACAGTTGGAAATTCAGGGGACTGAATGCCACAATGTAGATGGGCGCTCAGCCCGGCTCCCCAGCTGGCTGAGGGTCTCCTCTTCTTGATCCAACCGCGTGGGGAAGGGCCAGGGCCTGAAAGACCCTTACTCTTTGGAAATGGTGGTGGCTGAGGTGGGGGAGGAAGGGGAGGAAGATGAGCAGGAAATTATATTTCCTTGAGGCCCTGGCGGGGGGTGGGGAGGGGGGGGCTTTGGGCTCTCAGTGACATCAACGGGCCCTAATCTGGGAGGGAGCTCCAGGACAGAGGGGGACTGGGGCAGGCAGTTGAAGGTCTCCTAATGGGGGGGAAGGTTCTCAATTCTGCACCTGCGGGGGTCAGAGACCAGATATGGTTTCTGGAGGGTGAACTGGTGGGGTGTTTTAAATAAATTTTAAACACTTTCTTGTAGATCACATTTCCCCACCACTGCAAGGTGGGTCACAGCCAGACTCGGGGCATGGCCCTCTTCCCAGTGACTTCAACCGGTGTCCCCATCCCATCCCAAGTCTGAGCGAGGAAAACACGCCCCGGGGTGCCTGGCCTTCTGGGTCTGTTGCTCGCTCTTTCTCCCAACCCTTCCCCGAGGTGGGGAGGACACAGATGCTTCCCTCTCTCTTTTTTATCGCCCTGCGTCGTTGCTTCTAGGTCAAGTCGGTCACCTAGCGACCTCCCCAGACTGCCGGACCACCAGCAACAGGTTCTGGTGTACTTCCTCCCTGACCCTTCCACCCGGTTCCCTCTCATTTCTGGGTCAGGTGGGTGGAGACGGAGCACCTCTCGCCCTCTTCCCGCTTGACCAGCGAGTGCAACCCTCCAGAGGCGAGGAGGCGGCATCCGCATCTTTGGGCAAGTTGCCTGGCTGGGTGGCTCTAAGGACCATCGGTGGCCCCACATTCTCCTAGCTCAAAATTCCCAGACTGTTGACTGGTGGCAGCAACTCAGAGGACCCTCTGAGGATAAGATCCAAGAGAAAGTATAGGGGGGAAGTGGGGGGGTAGGGAGTGAAGTGGACCACGCCCTCCCCTGGGGCAGTCCCTAACCTCTTGGGGGCAGGCTGGGCTGGTGGCTCCATTCGGGGCCCCACCCTGGCCTACGACGCCTCCTCGCTGCTTGGGGGCCTGGTGCCGACCTTGAGCAACATCCCCTTCCCCCCCCCCCCCCCCCCCGCCTTCAGGTCCGATTTCCCTTTTTCTTTTTTTGGAGACCCGAACGTGGGAAAGGAGGCTCCCGCTCTATCTGCGCCCAACTTGCCCTCCGGGTCAGCTGGGGCTGGAACCTGCTCGCCCGAGACTCTGCAGCAGGCTGCGCGGCCACCGCCCCCGCCCGCCCCGCTGGCGCCAGGGTGCCCGGAGTCCCAGGCTGGGGCGCCGAGGGCGCGGGGGCCTCCAGGACCCGCCTGGGTGGAGGGTGGGGAGGAGGGACGGCAACTTCCAGCTTCCGGCGGGGCGGTGGTGGTGGTGGCGGCGGGGGGTGGGGGGGGGGGGACTCTTCGGAGGAGGCCGGTGGAAACTCCTCCTCCACTCCGCCCCGAGGCAGCCGGGACTCGGCTGGCGGCGCGTCTCCGCCCGCCCGAGCGTTTCCATAAATCAGGCCGCTGGCAGGCTGCTAATTAGCTCAGGCCGAAAAGAATAGGAAGAGGGAGAGTCCAGTAGTGCTCGGCGGGGTGGGGGTGGGAGCGCCGTAGGTGGGAGATCAGAATTGCCCCAGGACCTGCGGGCGACTGCCTGGGGCACCGCAGCAGCCCCCCGCGGAGGCCACCGCAGATCGCTTTCCCCCAGCCGGGGCCTCCGAGCTGGGGCCTCCCGATCACACGCCTCCCGCGCTGCGCGCACCCGGGTGTTGGACCCGGCCCGCCCACCCACGCCGAGGCCCCCTCTCCCACTCACTGAGCGAGCCCGGCGTTAATTAACTCTCCCCTCGCCCCCTGCAATATCGGAAGACTTTCAAAACTCATCCCCAAGTGTTTCCTCTTTAAGCCTGAAGCCTGCGCTTGGAAACAACCGCCAGGAAAAGAGGGAGCTGGGTCTGGAAGGAGGGTCGGTCACCTCAAGGCTCCGGGGTAACAGGGCTCCCCCAAGGACTGCGGGTTGTAGGCGGGGAGGCTGTAACCCCACACCTCCTCCCCCAGTGAAAAAAGGCAACACGGGTCAATCAAGATCAGAAATAACCCTAAAGTCGGATTATTGATTTCCATGTAAATCCGGAGCAGAGGACGCGGCGAGTGAGAGCGATTTCTGTTTATTTTCTTTCCGTTCCTCCCCCACCCCTCTCTCAGCCCGCCGGGTTTGGCGCCCCTCCCAGTCCTCTCCGCCCTCCGCCGGGAAGGGACTCTGCGATGACATCACCGCGGAGACCCGCGGCCTCCCCGCCCCCGGCCCCGGGACCCCGGAGCGGAGATTGACAGGTGTCGCTCGCAAGGACAATGCCTTCCAGGTGTCACCGTCACAGTCTCATCCCTCCTAACCCGCCCTCTCTGCCCCCTTCCCTTCCAACGCTCCTAGCCGCCCCACCCCCCCTTTTCTTCTCCGAGGGAAGCTCTCTCGTCCCCCCCCCCCGCCCCCCAGCTCCGCGCATCTGGGTCCCGGGTCTAGATATGCGGGCAGTGGGCCGGCGTGGAAGGGCAGGGATGACGGAGACTCGGCTTGCTGTCTGCCGCAGGGCGGCTCGGAGATCCCAGAGCCGCGGGAAGGGTCCACGCGGCCGTAGCCCGAGAGTGGGCAAAGAGGGCACGGGCGTGTGTTTTTAAGGAACCAGCGCGGTCTCTGGACTTCCTGCCTTCCCTCTGCACCCGCTCCCCCCCCCACACCCACACACATAATATAACAGACGCTAAAATAATCCTGCCATCTGGCAAATCCCAAATTTGGCGACCAAGCTCCTAAAGCAACGGCGAGGTGTCATCCCGGGAGTAGGTGGCTGGTCCTGTCCCGCTCTCCCGAGCGGGGACAAGGGCATCGAGCTCTGCCCGCACCTGCCCCCACCACGGCCGGACCTCGTCCTCCTCCCCCCCCCCCCCCTTCCTTGCTCTGACCCTGGCGACTTTGTGGCGCTTTCCTCCCGATCTGGGCAGCGGCTCTGGGGGGTGGGGGGAGGTCGGGGGGTCGGGAATGGGGGTGCAAGAGTTGGGGGGGCTTCCGCTCCAATTTCCACCAAAATTGCTCAATGAGCTAAAACCCAAATTCGCCTTCATTATGTAACACCGAATGTAATTTATAGCCGGGCGGCCTGTCGGCGGCGATTTAGATCATTTGGTGCTAAGGATCACACTTATTAGATTTCTTCAAAGCCGATGGGGGTTTTCTTTTTCTTTCTTTTTCTTTTTCTCTCTTTCTCTCTTTCTTTTTTAAGGAGGGTATTTGTACTAAATTGCCCAGTGCTGGTGTGATAACTGTCAAAAGTTTGACATCAAAGGAGCTAATATTATTCAGTTACCAGAGAAGCTGTCTGTCTAAATAAGAATATCTTAATTACTGCATCACAAAGGTAGGAAAGGGGTCGGATCTGAAAACGGCAGAGGCATTCATCCGCTCCTTTTGATGCGCTATCTACGTTAGACCGATGCGCCGCTCCTAATCAGGCCTAGTCCGATTTCCTTTCCTCTCCCTGTCGGTCCTCTGAACTTTATAACTATATGTAAACACGTTGTCAGTGGGGACCTAATCTTCTCGGGTTCTTATTAGAAGAAATTTCCATCCTCTCTCGTTCTAGATTAGGCAGTGGAGTCCGCTCCGTCAATGAAGGGACTAAGGTTTCGTGGACAATAATGTGGCAATTGTTGATGGTTTGTGACCCATAAAATGTGGAGGTGACTGTTCTGGCTTTGGTATGTAATTATGCAAAACACTTTCCATAAAGACTTGCCATTCGATCTAATGGTAGTCCCTGCGGTCTATTTCAAAAAGGGAGGGTCTATGTACAGAGAGAGAAAAGTAACATTTGTTTTAACACAGGTTTTATGGAGGGGGGGGGGATGGATAAATACAAACACATCGCAACGCCGCCCAAAGTATTTTTTGGAGTCAAATTAAAATAATTACGAAGGGGTTTAATAAGTTAATCATAGCAACACGGCCCATCCAAACACAGAGGGAGGGGTGTTCAGGCTGTAGCTCACCACCTCCCAGCCCGGAACTGTCCTTGAGGGTGGCGATTTACCTTCTGCTTGTGCAGGGGTGGGGTGCGGCTGTGTCTCAGCTCAGTCCACCTAGGTGCCCCTCTGGGGTCCGAAGCCTCAGTGGGGGGCTGAAATGGGGGGGGGGGATGGGCGATGTCATCCACCCCCAAATCTCGTCTGTGGAGTTATTTGACAGAGGGCACTTGTAACAATGCAGCTCTCTCTGAAGAAGTCCCCCCCTTTCCCTCTAGTGCCCCCAGGGCCACAGGATTTAGGGATCCCCAGAAAGGCGGCTCGGAGGGAGTGCCAGGCAGTGCCTGACCGGTTTGGGTGAGGAGTCTCAACCCCGAGCCCACGCTCAGAGACGTCCGCAGCCCAGTGGGGCCGACTCCCAGCTGCTAGAGCACCTTTGCCAAGCACCCGAGGTTTTATTTTATGTGTGTGGTTTTTGAAATACAACATAAAGAATTTTCAAAGGCCTGAGGAGGAAAGGTGGAATGAGAAGGGTCATCATCACCGGTCCCGACCCAGCTCCGGCCGCCAGTTAATACAAGCATTTCTCTGCCACTGCCAGGGCCCCCATCCTGCCTGGATCCACATCCCCCCCACCCCCCCAGAACTGCTCTGCCACCAGCTCGGAGGCCTCACCGCCCACCACACAGCGACACTGCAGTGTGAGCCCCGCAGAGGCAGGCGACAGGGGATTTTTCAAGGGGGAAATGATGATTAAAAGACAGAATCATCTAAATATCAAAGTGACACATGGGAGACCTGGAAAAAATATTTAAGCTAATGAACAGCAAATAAAGAAGGAGGCACCGAGGCTGGGAAATTAAATATTATGTTTAAGATGGCGCTTTTGTGTGGGCTTGAAGATTTCCGATTCATGTACACATAATAAACACTCAGGTTTGTCATCTGGAGGTGCAAATCTGAAAGATATTCCAACAAATAAAGTGCTGGCAGAGAGAGGAATAAAGAGATCGGCGCCTGTCAGGGGTCAGGCAGCCTGAGATTGCTTCTAGAGATCTTTTGAAAATTTCACACGATTGAAGGCTTAGGGGCTTCACTACGCTCGCATTTCAAACTCAGATCAGTGGGATCACAATCAAAAATAGAGGTCTGGAAAATTGTGATGCAGAGATGGCCACGGGCTGCAGGACCTCTCTCACGAGTGCTCTCGCGCGCGCGCTCTCTCTCTCCCTCTCTCTTTCTTCTCTTCAAGACAGATACTCTGACATGGGCTGTGATCCTTTGGATGACAGTTGTCAGAAAAGAAAGAGAAAATTGCATCTTGTCTCGTAACTTCCTTCTAGTCAAAAGGAATTTAGGGTCTTATGTCCAAGAAAAGAGGGAAAAATTATTCTTTGCTAGCTAGCATAGGACCATAGCTCAAGAGTTTGGGTTTTCCTAATTAGTGGTCTACTCCTGGACTTTTAGATCTCGTTTGTTAACACGATTTCTCATTTAGCGTGTTTTCCTGCAGCACACTGAAATTTCTTACCACTGGCAATTTATGCAAGTTCAGGTATGTAGACAGGAGTATACACTTACACGCACAAGTATGCACACACAACTTTAATCACTAAACCCAGAGATTGGCCTGGTTGCCTCTTATTTGGTGAGAGTTAATGCTCACTCATATTTCGCGCCCCCCCCTCCAAGATGTCAGCACTTTCTGGTTCAAACAGGACACAGAAAAATCAATTGTCTCTGTGATTGATCCACCAGGGGAAAGAAAATAAAAGGAACTGGTGGGAAGGGCAGTTCTATGAGAACAGACCAAAGTAAGGAATTTGAAATGGGACCAGGCTGAGCAGAAGAAGAAGAAGAAGAAAAAAATACTGGTTAGACAGCTAGGGCTGGAGAACACGTTGGGGACAACCAGAAGCAATGACTGTCAACTTTGCCAAAATAGGAATCATCTCCAATTAGCTTCTACTGGTTTGGGGAACTTTAGGAGGAGTAAAACAAAGGGCTAATTTATCATCACTGCCAACTCTAATTTTTAGCTGGCTATCTTAGATAAACAAGAAGTGATTTGGGGGAAACCATCTGAATTATAGTTGGGTTTCATTTCCTCTGAGACCAAGAGGAGCACAAGTGAGTTTCCTAAGAACTTCCCTTAAGTGCAGGTTTTAGGAGATCTCTCTTGAGGAGGGACCCCCCCCCCCCCCGGGGAGAAGAGGCCGGTGTAAAGGACTCCTGTTTTCCTGAATTACCGACTTAAACCGTTAATAACGTGTGTTCTTTAACAGGTGGGCAGACACGGAAAAGTTCCATAAGAGTTGCACTAACTGGTTTCACAAGTTCAAATCCGTGACTCCTCCCGCGTCTGGAGTTTGGGGCAGCGGCTGCGGGAGCCCCAGGTTTGAGGCGCGGCGGGAGGACCCCGCAGGCCGCCGGGCGGTGGGACAGGCCCCAGCCCCTGCAGCTTCGCTGCTCCGGGCGGAGAGGGAGCGAGAACGCGGCCGCAGGCGCCCTGGGTTTGGTGATTCTGGAAGCAAGGTGGAGAAAAGTGGAGCGTGCGTGCCCTTGGAGTCCTATACTTCGAGCTTTCGCAGACACCCGAGGAGCCAATTCCGACCGCAGAACTGGAGGCCCTGTGTCTGAAGGGCGGCCTCTACCCTCAAAATCGGCCTCTCGGTTCCCCGCCCCCCAGAATCACGGTACCGGAAGAGCGAGCAGGTTCCAAGTACAACTTGAAAAAGCTCGAGCAGAGCTGCAAACGGAGGGGAGCTTTCTCTTTGCAGAAGGGCCACCCGCAGGGCTCTAAGTCTCGCTCCCGGTCGCCCATCAAGGACCAAGCCCTCCCAGCCGGGCTTTAAAAGCGAGCTTTCGTGCAGCGAATACTATGGGGCCTTTCCTGGCACCCCGGAGAAGCTCACGGAGTGCAAAAGGGGCCGGCAAGGATAAGCAGAAGGAAGGAAGCCGGGAGACTGAAGAAGGGACCCCCCGCCCCCCCCCCCCCCCCCGGGGCCGGAGGGGGCTGCGTGTGCTCGGCGCCGGAGCCCGAGCCGCGCCCGGGCCCCAGCGGGAAGGCGGCGCACGCGGGCCAGGGTTCGGTCGCCATCGACGCCACCGCGGGCGTGCTCAGGGCCCGGGATTTCCCCCAAGCAGGCCGGAGCGGGGGTCCAGGCTGCTCCGCTGGAACGTGGGAGGTCTTGGGGTAACTCTTCCTGCAGAATGCAGACCCGGCCGGAGCCTCCGTGAAAAACACCAAGAGCGAAGCGGTCGTGAGGGCTGCCCGCTTGGCCCGCAGCAGAGGGGTTTCCTCCGACCAGGAAGGGAGGCGAAACCCGCGAAACTCGACCCCTCCTGCAACCGCTTAACCGGGAACTCCAGGGGCGGGGACAAGCGTGACAACTCCAAATCACAGGCTGCCGGTGACCTCTGGTTATGTTGATGGCTCCCTGTTTCCTACCATCGCCGGTCCTGGGAGCGGAGGACTGGCGAGGAACCTTCCCTCTAGCCGTCCCATTCTCGCCTTACGAGAAAAAAAGAAAGAAAGAAAGAAAGAAAGAAAGGTCAGGGCCGGGCCCAGCGGAGAATTGTAAACTGGAGGTCAGAGGCTTCACGGGGCTGGAGAGGAACCCGCGCCTCTAGGTTTTAAAGCAAACAAAGCCAAAAACAACCCAAACACGTCTGGCTGTGCATGGCCCAGAGCCCAGTGCGTCCAGGGCAGAGCGCGCGCCGAGCACCCTGCTCCGGGATCATTTCGGTCCAAACTCGGGGCTGGGCCCCGCGCGCCACGGCCTCGGCTCGCCTCGACTCAGGAGACCCTGTGTGCACCCTTCTTTGCAGCTGCCGAGCCCCTCCGGCCAGGCTGGCTCTGGGAGGGGCGGGGAGGGGGCAGCGCCCAGGCCAGGGAAGGCGTGGGGTCAGGTGGAAAGCTCAGGGGCACTGGTGGCAAGGAGGCCACCGCCGGGACCCCATCCCACCCTTTGTATCTCGCGCTCTGCCCTCTCCGGGAGTAAAGCACTAAAACATCCCCGGGTCTAGCGAGTGCTGGCTAGGCAGAAGCGGCGCCACCGGAGGCGTCTTCCGGCTGCGTTAACACTGGCGCGGAAAACCGAGCGTTTCCACGTCGGAAACATCCCGTGGCTGCTGGGGGAGGCCCGCCCCGCGGGGCGGCGAGAAAGCGCTCGAATTCCCACGTAGCCATCTTGGCCTTTTCTGAAATGAGGTTTTAAACAACTAATCATGAAACTAAAAACTCCAGGCGAGCCAACGCGTTTCTTCCCGTTTTGAGACGACATCCACTAAATAAACCTGCGCTTTTAGGCCATCTCCTCTCCAGCTTCAAAGGAGCGAATGTTAATTTTGCCTTCATCTAAATGATTGCCGAGGCTGCCTGGTGAGGGCCTCTCCCCCTCCTCCAACCCTCCCTCCAGATTTTAACGTGTGGAGTAATGATTTACCACTGTCCTGGAGAGCAAGCAGCTCGTCCCGGCCTCGTCCCCACCCCCCAACACCTTACTGCATTTTTGTTGATATTCTTAACTTCACCGAACGCTATTTAGAGTTTAGCATGAACTGCACGTGCCGTGACACCAATGGCGAACGTGTCTGTTCTCTCCAGTGAACTCCAAGTGCGGCCCCCTAGGAGCAGACCCGACCTCTCCTTGGGTGCCTGCGGACCACGTCACATGCGCTTCGGTGGGCACCATGCCCTGCGACGAGGCTCTCTAGCCGAAGCCCGGCCATGGACCCAGGCGCACCTAGGTGGCCACATTCCCAGGCGACTTTGCCACCGGGGACTACAGCTCTATTCCTCGGGGGCCACGGCTATGGCGGTGGAAGGAAAGGAGAGGAACTTTGGGAGATCGTTTTGGGCACGTCCAGCTTTTAGGATCCGGTGCAAATTTCTCAGTGTGTTTCTGTCCAGATGGACAAAGCTCTTTGGAGTTAATTAACCAGAGGTCCAGCTACAATTAATAGAGAGCGAGGAAAGACGGAAGGGGGGGGATTTGTAGGAGGAGCGGAAAAGGAGTAATGTCCGTTTGGCCACATTCCTTTGCACTGCTCGGTGGCAGTGAGTCACCGACTTTCCAGCTGCGAGGACGATGTGCGCCATCGGTTGTAATTGAATTGCTGTTGTAACACCTTTCAGGTGGACGGCAAAGCGTTGCAAAAAAGTTGTGCGCGCGGCCTGCGGCTGCCTGGCCTCTCCCTGCCAGCAGGCACAGCGGCCACACCGGGACTGGGGACACAGGGCTCGAGGCGCCCCCGGGCGGAGCTCGGAGAAACCTGGTCCCTGGCGAATCCATCCCGGGCGGTGGACGTCCCTACCCTGGCTGGTACTCTGGGGAAGCCGGGCACCCTGAGGGGGATGGAACTCGGAGCGGAGACTGAATAAGGTTATGAGGTCGGGATCAGGACTTGCAGACACCGGGAAAGTCAATGCGCGGTCGGGAGTGAACTCCGCGCTAGGAAGGCCTTTGCCCTCACCGTTCCACTGGATTTGAATTCGCAGTGCTCGGTGCGGCGGCTCCAGGTGGTTCGGGAGCGCCACCCCCTCCCCCCTCCTCCCCCCAGCCTTGGCCTGGCCTCTCCAGGTACCGACTCGCCCCGAGGAGGTAGGAAGGTTTCCGGCCCCGGGGCTAGAAGCCAAAGGTTGGGGCCTGTTGCTGAAACGCCCCCTCGTGTGCTCCGCCTACCCAGCTCGGTCTCCGATGGTGCTCCCTAGCCTCGGGTTTCTGCCTTGAGGGCCTGGTTAGAACGTTCGAAGCAGCAAGATTCGTCACCTCCTTCTCTCGCGAAGCCTCTGGCCTCCTTCTTGGGCTTGTGGAACTTACCCTCACCCTTCCTGCCCTCGGGCGCGGCTCCCCTACCCCGCAAGTGTCCTCGTTGTGACCGCAGGGCCAGTGCTTTTCTCTGTCACCTCTCACTCCGCGCTCGCCCCTCTCGCGGGCTCCACGCAGCTTTCTAGGCACAAAGAACAAGATTGAGAATCGTACGACGCTCCCCCCAACACACACACACACACACACACACACACACACACACACACACCACCCCCCAGCCTGGACACCCCCCCCCCTTCCGCACACTGTCAGCGCCCGCTGTTACCAGAAGAGCAGCAGGTTGAAACAAGTAGGGGAGAGGGTAGGGCAATCTCCGGACCCACTGCCCTGAGTTAAGATCCCCATGGCCCGTTTAAAGGCTGGGAAAAGGGAACGACAAGTACTAGAGGCGGGAGGGTGCCTCACAGGCCCTGGGAGGCCACCCGAGTGAGGCTGAGCCCAGGACCCTGGGCCCAGAGGGTACCCCGCGGACCTGACCATTCTGTCTCAGACACGCAGGTCAGCCAGAGAAGGCTAAGACATTCGCAGCCACGCGGGGCTCCCCTCTCGGTCCAGCGCTGTGCGGGGCAGAAGTCAGTTAGGCTCGAAAGAACTGTCCAGGGGAGGTCGAGGCTGAAACCAGAGGGCAGAACAGGCGAGAAGGAGCCACCATTGGGTTTGGCCCCGCGAGGCCCGGTGGGAAAGACTTATGGCCTTTGTTTGGGGCTCACCTAACCGATGTCTGTGCGCGTCTGTGCGCAAGTTGGGGGTGGTGACAGGAAGACAAGGGGCTGGGAAACTTGGCATCCACCACACGTGTCACTGGGACCCCAACCCGTCCTTTCTTTTCCTGGGGGAACTTCCGCTTCCCCCTGGGCTTGCTAGACCTAATTGGCCTTGGGAATCCAAAAGTCTATTGCTCTTGGAGGCTTCCAGCAAGGCGAGCTGACGCCTCTCCTCTCCTCCCCCGCAACGACCCCCACCGCCTACATCTCCTTTTCTTCGCAACCGAGTTCTTTTCCTTTCCTGCGTGATCGGGAGATGACGGGTACAGGGTTCCCTGCCCTGGTCCTCGTGGCCTGCAACATCCGAGCAGGTTTGAGATGGAGTAGTTGGGGAACTCGGTATTATCGGCAAGAACTTGGGAACGCGGCCTCCCTCCGCGTTGGGGGTAGATTACTTCAAGGCTCAGCTGAGGACAGAAGAGCAGGACCCAGTCCGCATCTGGCCCCAATTTTCTCTGCTCGGAACCCCCCTCCCCCTCTCCCCGCTCTTGGATTTGCAGCCCAGCGTCCCCTAGATCGACAGTCCCGCGCTTGCCTCGCTCTGCATCATAGTGAGAGCAAGGAGACACCCAGGGGAGGCAGGGCTTCAGAACACGTTAGGGACTCAAGGGCAAAAGCCTCGTTCTTCTCATCCTGGATCAGGAGCGAGACCTGGGTAGGTCTGGTCAACAAGAGACCCCTCTCACCAGGAATGGCAGCCAAAGCTGGACTTGTAACTCCGGCTTCGGCTGCGGCCCTTTTCCCCGTTTCCCCTCTTCCACCGCCCAGTCCTGATGAAATCCACACGCGCTTTTGACCCCGCCTCCCATCTCTAAACTTTGCCCAGCAGTGGTTTTCACGGGGTGTTAACCTTCCTGCAACAACTTTGTCAACAGCTAGAAAGATTGTCTGGGAAAGACGTGGAGAAAAACAGAAATAAAGGGTCAGAAATACATTCTGGAGCCCTGCAGGTGGCTAAGCCTGTTACTTATAGTTATGTCTTTATACCCTCACACACCCCTGAGACATAGGTACTACAATGGCCTCCTATTTTTTTTTTTTTTTTTTTTTCTGCTGGGGAAAGGAAGCTTCAGGGAGGTTGAGAGCCCTGACTAAGCTTAGCCAGCTAGCAGTATGCCAGACCTGGATGGAACCAGGCAGATGCTACTGGAGGCCAGCTTCTGTCCTAACCCGCACTCAGGAGAGAAATCCGTGCACTTGGAGAGCAAAATGGAGTCTCTCTCTGGGACGAAGCAGTGGCCTTGCTTGGCGATCTGACCACCCCCCCCCCCCCCATTGCAGAGCCAGTGAGGGGCTTCAGTGCCTGAACCCCTCAGCTGAGGTCAGGGATTCCCCTCCATGCTTCTAGGGCTGAGAGCCATGACTTTGCACTTTCTGTATTTTATTTTTTTAAGTTTATTGATTTATTTTGAGAGAATGAGAAGATCATCATTCCTTTCTGAGGTCCCACGAAAAGAGCGCTTGCCTTTGGATGTAAGGGGTGGGGCTGGAAGGAGGAAAAAAAGAAAAGAGAGCACCTGTACTATGGGGCAACGCTTGTGCAGATTTATTCTGGAGATGGGTGCGGCTTGGTGCGAGGCACATAACACAATTTGTAGCCCCAAAGCAACATTTCAAACACCCCAACACGCTCCCCGTTATGACGGGGAGAGACACTGATGTAAACACACGGAGGAGAGCTTCCCTTTTACTAAAAAGTCCCATTTCCTCACGGGACCCCAGAAAAACGTTCTCAGGGTGGAACAGAGAGCTGTCCCCTTGTGTCACCGGAAGGACCTGTCTGCAGGTGTTAATGGAGGGACATAATAGCAAGGAGGACGTCTCTCCCCTTTTTTCTCATCTGCTTCCGTGTTGTCTTCACAGACTTACGTAGTGGCAATGATAGAGAGCCAAGAACTGTCTTACCAAGTTGGGACGGGTGGTATTTGACCTCGCCATTTTTTCTTTACTTTTTAAGCTGTTCCTTCTTCAACATTCTCACGAGGGTGGTTTCTTAGCTAAGCAAGTTCACGTTCCGTAAATTTAAGAAAATACCCTCCTTATTAGAACCCCCCTCCCTGTATGATTCTCTGTAGTTATATATTTGCATTCTCTGTAAATATATATTTCTATACTCCATATATTGCTATTTGCTTCCTTTAAGTAAATATACGAACATATATGTTACATATTGTTGGATAAGTAATATAAAAGCAAGCAAGCAGATAACAAATGAGATCTATGGCTGTTGTCCTGATGGTAACCACGTTGACCTACATATGGCAGGTGGAAGCAACGAGACGCTATGAGGATAATTCTATCTGTAGCCTATCGTTTCCAATGATAATACCTGTCGCATCAGGTGTTAACTTTTATCTGAAGGACCCCTCAGCTGTGCGAGCCAGACAGGTTCCCACTTCACTTATTTATGTCAGATACCTTCACTCTTGCAACAAGCGTAGGACGCCATTCGTTATACTATCTCCATACTGTCGATGTGGGTACCAAGGCAGAGAGAGGTCACCTAATAGGCCCAAGTTCATACACAGCTAGTCAGCGGCAGAGGCAAGATTAGAACCAAGATTCTTTCATCACAGGGTTTCTGCTAATAAAATCAGTAGCACCGAGTTATCCATTTTGGCGATACGCAAAAGCGTTCCTGGATTTCAGAATCTATTCTTTTTTTTTTTTTTAAGTTTATGTATTTATTGAGAGAGAGAGAGCGGGAGAGAGAGAAGCCCAAGCAGGCTCCGTGCCGTCCGCACAGAGCCTGAACCGGGACTCGAACACAGGCACCGTGAGATCATGACCTGAGCCCAAATCAAGAGCTTAACCAACTGAGCCACCCAGAGGCCCCTCAGAATCTATCGTTTTGGGGGGATGGGTGGATCAAAGGGTGGGGAATGTGACTTTAACTCTATTTCTCCTTCCCCCAGTTGTCTCCATTTTCCATTCCGTGATCGTCTTCAAAATCATTACTTCCTTAAGAGATCTAAATGCCTTTCCCTGTCTTAGGTGCAATGCCACATGTGTAGGTCTCTACAGACATTTGGATGGTTGGTTGTTTTGGTTTTTTTGTTTTGTTTTGTTTTCTGTTTCACTGACTGCTTGGGATCATTTTCTCACCTGTGAGAAGACCCTTTGCCTGTTGGTCATAGGCGGGGCGTGATTGCGCCTGAAAACCCTGCTAGGACATTGTCCTCCAGAGGTGGGAACTGTCTGGATGCTGAGATGCTAAGGGGGCCAAAGCCTTGTCCCCAGGGAAACCGGAGCAGGATCCTTCGGCCACAGCCCACTGACTCACACTAGAAGTGCCAACCTTGGTTCACGGAAATAAGACAGCCCCAGTTTTTTTCTGCTTACCCTCTTTGGCTGATCAGTGGGGGCTGGAAGGCAGCTGACAGTGCAGGTTTTCAGCCAAACAGGAGGGAGAATCCAAAGCAAAACTACCTGGTGATTCAGATTCAAATCTGGTAACCTGGTTCAAGCTAACGTTACATCTCCATAAGACGAAGGCATCTCCATAAGGCCAAGCAGCTAATATATTGTTTAAATTATTTTATGGTTTATTTATTCATCCTGAGAGAGACAGAGACAGCACAATTGGGGAAAGGGCAGAGAGAAGGAGAGACAGAGAATCCCAAGCAGGCTCCAAGCTACCAGCACAGAGCCTGATATGGGGCTCGAACTCATGAAGCCAGGAGATCATGACCTGAGCCGAAAACCAAGAGTCGGACACTTAACCGATTGAGCCACCCAAGGGCACCGAAGCATCTAGTATTTTCAAGGCCACTGTAGAATCAATGTACCTAGGTAGTCATTATTATGTTGGTTCAAAACAGCAGAATGACTGATAGCATTCAGATCTCCAGTTTGTAGGAGGGAATCATCCACGTGTGTGTTACTCCTCTGGAGGGAGGTGGTTAGCTTGGGTCAGTGAGTCCTAGAGGGACACCGATGGTCAGGATTGGCTGTGTCTACTGGTTATACCCCAGGCCTATCCTGCATTTAAAGCTCCCTGGCTTGGCAAGTGGGTCCTGGGACGCAGTAGAAGTGTGGGTGGGGCCATGGGTATATAACGTGGGGAATACAGAACCTAGTAGAAGGGGAAGGAATGGTTATTTTCCTGCTCTTCAGGGAATCTTTCTCACTTATGCATGCATTTAACATCTGCCTATTGAGTAGGTAAGATGTTCCCAGCCTGGGGTGACTGAGTAGCTCAGTTGGTGAAGCATCTGACTTCGGCTCAGGTCACGATCTCATAGTTTGGGGGTTCGAGCCCCACACCGGGCTCTCTGCTGTCGGTGCAGAGCCCTTTGGGATCCTCTGTCCCCCTGTCTCTCTGCCCCTCCCCCTCTCGTGCTCTCTCTTTCTCTCTGTCAAAAATAAGTAAACATTAAAAAAAAAAAAAATGTTCCCAGCCTAGAGCAAGGTACTTGTGGACACAAAGATTAGGAAGTCATGGGCCCTGGCCTCAAGGAATTTTCAAGTTTGCAGGGACGGGTAAGAAAATGTAACCTACTGATTCTGACAATGGATACAAAGAGTTTTGGAAGCGTGAAAGACAGAGCGGTCCCTCCTGCCACAGAAAACTACCTGGGCAAGACCTCATAGTGGACACGATCTCACCTGGGACTCAGAAGCCGCAGCAGGTGCAGCAGAACAAGGGTGGGGACAAGAGAGAGACACTGGTGGCGCAGAGTACAGGTAGAGAAGGTCAGATCGGGTTCTTCTTTCTTGGGGTAACAGTCAAAGGCAATGCTCCTTGGCTTATCGGGGGGCCTATGTAAAGGAGCTGTAGGTTTCGCATACAGCGTGTCTTCTGCCCGTCTGTCCTTTTCATGGAGGGGAGGAGGTAGGCGAGATTGTTTCCCAAAGGAAGGAGTTTCTTTTTAGTCCAGCTGATGAGCCACATTTAGATTTCCTTCTAGAGGGAATAAATGCAGCTCCTTGTGTCCTGAGCGTTCACTGAAGGTTTAAGACAGCGAGAAGGACGCATAGGAGTAGACCAAGTTGTGGAAACGTCAGAGGAGATTAGCATATTGAGCGCTGTGGCAAAAAAGAAAAAACAAATTCCTGCCAGAATGTATTCCTGACTCTGCAAGTGTGCCAAAAAGTACTGGTACCAATTGGCTTCCTCTTCGGGGCTCACGCTTCTATCAGAACAGATGAAACACGATGCTTTGGTGAGTTTTATGTGTCTGTCTCTCCCTTGGAGGCTGGGAGCTTAGCTGATTCACTTCTGTTCTCAGCCCCTGGCACAGTGCCAGGCGCATAAGACGAGCTCAGTACATTCTGAATGAGCGACGGATACAAGTCGAAGAATATTGGTTTTTCATTTGTGTTCGTGAGAGGTGGGGCATCTGAAATGTTGTCTTCGGCTTATCATTTGGAGTTTTCACCTGTGATTGCACAGAGTGATCGCAACGCAAACCGGTTCTTATAAAACTAGTCTTTATTGATGGCGGGGACTGGCCTGCCGAGGTGAAGGGTGAAAGCACCGTAGATATTAAACTGTGTCCTCTTGCCTTGACCTTGGGCAGTCACCTCCAAGAAACTCAAGACCCGCAAGTTTGAAAAACACTGGGCTGGAGGCTTCAAATCGATGTCCAATTTTTTGCCTTAGTTATCTCAGCATGACAGGAAGGCTCAACCGTGCTCTCTTTCTTGGTCTTTGTGCCATTCAGAGCTACAGTGAAGTCTCATATGACCAAAACTCACTTGGGTGTGCATGTTTTGTTGTTGTTTGTCATTTTATGTGTTGTCTGTACATTGGCCAAGATACTTTCTCAATTAGGCTCAACTGTGGTTCTTCCTGTGGCTTCCTTATAACTTTGGGTGACCTGAGGAATGCCAATAATCTGGATTCTTAAAAGTTAGTACCTTATGGCCACTTGCCCAGGGAAAGGGCAAGATCTATGTGGGAGGACAGATTAATCTAAGATGTTTTGATGCCCTTCTTTTGTACCACTGTTCTGCGTTAACGTTCTCTAACATAGGCACCAATTAGATCTTGGAAACAAGCATGAAGAAAAGCATAAAATGAGATCAAAACATGATCAGCTCCCTTTGAATTCTACCTTATGTTTTAGCCAGTCTATTGGCTCCTTGGCTTGGAGAAATTTCAAATTCCCACTGGCTTAATGGCAAGATATCTTCCTATTCTTCTTTTCTAAATACTTCTCCCTTAAAAAAAAAAAAAAAATCCTCCCGACCCGGTATCTCTACTGTGAATTCTCTTTTTAGAATTCGAATTGCAAAGGAATTCACAAGTGAAACAGAACACATTTTTGAGAACTATGTTTACTGTTGTGCGTAGCTCCTGGGAGCAGCAGACACTTTCAGTAAAGAAGTTTATAGCTTTTGTTTGCTTTGAGTTGAGGAGGCCATGGTAGCCTTGATAATCATCTCAGAGATCCTGACCTGAGTCTCAGTATCCAGAGAGCTGAGATGTTGTCTGAATGTCATCCGGCCATCAGCATATGACTCAAAGAAAGGCACAACTTTGAGGGCGGTGGGTTCCCCGGGGGCAAAGATCAATCTTTCCCATTAGCAATATGAAAACATGGTTCCAGAGAGCCCATGCCGAGAGAGTCCAAGGGGGTGGGACGCACAAAATGCAAAAGATGGGGGTATTCAGCTTTTGGTCAATTGCCAGCCCTTCGGCATCCGGGTGGTTCTGTGGAGACCACAAAACACAGAGCCTTCACTTTTGGGATTCGGATAGGAAGCCAATAGCTTCTTCCACCTTGGAGAACCGTCTCCATGCGCACGTGCCTACCCCTAAGCATCTAAATAATTGTTACAACAAATGTATGGATTTAACATTCTTGATTCAGGCATGTCTAAGAAATACCAAGGAGGGAAGAGCAATCGCGTCATCATGGGACAATTACAAATAACATTCTGCAGCCCATGATCGTCTTTATTCGCTGCAAAAAAAAAAAAAAAAAAAAAAAAGTGGAAGGAAAATGAAACATTCATTAATCATTGAACAGTGATTCAATATCTAGGTGTTCAGCAGTTTTTATATAAATCATGGAACACATTTCCTGCTTTGCATCCATAGCCTTGGCTTCGTGCACATAGATCCAATCTGTTTTTCATTCCCGGGCAAAACAAAGGAAGGGCTGATACTAAATTCTGTCTCTTGCTGAGAAAAGCAAAGCTGAGAACAAAGAGTTAATATTTACCTGTCAGGAAAGCAAGCATTTCAGAGCAATGAGCTATCATCTTGGCATAAATCTGAAACTGAAAAAAACAAACAAAACAAAAACATATATGGAAGTAAAGTGAGTTCAAGAAAGAAGGGTTTCTTGGATCTCCCCAGTTTGAGGAAGAAGCACTTAAAAATGGTAAAATGTGGGCTAAGAGGAGGATTTTGTGTGAAGGGGCAATTATCCCAAACCTGAAATTATAAACGTGTGAATTAAAAAGATAAAAATTATTTTCATTTAAAACTTGGGATGCTAATAGATTTCCTTTTGTACGAAGTATGGCTACCTGTCCTGTCTTTACTTGTACGAAATGGCCTTTAATAATCTTCCATGGTAGTCCGTGAAAAAATTCTTCCTATGTTGCCAATTTAGTGAGCATAATTTACTGGGAACTTTATATGGAATAAATTATGTTCTTAAGCCTTCTCAGATGGGCAGCCAATAGCGATTTTAAAGCAAAAAGCGAAATGCAAAACTTAGCTCGAAGGGGCATTGGTTGTATTTGGAGCCTTCTCCCGAGTTGTTTTCTCTCTGCCCCTGTGAGGGGATTACAGGGGCTGCATTCCAACCTGAGGCTTTCTTAGCCACATGCGGCTCTTCAGAAACCTGCATGGGGTTTTCTTCTTGGATTTAAATAGAGCGACAAGGAATATTGCAAAGTGGATGTGGCGGGTGGGCCCAAGGAAGAAGGAAAAAAAAGAAAAAAGAAGAAGAAGTCCGCTTGAGTCACACACAGGACAAAGAGGGAAGGAGTCTCTGACCCCGGATGTGCCATTACCTGACTTTCGTGCTTTTGATGAGAACCCCAAGCTACCAACTTTTTTTTTTTTTTTTTTTTTTTTTTTTTTTTTTGCAAAACCATTTTAAGTGCAATTCATGGGTACTCCTTGTGAATGCAAGGTAAGTTTAATTGATTTGTGGCTTTCCACATTCCCAACGATGAAATGGTGCTTTGGCTGTTGAAAGGTGAGGGGAACTCGATTTCACCGCAGAGATGAGATGCCGCATCCTCTCCACTGACAGATGGAAAGTCTGCTTCAGAATTCATTATTTGCTGTGAAGGACAATGGTGAAAATCTGAATCTGCTAAACAGTTCAACGGGTCAAAATACAGACCATTCAAAGTCAAATGAATTGGAACGTTGAAAATCATTGGCAAATACACGTAGGTGGCAGTTTCTAGCTTCCCTGATGATCTTTCTCTGACAGCCTTTTCTGTGTCACTGGGAGTGTGCCCCGCTCTCTTTGAGCTAGCTGGGACGGCGCCCAACTAGAACTTTGGGTCCATGCAGTATCTTGACACATAAATGGAAATAACACCCCTCCGTTAAATTCCCCCCAGACATCTTGGTGGGGGGAATTGATGCAATTTTGGTTTCCTGTGGAGGGTAAGAAAGAGGAGAAGGCGTACCCTGCCCCCTATGTCGAATGAGTCTCCATTCCCGTCCCAAGCACATGGTCATAAATAGTATATTAATAGAAAATCAAGTTATAAAATAGCACTTGTCGATTATAATCCGTCAAAGCACGGGCGTGTGCGTAAAGACGACTTTAATAGCTTTCTTTCCAGTCAGCTCCGCTCCGTGGTTTTAAAATTATATCCAGGGATTCTCTGATGTTTCCCTCTTTGAGAGCTGGAGCCTGATTTTGAGACGTGGCGTAGAACTACTTTGGAGACTAAATGAAAAGTAATAAAAAGCCAATTGTGGCTTTTGGTTTGGATGCATGTTCTCTCTTTTTCTTTCTTTGGATCTCTGGCTCTGGGAAGCCTTCCAGAAGGGTCCACATGGCAAGGAACTGGCGTAACGATTGGTAATAGCCAGCCAGGAACACCTAGGTGAGTGAATTTGGATCCAGATTCTTCAGCCTCCATAAGCCTTAAGAGGACCTCACCTCCAGCCAATAACTTGACCGCAATCGCACAAGAGACTGAGCCAAAAGCACCCCCCCCCCCACTCCAGGCTCTTTTCCAATTCCTCACCCACAGAAACTTTGAGACCATCAGCGTTTGTTGTTTTTACTTATCAAGTTTTGGGTTAATTTGTTACATAGCGATGGGTAACGAGTACATCCCTAAGAAGTAAGTCGCACAGTTTCTGGGATTGACTAGAAAGCTCATAAATATTTGTGGAGACTGTGAATTAAAATGAATACATGAACAGCTTAACGTACATCCTTTCACATCTTTTCGTATAGCCTCTTCTAAAACAGCTTCACAGAAGAGTGTTTCTGAAGGAGGATCTCTTTAATTATTAAAAGTTCAGTCCTTGTGCAAATATTTATCGCTGCCCACTAGTGGGACCACTCCTTAACTATGAAATACTTGTGAGCCCATTTGAACATCTGCCAGCATTTTGTTAAAGGAATACTTGTTGAAGCCTTCTCTTTACGTCTCATTGCTTACAGAAGTTAAAACCCAGATTTTGGGTTTGGTAGGTAGACGCGACCAACCGAGATGAGTAAGGGTGTCACCACAGTGATATACTCAAGGTATTCATGGGTGAGAATGAGTCCAATCACCAAACTGAAGGATGTGAATAATGCAAGGCATTTAACAGTTAATGAGAGAAACTTGCAGGGGGTAGGGCTCACCCATGCCTTCTGTGGTGCTATATGTGACTAGAGCTGGCCTTTGGGTCAGATGACCCGGGTCAGAATCCCACCTCTTTATTTACAAACCGTGAAACTTAAAGAATTCATTTAATCCCCTGGAGCCTCATTTTCTTCATCTATAAGTCAAGCAAACAAAGAGTGTGATAGAGGGTTTTTTATTTTTATTTTATTTTATTTTTATTTTTTTTATTATGAAATTTAGTGTCAAATTGGTTTCCATACAACACCCAGTGCTCATCCCAACAGGTGCCCCGGAGAGGGTTTTTTAAAAGACAAGGTATGAAAAGGTTTAGCTTACCTACCACCTGGCGTGCAGGAGGTCTCTTGAAACTTGCCCCTTTCCGTGATGAGTTTTTCTGTTTCCTACATTGTTAGACCACTCGGCTGCCCTTCTTACCCACCAGCAGTATGATGGGATTGCCTGAAAAGCTGGAGACAAGAAGTATGATTAAAGCATGGTTTGACCCCTCTGCTACCGTAGGAGGAACCTGACGAGGTAGGATAAAGATAGTAGGGACACATTTTACAGCCTGTAGGACTGGACTCTGGAGAAGGTGCTGAACATTCCTGCTCCTGTTCTATCAGTTCCAAATGGCCTTCTGTCCAGTGTCGGTTCTGCCCTTTGACTGGTCTCTCTTAATGCATTTGGAGACTCCTCTTCCATCACTCAAGGTGACCTTGAAGCCGTAATTCTGAGGTTTGAGCTATAGGCGCCATTGCAGAAATGGCTCGAGCGGACTTCAAGGCTATTTAGTGAGGGACTCAAGTCACTAAGTGGTTCTCTTGTCCGTCACTTGGTTACTTCACCTTGACTCGACCATGCTTGAAATTGTATGAGACTCCCTGCATATCCTTGTCTCCCTTTTTTTTTTTTAATCACGTTAACCTTGCTCGCTTTGCCAATGTCTTCTAGTCCCATCCAGTCCTGTAATCTCCGTCGTTTCCCCCTTCCTCTTTCCCATCTACCTCTCTACCATGGACAATGAAGTAGGGGAGAAGAAAACCAGGAGTAGGGCTGGATCCATTTTACTTCCTTCCTTTCCTGCCTTTTCCTCACTCGTGTTATGTGCTTCTGTTTAAAGGCACTTTGAAATTGTCCAAGCAAATGGGTTTTTTTTTTTTTTGGATGGATCCCGTTATATTTTATATTTTATTTAAAAAAATTTTTTTTTTCAACGTTTTTATTTATTTTTGGGACAGAGAGAGACAGAGCATGAACGGAGAAGGGGCAGAGAGAGAGGGAGACACAGAATCGGAAACAGGCTCCAGGCTCCGAGCCATCAGCCCGGAGCCTGACGCGGGGCTCGAACTCACGGACCGTGAGATGGTTACCTGGCTGAAGCCGGACGCTTAACCGACTGCGCCACCCAGGCGCCCCATATTTTATATTTTAGGTGGAAGTCTAGGGCTTACATGAGTGTTCGATAAAAAGCGTGAAAGTCTTCGGATAACACAGACAAATATCCTTCTCATTTGTCTTGCTTCCTTCCACCAAGTATACCATTATTCCTATTCTCAACCTTTCGGTGTTTTCCTTGAAGGGGTCTTCTGACCTTTTGGCAAAACAGGAATACATAAAATTTACCGTAGTAAATTTGGACAAACTTCTTGGTTCTGAAAGTAGAGGTACAATGAGCGCAGCCAGGAATATGATGCTATTTACTAGATTTCTTAAAATGTCCTTGTTTTGCAAGTTGCTTGGGCCACACCTGCAAATAAATATGACCGATACATTAAATGTGATATCTAATTCTGGTATACATGTCTATTCACTACACGTTTACATTAACATATGTATCTTTCAAGTCTGACGTCTATTTTTCTGACATTTAGTAAGATAAAACACCCCTTTTAATTTTTTTTTTTTGAAGTTCTGGTGGGACAAATGGGAAGACGTAGTCAAGGAAATCTCAGAGAATGCCCCCTCCTGAGGGCAGAGAAACCCCATGGCCTCTCCTTACCCCCATCTCTTCCTCCAACTTATAAAGGAAAATATCCTAGCAGATCTGTGGGGTTCGTAGCTTCTTTTTGCTCTAAACCCCATTATTTCAACATAGGAAACATATATGCCTAGCAACTTTAGCGAGTAAAAGAAAATGATTTTATTATTCAGGATAAGCTAGATTATGCTGCTGTAACAAAGACTTGTTGCCTAACAAAACAGAGGGTTATTTCTTGCTCATACTTCATGCCGGTTGCAAGTTGGCAAGGGGACTCTGTTCCAAATACCCACCCGAGGGGCCGATGACAGAGGCTCTGCCATCGACAAATAGGCCATTTTGAATTAGTGGCATCCTCTGTGGCCACAGCAAAGGAAGAGAGTTCGGGAATGTCTCATGCCCAGAAGTGACCTGTCGCTCTTTTGCTCATGGGCGGTTGGCAAGAACTCACCACCTGTCCAAACATAACTATAAATAGTCTACGTGCCTGAAAGGGAGAGAGAGGAAAGCCATATCCCAGAGCGCAGCTGCGATGCCCATCCCACTATATAATTCAATCCTTTTAAGACAATTGAGCCCCGGAGGTAGTTGTGTCTTAGGTCACAAAATAAGCCAGCGGTAGAGCCGCCAGTAAGTAAAACCTAGCTCTTTCGATGCCTGGTATTACTTCTGTTATTATTTATATAGTGGTTAACTCTTTTGTGTATGGAAATTGATGACACGACAAGGTTGCAGAGCTCTAGAATATGTCCGAGAAAGCATCGAGCGTGGCTGAAAAATGAAGACTTTCTGGTGTTTTTTAGCTTCTTTTTCTTTCCTTCTTCTTCTTCTTCTCCTTCTTCTTCTTCTTCTTCTTCTTCTTCTTCTTCTTCTTCTTCTTCTTCTTCTTCTTCTTCCTATCCCACCCCAGGCCAGGCTTATATTCTGGTTGTGGCTTGGGGGATTTCTACGCCATCTCCTCTGGTACCACAATGAAGGAAATCTTCTCTCTTGCTCAGGCAAATGCAGGTTTTTCACATCAGAAGTAGTCACGATACCTTGCATGGACCTTCAACTTCCCAAGTCATTTCCAAGTAACTTTTCTTGTTTGCTTCGCATACCATGTACCAGAGGTAGGCAGGTTGAATAGCTGACTTAGTTTTACAGATACCTGGGGCAATGACATGATATGCTCAAGCTCACACAGCCAATGAATGGGACTGGAACCCAAAGCTTTGAACTCCAAGACTAGTGCCAGAGCACAAGCTAGTTTTTTCCTTCCTCTTTCCCGGCATTCTCTATTTCCTGGCGTGAAGGAATGATTAGGCGGCTGGCTCCAAATTTCAACAGCTTTTCAGTGGCAGAATGAGGATAATTTGACTCTTAACCAAAGTGCTTTTTATAGATTCTTAGGTTGATACAAATACAATACCTGTTAACATCTGGAAGGTGTTACCTCCAGGCTAAACTTCCATCTCAAGCGCTTGGCTGTCTTCTGGAACACCGAATTCTCTTTTTGGGTTCCTTAGTGGGCACAGTGAGAATAATGATTCCACCAAACACATGGGATGAAAGGAGCACCTGTCACATTGAATGTGCTGTATGTGTATTTGCTGTGACGTTTAGTCAACGTGCTGGAAGGATCAAGAATGATGAAGGAAAGTGAAACGTTTACAGGAGTAAATCCCAGCTCCGCAGATTTTCTTTCAATGTCTTCTGTCGATTTCTGAGAAGCCATCAGAGTCCTGGCAGACAAAACATGTAATTCATAGAAACATTGCACAACTGATAAATCCCCTTGGGTGAGTTGAGGTTGCTTTCAGTTGCAAGTAATAGAACCTCGCTAGACACTGGCTTAATCAAAAAGAGAATGTATTAGCACCTGATGGAAAAGAACAGGGGGACAGACGAGTGTGCCCATAAGGCCCCTGGGAAACTTGTTTTTCTATTTTGGCTCCACTTTTCTTCGCGTTGGCCTTATCCTCAAGTAGGTTCGCTTCAAGGGGCAGCCAAGATGGCTACCAGCACCTCAGCATGCTGTCTTAGAAGTTTAGCCTCTTTCCCAATAGTTGCGCCAAACCTTGCGGGTTTGATACCCAGAGGTCTTGATTGGGTCCCTGGCCCAGACCTAAAAAAACAAACCAAAAAAAAAAAAAAAAAAAGAACCCAATCACCGCCATTTTGATTGGTCAGGGTTAGGCCACCCGCCCACCATTGGAAACAACAGGTGGAGTCAGCCCCAATGAAATCTTAAGGACTGAGAGTAGAGAAAGGGGCTTGTGTCTTAAAGGGAAACGGAGGTGCTGTTACCTAAGACGGAATGGATGTTGAACAGAGCAAACCTACAGGCATCTATTCTTCCGCTCAGCGCTATGCGTGAGTACTCGCCAAGTGCGGGTGAGAAAATACACTGTTGTAGTCAAGGGTGTTATTTCATGCGAAAAGCGACAGGAGTTACAATGCTAAGGACAGGTGGAAAACTCTGATGGTTGAAACTGGATCTCAAGTTACCTTCTTCCCTTTAACACGACATCTCCCCAGCAAGGTAATAGCAGTGGGTAACGTCTTTTACATTTTCATTTTCTATGGAAAAATACATCGAGGGGAGGATGTACAGGCTATAAAACAAAATTTTGAGGCCTTATGAGTGATCGGTCTTCTCCAAGTAAATACATGTGGAAATGCTGGTCTCTTCTTTCGATAAGATCATTTTTTAATCCCCAGGAAATCCCTGTTATTCGAATGGATTTGCCTTTGCT